>NC_136912.1:57480926-57919837 GCF_949606895.1 Notothenia rossii | reverse complement strand
TAAATGTTTGCCAATGGCAACCTGGCAACCTGTCGGGCCCTGTTGACGAAACACTCGAGTCAAATGTCAACATGGCACATAATACTTCTGCATACAGTATATGACACTTACAGTATATGACACTGCATACAGTATACTCACAGTGCCACATACTGTATGCAGAAGTGCTATTTTAAGCAACACATTAAGTTGACGAAACACTCGAGTCAAATGTAATTAAAGTCAGATCCACTCGTGTCTAATCATAAACCTGTTAATGACACTTTTTTACCAGCTGTATTCACCATGCAGGCTTGTGGCTTTTATCCTGGATAAAGTGTTTAAGTCATGGATGTTTAAAGTTTAACTTCTTCGTATTTTTCTAATATTATAGTTCACTTTTCATTCAGGAAGTATGACGCTGCGCTGTCAGTACGCTTCTCCATGTTTGTGATTGGTCAAATGTTCCTTTCATGTGAACGCGCATTCAGCCGGACAGAGAAACCCTGGCTTGAGTTACCGAGTTGATAACCTGCGTCGTAGGACCGCTTAGCGAGATCGCGTTTGTTTTGGATTAGGTAATCCGGGTAACTCAAACATATCCAGGGTATGTTGAACTGGATACGTAGTACTGGCCTCTGGTGTGTTAATGTACACTGGCTGCTGATGTGTTGTAGTCCCAACACACAGCTTTTTGGACATGCAAGGAAGTAGTTGGGACTGCTAAATGTAAAAGGCCACTGAATCAGATATTCATTAATGTATGTTGGTTTTGTGTTGCAGTGTAAAATGACATCAAGGCACAAGAACTCCAAAAGAATCGAGGGACTAGACAAGAATGTCTGGTAAGTGAAAAATACAAAATGTCTCTCATAGACTTCTGATCAGGTTAACATTTTATATAATACTGTTATTACTGTTAAAGCCAGACATATTTCTGATTGTATACAAGAGCTAAGTCAGTCTCTCAGTGAGGGTGTTAGGTACAGTAGACCTATATTCTTTATGCTGTCTAATTTTACACAAAATGTGAAGAAAGTTTTTACTAAATGACAGATGTATTTGTATAACCAGTTTACTTTGTCTCTTTCATTCTGGGGTATTAAAGGGATACTTTTGATAGTTTAATGTCAGGTTGTATGACATACTTATCCGTAGTCACATGTGTAATGTCTTGTAATGGCCTATTTTATTATATTTATTTATGATCAGGGTGGCGTTCACTTCAGTGGCAGCGGACCCGTCCATTGTTAACCTGGGTCAGGGCTTTCCAGATATCCCCCCGCCTTCTTACGTCAAGGAGGCCCTAGCAGAGGCTTCTTCAGTGGACCGGATGAACCAGTACACCCGAGGCTTTGTACGACTTATACACTAACTGTACACACTCACTCATAATCAGCTACTACCCTCACAAAAAAAATGTTTTTAGTACCCATCATTATCTATTTTGAATCCATTTAAAAAGGAAAAGTGTTGCTGAGATAATGGAGAAAGAGTTTAATACTTTCTGTTTAACCTTAGGCCCTTTACACTGTGAGATTTGGGGCTTTATATCCCAATCGGTAAAACAGCATTATGAACCAACTGCAATGTAGCTATCATTTATTGGTATGATAGTGCTAAGCTGTCATTTTTTTATAAATCTAGTGATTAGGCTGTACATTTTTTTCATTTTTTTTTAAACTTCTGTTGAGGTTTTCAATTAAGCGCAGAATATCTGTCCATAACAAAACTACCCTTTGTCATTATATGGAAGTGTAATTGTTGGTGCAGTTCTACTGCTGCTGCACATCCCCATTAGTACAGATGTTGGAAACAGCAGAGCACACAGTTTTGAGCGTTAACAAATATGGATTGAAGCAGGATATTTAGTTATTTTCTATATGAATGTTGACTTTTTGACTCTTTGGAAATCATAAGTCTGAGTCAATCGTACCGGAAACCAATTTTAATTGTAATTCCACTAGAGCTTCATCTTAATCTGCAAAAATACTGTCTTTACACACTATTCATGGGAATATCAAAAAAGTTTTATTTAGGAATCAAATATTAACGTTATAAACGAAGCTTTTAACTATTCGGTACAGCCCTAAGTATGTTACATTTTTTACAATACACTATTCCCTAACATACAGTATTTGCTACTGCCAGAAACCAGCTTGTTCTTAAACTTTTGTCTCTTGTTGATTTGCAAGGGTCACCCATCTTTGGTGAAAGCTCTGTCTCAGGTCTATGGGAAGGTCTGCGGGCGGCATATCGACCCCTTCAAAGAGATCCTGGTGACAGTGGGAGGTTACGGTTCTTTATTCAGCACCATGCAGGGGCTGGTGGACGAGGGAGACGAGGTAAGGACAGGTGTTTAAAACCATAAACATTTACAAACATGCTCCCTGTAATTTGTTATATTTATGTACACTGTTTCTTTCCTAAGGTTATCATAATCGAGCCTTTCTTCGACTGTTATGTACCCATGGTACGGATGGCGGGGGGCAAGCCTGTGCTAATACCGCTACGCCTTGTAAGTTAAACCTAAACATACATCTTCCACTTTTATAGTAGTAAAGTAGTTACTTTACTTACTGCATATCTTAAGGATATTAATACATTATAGGAGCCATGACACAACATTTGTTATACATTTCAGAAGTCCGGGAACAAGACAGGAACAAGTGCCGACTGGTTTCTTGATCCAGAGGAGCTCTCCAGTAAATTCAACTCCAAGACAAAGGCCATCATCATCAACACCCCCAACAATCCCATTGGGAAGGTAAGTCTACATCACAGCCATTACCTGTTCCATCTGAGATATGTAAATGATTGCTAACATGATGGGAAAACAAAGCTCTCAGTAGTTCCTGTCGTCTCCCTGCAGATCTTCTCCAGGGACGAGCTGCAGATGATCGCTGACCTCTGTATCAAACACGACACTCTGTGCTTCAGTGATGAGGTTTATGAGTGGCTGATCTACAGAGGACATCAACATGTCAAAATTGGTACGTTCAACATACCCACTGTACAAACAGAGTAGAGCATTGTTATCCATCTTAAGATCCTTTACAAACAGCTACAGGGATGGAAACCTTGAAAAAAGCAGCTACTCTTGGCTGACTGCCAAGCTATCTGGTCTCATGCTAGCTAGCTCACTAGCCCTAGCCAGTAACAATGTTCCACCAAGGTAATGGGAGGCTTGGTAATTGCAACAAGCTAACCAGTTGCTCTGTAGCTAACAGAGAGAAGTGTTATGCCATTTACCATAAAGCTAGCAAACACAAAAAACTTGACACATTGACCCAGCACCTCTGCCAGAAAAAGGGAGAAAAAATGCTACAAGAAAAGGCTGTTGAAACATTTGAGTTGCAAAGATGAATGGAATTTATCCGAGTTAAACCAGCCAGGTCCTTTCAAAATGTATTTTGAATACTTCAAGGGGACGCACACCCCTTTCATTTCATTGTGTCCAGAAAGCCACTTTCCATATGAAATGCCAGACAACAATCAAGAAAGTGTAATATGGTTGAAATCAAGCTGCAATAGAGCTAAAAACAAATAATTAAAAAAGAGACAGTTTATCATAAAATTCAGTAAGTGCAACTTTTGATAAAACAATTGTTTAATGCAACTCAAACATCTGAGTGTTATGCATGAAGACAAACAAATTATCATATCATAATACATCACAAAGACAAGACAAACAGAGTTTCTCATAAGTAAACAGTGGCTGCCTGAAGACACTAACTTATAGTGCTGTCTCACTACAAGTAGGACCAAATAAATAAATAAAATATACAATATATATATATAAATACTGCATATAGCACTTACATTTTTTTCGCTTATTTGAGGCTAATATTCTTGTATGATTGTATACTTTTGCATGAAGTTATGGCATTAAAAGATGATATGTCATTCTGACCTTTTTCCCTGTTTTCAATTACCTGTTTTCTGTCTCTACAGCCACTCTTCCTGGAATGTGGGATCGAACAATCACTATCGGCAGTGCAGGAAAAACATTCAGTGTCACAGGATGGAAGGTAAAAGAAAAGTTTATTTAGAACACCATTTTGAATATTCACAAATCAGTTCTTGCATTTATTGATGTTGTTGTCTCCTAGCTGGGCTGGTCTGTAGGACCTGAGCACTTGATAAAGCATCTCCAGACCGTCATGCAGAACACCATGTACACCTGCCCCACACCGCTACAGGCAAGTGTGCAGCTCTAACACAGGTTCCTGACCAATCATTGTCAGAGTATTTACTCTGACACTTGTATCTGTCTGTCCCCAGGAGGCGGTGGCTCAGGGCTTCCAGAGGAACCTGGAGCTGATGGGGCAGCCGGAGTGCTACTTCTCCTCGCTGCCAGAGGAGCTGGAGCTGAAGAGGGACCGCATGGCTGCCATCCTGCAGGAGGCCGGCATGACCCCTGTCATTCCAGAGGGGGGGTACTTCATGCTGGTGGACGTCACGTCTCTTAGTGAGTTACCTTTTAACTGACATCTGTGACACATTTACTCTGCTGCTGCGTGCTACCAGTGAGGACAAATACTGCTCCGTGGCTAATTTCTAAAGAGGCAGGTGGTTGGACAGCACAAAGACATTCTACTTCACACATTTACTTGGTAACAATTTCAGATGTTCATACTGAACAGTTAATTCAAGAAGTGCAAATGAAGTTAGAGCTCACAGAGGTAACGCATACATTAAAATAAATGCATTCATTTTAGAAATGAAATCTCCAAATGGACATTCTGATGGAAGAGTTACTGGATATGTACAGCACAGTCACAGAATAAGACACTGTAGTTTGAATATTGAAATAAAAGACGGTATTTTTTTGTATTTGTGCAAAAACAAAAAGCAACTTAAAGTTATCAGTAAATTAGTTCTAAAAAATGTGTTTAGCCTAACTCCATGATTGACATTCATAAAACTCTTCAAGGGTGGACTACTACTGAACCTCAGAAATATAGCAAAGCTTTTAGATCATAATTCAGGGTGTCCGCGGGGTCTTAAAAAGTATTAAAAGTTGATAAATCAATTTAGCGAAAATGAAGGCTATTAAAAAGTATTAAACGGCATTTTCCAAGGTATTAAGAAGGTCCACAGCAACGACAACATGAAACACCCTTTAATTTACTGAAACGACATGTTGGGAAACCCCCCAAGGCGGCCCCATGCATAGCGCGCCGTAAAATGCTGCTTCTTATTTTAAGTTTCGTTGCCTTGCTCCGCTCTGTGGGGGGGCACTAAACGACTACGGTAACGATAACGGGTCCCAAGGTGGGTAGACCGGCATACGCAACGCTCTGGGGGTCCAACGGCTCCATGTGTAAGCCCTATATCAGGGCTATTCAATTGGCGGCCCGCGGGCCAAATCCGGCCCCCGGGTGATATTTACTGGCCCTTTGAGTATAATGTTAAAATGTAAAAAAAAATTAAAATAAAAGTTTAATTAAAAAAAAAAATTCATTTCAAATTTTTTTTTTTGGGCCAGAGTGCCTTTATTCCTGAGAGGGTGTTACATGGAGAGATAGAGGGGAAGACATTGCCTGAAAACTTTGGCGGGCTCGGGTTTCGAACCCACCTACGAGCAACTCCTGTCATTTATTGCGTCTCTGCGCGCGTCCTTGCGGCTCGCGCTGCCCTTCACTACAAGCTCGCGCACCTTCGACGGTTTCGCGCCAATGGTACGATTAATCAAACCTGGTCAGCATAGTTGGATATCAAAATGTCTCTTTCTACGTTAAAAAAACGAAAGGTTGACACCGAAAACCGGCAATTCAACAGCGAGTGGAAAGATAAGTACTTGTGTGTAAATGTCAGTGGGAGGCCCGTGTGTTTAATCAGCAATGAGTGTTTATCGGTTTGTAAAGACTACAACTTGAGAAGGCATTTTAAGACAGCTCACGCCAACTTTGACGCCACTTTTCCAGCGGGCTCTGATGCTCGCCGCCAGAAGATTTTGGGGCTAACTTCGTGCTATGACCAAAGACGTAGCTCCCTGTTTCGGGCTTGCACTGACCAAGAGAGAGCTACCGCAGCGTCCCTACGAGTGGCCTGGATATTAGGCAAAAAGAAAAGGCCTTTTACGGACGCAGAGACAGTCAAAGAGTGTATGCTTGCATCAATTGAGGAAGTGGTTGCAGATGAGAAAATCAGAAAAAGCGTTATTAACTCAATTAAGAACATTCCGATTTCTGACACGTCAACATCAAGGAGAGTGGAGACCCTTGCATCGGACGTTTTTGAGATTCTCTTGGACAAACTGAGAAAGGCGGAGGTTATGTCGCTAGCTATTGATGAATCCACTGACAGCAGCGATGTTGCACAGCTGTGCCTCTATGTTAGATTTTTTGATGGTGAGTTCTTTCGGGAGGATCTACTTGGATTAATTCCTTTGGATGGACACACGACCGGTGAGGTGATATTCCACAAAGTGGTTTCGTTTTTCAAGGAGCACAAGTTGGGATTGGATCGTATTAACATGCTTGTAACGGATGGGGCCCCTGCGATGTCGGGGCGAACACAGGGACTGTCCGCTAGGCTGGCAGATGTGGCTCCACAGCTGAGATCGCTTCATTGCCTCATCCACCAAAGCCTCCTGTGCGCAAAACTGAGTGGTGAGTTAAAAAACACAATGGACTCTGTCATGGCGATTATTAACTTTATTCGTTGTAACTCTAGTTTACAGCACCGCCTTTTCCGCCAGATGTTGTCAGACATGTCAGCTCGATATAATGATTTGTTCATGCACAGTGAGATTAGATGCCTAAGCAAAGGAAACGTCTTGAAACGATTTTGTGAACTTAAGGAGGAGATCATGGCGTTTCTCCGCAATTCAAAACATACAAAATCCAACGCCTTTCTGTGTCTGATAGAGAATTATGAGTTTTACGCTGCTGTTTGCTTTTTGAGCGACATTTTCCAACATCTGAACCAACTCAATTTGGAGCTGCAGGGCAGAGATAAAATGGTTACACAACTTGTGGAGAGACTCCATGCATTTCAAAAAAAGCTCACACTTTTTTTTGCGGATTTATGTCCAGGCAAAATGCTCCATTTTCCAACCATCCGCACTGCAGGTTTACAAATCACCAAGGTGATGACTGGATTTATGGACGCATTGAAAACCAACTTTGCCGCGAGGTTTGACCATTTTAGTCTCCCGACTGAAGTGATGAGATTTGTGAAGGACCCTTTCTCTGTGAATGTAGAGGGGGAGTTTGCACTGAAAGCAAAGGAGCTGATTGTGACATTAAATGAAGCGTCTTTACAACTCGAACTCATTGACATTCAGTCATCAGATGACCTGCGACAGTCATTTCAGCTGGCAGGTTCTGAAAAGTTCTGGACTCATGAAGTAAGCCACGAGAAATTCCCTCATTCAAGGGGTCTTATACTTTTTGTCCTCACAATGTTTGGCTCGACTTACACGTGCGAATCGGCATTCTCACACATGAATGCCATAAAAACTAATAATCGAGCATCCCTCACTGACCAGTATCTGCATCACTGTATGCGTATTGCCATGACAACGTATACTCCCGACTTCCCTGCTCTTGCTAAATCGAAAAAATGCCATTTCTCTCATTAGATGGCACATATCTGCCAAGTTGGTTGCATACTGTATGTCAGTTATTACTATGTTAATCAAAAAAGGTTTGAGTTTTAAAAGGCTGTGTGTTGTGGTTTGGTAATTAATACAAGTCTTTTGATAATTGTTTTTGCTTTTAATTAAGCAATTGATGTGGTATGGCTCACTTGTTTTTATTGTTATTATACCATAATATGCACTGTTGTTTGTGTATGGCCCTAAATTGCTATTTTGTGTGAATTATTCGATCATTTAATCTAAATCTAATGATGTTGATGGTTATATTAGCTTCACATGTACTGAGTTCTGAACTTGCCATTTATAAAGGCCTTGGGGCTATGTTTGATTTAATTAAACAAAATATATGCACTCCACGATGCTGTTGTAGTCATTTCATTTCATACCTTTATTTATGCAGGTGAATCCCATTGAGATCATTGTTCTCTTTTTCAAGGGTGACCTGCTGTAGTATTTACTGTATCTGAAGCTCTTAATATGATTGCTCATATTTCAAGCCATTTTTTTCCCTGCCCCTTGCTTTGGATCGTTTTCATCAACCGGCCCCCATTCCAAACTAATTGAATAGCCCTGCCCTATATGATCATTTTCTGATAACGATGAAATAGCCCCGCCTCCCTCTCCCCTCGTCTCCTGCTGCTGCTGGGCTGTCAGAAGAGGGGGAGGAAAAGAGAGGCAGGCACCGTTTATTAAATATTATTATATTATTATACAGAGAACAGAGTCGTTATCAATTTGTTTTAAAGCTCAATAAATAACAAAGAAGACCTCTGACCGGCACTTTCTAATTTTGTACGGAAGATTTAAACTTTAACGGACATGTTGACCGGCGGAACATTTTTTTAACGGAAACTCTGCCGCACGGTCCCCTCGTTCCTTGGAAGAGGCGGAGAGGTGGGTGTTTTTCATCTGCTGGTGGACTACCGGAGAGATATACAGCAGGAGAACACGTCGTCCACCGTGGAGAATAAACAGAAGGGCAACCATGCTCCGGGGTCTTCTTCGCTGCTTTTGGTGTATTTTGTGGCGGCAGCACCGCCACTTACAGGCCTGGCATATGTACTACAGCGTTTCCAACATTTCCAGCGGTCTAGTGTGAACGGACACGTTAATGAATCGAATGCGTGTGAATGGAAGACTTTTTTGCTCATGCGTTTTACCGTATGCGTCCTTGTGGGGTCGGGGTCTAAGCCAAACTATATCCGGTCACAGAGATCTGCTAATAGTAAAGTCAACACATATCGAACCTATCATACCTAAATATAGTCTATATTAAGAACGAGAAAAGTCTTAACATATATATCCTTTTTTGTAAACATATGACAAATGTGTGAGGGGGATGACGTCAGAGCATCGTCCTATGTGCCAGGGCTTAGCCCCGGACAGCCCCAGCCCAATTTAACCCCTGGGTATTTGTGAGGGAGCTCCTATATGGCATTACCCCGCTGAAGCTCACCAAAGTTTAATATATTTCATAGTTCAAAGTTCTCATTCATAACATTCCGTTCGATTTCTCACTATGGGATGCGCCTCATCGCAGAGCAAACAGAAGCATCAATCTCATTACGCCAATCCTGATTGGCTGGTGATCTTGACGTCAGCGTCAGGGAATCCACCCACCCTATAAGTAGCTTGTGCCACGTCGCAGCGTCATTCAAACACCTCTTCTCGCTTCAGAGCACATCTCTATAGATCGGTAGCCGGGCTAGCTTAACAGTCCACAGACTGAACCCAAAGCTAACTTTCGGTTGACGGGCGCTCGCCGGCTACTTTTCTGCTTCGCAAGAAGACTGTTAATCTACCTCGCCGTTTCTTTCTTCGGAAATAAAGGTAAGGTTTAGATTTTTCAAGCTAGTAACACACCTGTTGCTAGCTTGCCTTCCCTCACTACCGACACCATGGTAGCGAGGAAGTTTTTTCTTTTTTCTATCTCACACCAGAGGAGAAGAAGATAAAAAGGTATTAACACACCAGTTAATATTCTTTGAGAATAAAAATCTACACTGTCGCTTTTTCTCCGGATTAACGACTGGTTGTAAGAAAAAAAAAATCTCAGCAACGTACCAGTTACGAGCGGGTTCTCTCCACGCCGTCACCACGGCAAACAAGATGGACGCTTCTCTCCCTCACACCAGAGGAGTCAGGGACTCGGAGGCTCGGCTCTGCGGCTGCGGGTTGAAGATATCAGGCACAGACTCACACCAGGTCTGCTCGTCCTGCCTCGGGCTGGAACACGCCCAGGAGGCTATCGACAACCCCGGCTCGTGCGGGCATTGTGCCCGCTTCACCATCAAGAGCCTCCGCCGACGGTTAGCAAGCCAAGCTAGCTTGTCGGGACAGGACCCCCTCATGTCCGCTGATTCGCCGGCCGGCAATCAAGACATGGGGGCGTCCGCCGCAGAAATTGAGCCCCGCGCTGTGTCAGGCTGGCGCTCAATAACAGCGGCAGCCGCTGAACCGGAGCCCTGCGCCGTGTCAGGCTGGGGTCCGGTGGCAGCAACAGCCGCGAGAGCGGAGCCCCGCGCTGTGTCAAGCTGGAGCTCCCAACTGGACTTCACCATGGTCTCGCCCGCGGAGGATGTCCTGGAGTTGGACTACATGGAGGACGAAGAGGATGCCTCTGAGTTCCTCCTGTCCGACTCGGATGAGCAAGAAGATGATATCTTCGTGTCGTCAGCTCAGGCTGCAAAGCCGGGAGCGATGGCTGCTCTCCCGGGCGATAGCACACCAGCTTCGCCCTGTCTGAGCATGGACCTGCAGGCCGTTTGTCAACACGCCGCGTCCAGGCTGGATATCCCATGGCCTGAAATGGCCAAGGAGACCTCCAGGTCTCGCTACCAGGGGAAGACTTTGCCCCAAGCAGCGAGGACAAAGAGGCAGCTCCTTCCAGTCTTCCCGGAGATGCTGCACGAGGTGTCGGTCTCTTGGAGAGACCGCCCCTTCAGTAATAAGGCCCCAATCCAGGGTGCCTCCTCCCTGGACTGTGACGGTATGGAGAGGCTCGGCCTGCTGGTGGCAGCCTCCCTCCAACCGAGGCTGGCTCCGAAACCGAGCAGGAACCCCACGCTACCGGTAAAGGCAGACCGGTTCCAGTCAGCGATGACGGAACGGGCCTATAAAGCCGCAGCGTTGTACGCCAGGGCACTCAACATATCCTCACTGCTGACCGCCTACCAGGCGGAACTCTGTGAGGACCTGTCGAGCAAACCTGGGCCGGCCGTTTGGGACGAGATCGCAGCGATCAAGGACATTTGCCTCCGTGTGCAGCGCTGTGCAGTCCAGGCCACGGGCAAAGTAATGGGCATAATGGTGGTACAGGAGAGAGCCAGGTGGCTCAACCTGACCAACCTCCCAGACCGGGAAAAGGAGGATGTTCTCGACATGCCTATCGTTCCCGAGGATATTTTCGGCTCCGCTCTAGTCTCGATGCAGCGGAGATGTGAGTCGAAAAAGAAGGAAGACGAGGCCCTCCACCTCCGTCCCCCCCGAAAGGTCCAGCCGCTACCTGCAACGGTCTCGCGGCAGTCCTTTGCCCAAGTTGCCTCAGGTCCTGCCCGGCTCAAGATACCGAGGCAGCAGAGGCCACAGCCCGCCCCGAGTCCCCAGCCCAGGTAGGAGACGAGGGCGAGCTGGCCGATAAAATCTCCGGTTCCGGCAGCCGTTCAGGCACAGCCGACCCAGGTTTTCGGCCACCAGACGAGGAAGAAGAAGCGGGCGGCCTGACAGCTTCCTCTCCTCTCCTCGGTGACAGAGCTGGAAGTTCCCTGTTCCCCAGCTCCAGATGTATTTTCGGGGTGCCACCATGCCCCCATCTTCCCGCCACCTCGAGTGATGCCAGAACGTCATCCTCAAGTTCGCGCCAGAAGGGAAACGGACTTAGTACAAGAGACAGCGAGTTATGCTATCTGCCTAAGTCACAAAAACACATGTCACAAATACCATTGTTTTTAAATTAACCATTTTCCACTGTCGCATCCAGACTTCAAGCCGAGGGCGCAGTCCAAAAAAATGAAAAGAAGAACAATAAACAGTCTGTCACCTGTCCCTCTTTTGAGAGCAGCTACGGCCTCTCTCAAAAGGCGGATAATAGACGGGTCTGTGAAGGCACCACCACCACGCGCATGCGCAGTGCCGGCTGGGGCCGTGAAGGCTCCACCGCAACGCGCATGCGCAGTGTCGGCTGGGGTTGTCAACCTGGGGTACCACCGTGTTCAGACACTAGAGGGCCCCATAACACAACAAATAGAGACTCAGAGGGAAAGAGACGTGACATCTCCGCTCGCTTTAAGGAGCGAAAGGTGGAAGATGCTCACAGCTTCTGCTTGGGTTTTCAAGACAGTAACACAGGGCTACAGGCTCCAATTCGCTGTCACCCCCCCTCGCTTCTCGGGCATTCTGTATTCACAAGCCCGGGGAGAGTCAGCCCATATTCTGGAGCGGTAGATTCTCTCGCTACTAGAAAAGAAGGCTATATCTATAATACCCGCCGATCAGAGTCAGAGCGGCTTTTATTCCAAGTATTTCCTCGTTCCCAAACAGGGAGGGAACGGAATTTGGCCAATACTAGATTTGAGAGCTCTAAACAAATATCTCAAAAGATACAAATTCAGAATGCTCACTCACACATCTAATAATAATAATGGCTTTAATTTATAAAGCACTTCATATTTGCATTCAAATCCCAAAGTGCTAACATCGTAAAAAGAATAAAAAGCAATAAATAAAAATAAATAAGTAAAAAGAATAAAATAAGATAAAAGGGTGATAATAAATAAATAAAAGGTCTAGGGAAAGGCTCTATTGAAGAGGTGGGTTTTGAGGCCTTTTTTAAAAACCTCCACGGTCTGTGATGCTCTCATGTGGTCGGGGAGAGCGTTCCACAGACTGGGGGCAGCCGAGCAGAAGGCCCGGTCTCCCATGGTACGGAGCTTAGTCCTCGGGGGTTTGAGGAGGTTTGAGTTGCTGGAGCGGGTGGTCCGCACGGAGGTAAGGGGGGTGAGGAGTTCCTTGAGGTATGGAGGGGCTGTTCCATAGATACACTGGTGTGTGAGGACGGAGACCTTGAATTCGATCCTCAATTCCACGGGGAGCCAGTGTAGTGATTTCAGGATGGGGGTGATATGATCATATTTGCGCACCCTCATCAGGATCCTAGCAGCGCTGTTCTGGATGTACTGGAGCCTCTGGATGCTTTTCATCTCTGCTACAGATGTAGCACTTAATTTCAGACAGTTTGAAACGCGAGGGCCGTGATTGGTACGTGATCTGCCCTCGCTCAAGGGAAAACCTCCAGCTTGACTTGAGACCGCCCCCGTGATAAATAAATGTAATTATAATGAAGCCAACAAACGGGAGGAAATGCAGCCCGGCTCTCGATTTTTAATCCTAATTTAATCATCATCTTCACCACGATCATTTATGTTTATGTTTGCAGAATTGACATGAAATCACTGACAAATATGAATATACTGTATTCAACTTCATTAAAACGTTATTAACGTGCCTAAACTCAGTAATTATACGATCATGTTCTGATAATGATGACGCAATAGCCCCGCCTCTCCCCACCTCTGCTGCTCACCCCCGCGTCAAAGTAAACTGCACACTGAATTCAGATTATTTATCTTTCTCTCGATATGGACATAAACGCGAGTGAAGTCTAATCTGACAGGACGGAGACACGCAGCTCTGCTCACCTGCAGCTCCTCCCGCTGTGATGCAGCGGGGAACGGAGTAAAACACACTCTTCAGTCAGATCATCACCCTTAGCTATTTTAATTACCTCTCAAACTACCCAAACTAGTTATAAACATGTTTATTTTTACTGTCGGCCGGGTCACTCATTACTGGATCAGCTGCTGCTTGAGACAGACACTGAAGCTGTCCGAAGAGAGGGAGGAAAAAGAGAGGCTCCGTGTATTTTATTATTATATAGAGTCGTTATTCATTTGTTTTAAAGCTCAATAAATAACAAAAAATACCTTTGACCGGCACTTTTTATAATTTTGTCCGGAAGATTTAAACTTTAATACACGTTGACCTCTGCCCCATGGATGTATAATAAGAACTGGATACAGCGTGGGAGGCGGGGCCTCATTCATTCCTATGAGAGTTGCTTGGCGCATGATGATGAAATGGCCCAACTTTTGAAAGCGAAACGTCACAGATTACCCGGCATGCCGGAGAAATACCCGTATGTGCGCTCACAGCGCATGCGCAACTTTAACCAAAATGCAAAGAATTATACAGTGCAATAAGCTTCTTAGTGCAATAAGTAGCTACAGGGACGTTAATCTAACGTCGGTAATATTAACTTTATTTACCTTATCATTCTTTCCCCATGGGAAAAATGGGAAAAAGTGTTTCCGGGCCGAGCAACCTAAAGAAAGTGTAGTACCGCTGTTTGGCCACAACGAATATTCTACTCAGAGTCCGGCGCACTTCCTGGGGGCTTGCTCGGCCCCCACCGCGGAGAATAAACAGAAGGGTAACCATGACAACCATGCTTCTTCGCTAATTGTATGCCACTGGTCCGTTGTCAGGCCTGGGAACCGACGGGAGACACTGGACTCAAGTGTCTGCCTCACATTGAGGGGAAGGGGCATTTCCCCTTTGCTCCCGCTCCAGTTTGTGATTCTGACCATGTTCTCATAGGTTTCAAATGGCAACATGGCCATGAACATATCCCGCTATTAGAATGCAATTTTTAAAAACATAGGGTGCTACATAACACACTTTCAGGGAAAGTCACGGACTGGGAGACTTTAATATTTTATTGAAAAAAGTTACATTGCACACACACCACATCACACAAATTGACCCGATTGGCGGTTCTAGTGTTAAATAAACTCACTAATTAATGAAACCAGTTCAATACGCATTATTCTTATCATTCTTTATGAGCGCAGAAAGTCTTAAAATCAGACGGCAGGCAGTTACAGGTGTGTGTGCGTGTGTGCCTTATGTGCCCATCCCCCCATGTGAATCACACGTAGCTCTGATCACCTATGATAAATGGGCCACACCTAATCGCTGGCTTTTCAGCCACAGAGCTCCCTCTATGCAAATCAAACTGTAGACGGTGTGAAAGCAGTGAGGCCTGTGAAGAAACCATTGCAGTAGTCGAGTCTACTGAAGATACAAGTTTAAAATCAGACCTGTTTTTTAAATGAAATCTGACGGCAGGCAGTTAGCTGTGATCACCTATAAGGCTTGAAGTGACTTGAGATGCTGAAATATTTTAATTTTTCAAGTATAAACATACAGTATACAACAGATATACATTAGAGATGTTAAGATTCACCGATTCGCATCGGTGCACCGGCATAAACGTTCAAGATGCGAGTGCACCGGTTGAAAGAGTGCACATCGGCTACAGTTTGGGTTGAACCGGGTTGAACTCGCGATGCATCGATTGCGTAGCGTCTTTGCATCGGTAAAAAAACGATTCATTCATATAAAATCCCCTCATCTTGTCAACGCTCAGCAGAGACGATCTTTGATATTTGCTTCGCCACTACGGAGGCTGAGAGTCTCAGTTATCAACACACACGGAAGTTGAGGAGAAAGAGAAACACAGCGCACCGAAAAATACCTACAAATCAAACGTTTGGCAACACTTCGGATTGTTCAAGAAAGACGGTGTAAAAGTCCTTTATGCTATATAGTTGACCGCAGGTCATGGAGAGTAATAAGGTATCCGTAGACCTTTGTTTGAGGTATCTTTATTACTTAACAGGTCTACAGCCATGATACATAGATCCGTCCTAGATGCGGACTTGCATACACACAGTATCACTCCGCAGCCGCACCCCATCATTAACGTCCTGATGGTATATGTGCGCGGCACTATTTACTACAGACGGTCAACTTGAAAAATCACTCGCAAATTGTTAACGATGCCGAGCCGCTTTAAAGTACACAAGTAGTTAGAGGAACTTAGCGACGCACATAAAGAGGCGACGTGGGGTCTGCGGCTGAAAAGAGAAACCTGAAAGTTAGACATATGAGTTAAATCACTCAGTGAGGTGTTCTGTCAGAGAGAGTGGTGTTTAGTTTACAGCAGCCTGTGGCCAATAATAATTTAAATGTCTTCCTTACTGTAAGCAGTTATGAAATACCTGTTTGTGAAAGGTTATTTGTATTCTTTATTGTTCATATAGAAACCACTGCTTTCTGCTCACTGGTGAGTTAGCCTATGAATGAGTGTTAAGCACATCAGGCTTGCAGCTGTATGGGCATTGCTCTATGGTAGCTGTTATTTGCACATTGTTAATCATGAGCAATGCATCCTTACATTGTTTAACTGTGAGGTGTTATACAATCGTACTGTACTCTGGAGAGCTTGCAGTACCAAATATGTAAAGCACTTTTTTGTTAATGTATGATTTGCTGCATATCAGGAATAAAACAAAAATCCTCTGTCGTACCATATTGAAGTATCATTATTTTTGCATCGTGTTGAATCGTATCGTATCGTCCCGAATCGCATAATGTTGAATCAAATCGTATCGAACTGTATCGCAACAGGGGTGAATCGTATTGTATCGCATCGCCTGGTGTTTCAAATGTATCGTTAATGTATCGTATCGTGGCAACGTATCGAGATACGCATCGCATCGGCCTCAGTGATGAAGATGCACATCCCTAATATACATGCATACAAATTATAACATCACATTTATGTTATTAATTTTACAAATAGGACAGAGGGTGCAGCACAAACAGTACGAAACAAATAGAGAGCTTTCTGAACATCAGCAGGAGAGGACTCTTTCAAGACACTAGTAAATACTGAAATGAACATTAAATGTCCTTAAAATGCAAGTTTCTTCGTGACACTTCCAACATAAATGGAATCCTCACTAACCTAAAACATTTTATTTTTTTAAAAACATGTCACTGTAGAGACACAAAATACTTGAACATACAAATGAACAACACCAAATTGAGCTCACTTTCTACACTCTTTGATGATCTACCTCCTACCTAGTTTGTTTTCTAGTCCATGTATTTTGGCAGAGGCTTGGTCTGGCTGTATCTTCATAACAACCCTCTGGATAAACTCAAAAGAATATTTCATTTCCAGAGTATACTGAAGATTGAAGCAATATATTAGTCCAAGAAGCATCGCAAAGCCACATCTTTCAGGTTGTGGAGCACAATTGTCTCCTCGACCACAACTGCCACATTGAAGATCTGCTGAGGAAAGGCATCCCATTCACCTTCGTAGCCTATGAGTAGACCAACTTGCATCACCTTCATGGCTTCCTCGAGAGTGTCTCCATGGGCCTTAAAGAAGGAGAAATAAAAGTGAGCTCAGTGTACTACAAGTACTTTTTCTCTACAAAGCTAATTAAGAGGCTTCTGCTATAAACATAGAAGCTAAAATCTACAGTTCAGTGTAAAAGTGCAATGTGATGGAACATCATTTCAACTGCCTCTCTTTTCACAGTTTGAGCTTTATATTTATTTATATTATTTAATAGTTACGTTTTCTTGCTGTTTTTGTTTATAATAAATGTATCATTCTTTATTGCAATTATTTTAGTTAAATTAAGGTAATTGTAAACATTACTTTTGAAGGAAACTTTGGGCACAGGGTGATTTGGGTTGATTTATGTTAAAATGTACAATTAGATAAAGTAATTCAAGACAGTTATGATCTTACATCACACATCCTGATTAGGGCTGTAGCAATACACTAATCTCACGATACGATACGATACACGATATTGAGCTCACGATACGATATATATCACGATATTCAGCCAACGATACGATTCGATACGATTCGATATAATTCGATACACTTACATCATTTTCTGAAAGATTTTAAAGGGACAGTGTGATTTTGGTGACATCTTGTGAGTGTTCCATTGACTTGGATTGAATTAATTCAACTGAAAACTGAAAGCATCAATTATACAATATATGGCTCTGACTAGACAGAGAGTCTACAGCTTGCAAATGCTGGACAAAATGACTCAAAAGATGTGGTAAGAAAATTTGTTTCATTTATTGAAACAGTGCCAACTGTAGCTTACAAGCCTTTGAAACGTAAGTACATAAAGTGCAGTATCACAATGGACAATGGAGAATTAAAAGGTGCAGCAGGTGGCCTGTTCTGAACAGATTATTTTACAGCATTTTTAGCTTAACACAGAATATGAGGTAGCCAATAATTCAAGTCCCTAAGAACAACATTTAATGTAAAATGTACCTGCCAATAATTCAAGTCCAAAGGAGTAACATTTAAGCCAAAAACACTAAACAGAAAGGCTCCTCTCTACATAACTGCATCTACATTCTCTTCAGATTTTTGTTCAGGAATATAATCTGATCAACGTGGTCTGGGAGAAGTGCACTTCTCTGAGCAGTGACGATGGCCCATTCCCAAACCGCCCCCTACACCCTACCCCTCCGTTTGCGCGTTCACGCGGAGGGTCCGCCTACGAGTGTGGAGCGGTGTGGAGGGGGAGTGGGCTATCAAGCCCTCAAACAGCGAGTCTGCAGCGGTGCTGACTTGAGACCGGTCTCTACCTGACCGGAGTCGCGCTGTGTGTGTCTGCTGCTGTCAAGCTGTTAACAAGTAGTTCCAGCAATCATCCACTGATAAACTGCGATATTAACAACCTCATGATAACCTCATACGTTTTGACTTAGGATCATACCTGTGTTTAGTCTAGAAAAAGGTAAATGTGTGCATTTTATTATAAAGTTGTGTATATTTACAGACCGTTGCAAAAACTAAGAAGCTTATAAACCTCAGGTTTAAAACTAAAAGAGTTTTGAAACACAATGAAAGATGTTAGGAGTTTTATTTGAGTTATTAATTTAAACTTTTTGTCTCAGAGATGCTGATTTGAAACCGTTGTTACATACAGTTACGGCATTTCCTGTTTCTGCCGGAGAGAGGGGAGGCCGTCCCAAAGCTTGCTGCTGTATTTACTCCCTCCATCTGACAGGAGGGAGCCTCGTTGAGCTGCAAGTGTGGCTACAGACGGAGTTCACTCCGTCGAGGGAGTGGTTTGGGATTGGGCCGATATCGCCGGCGGTAGAGAAGACCCTCTCCAGTATGGTTAATGTTTGCCGCCATTGTCCTGAACCGCTTCGCACTCACTGCGAGAAGAAGACAACGGCGTCTGTGTATCTAGAAATGCTCTACAGCGACACTAGCGGCTCGGCTGGCTGACGTAATCGCTCTTCATGCAAAGCGAACGGGGGGGAATGGGCAGCGAGCAGAGTGCCAGGCGGAACACGGGGGTTTTGAATGGGAGTTAATGTATCGATACCCGCGGCTGAAATATCGATACTTTCTCGGGAAACAAAATATCGACATATATCGCAGGATCGATTAAATTGCACAGCCCTAATCCTGATGACATTTTCCTGATTTTTGCCAGACATGTAGTGTGATAGTCCCAAGAGAGCAGCAGTCCTCCTCCTCTCATTTGTGTCCTGCAGGACAACAAATGCAGTGGGATATAAACATTTGTAGCAAACAAATGGTGGCTAAATGATGGTCATCAGCATCTCCACTTACATCTTTCTCAAGGCAGTCCAAAAGGCCTTTTAGTGCCGGCTTCTTTCCAGTCCTGGATGCACCTTTGTAGACCTCCAGCAATGCCAGGCCATCAAGTCCATCCAGAAACGATGAAAGCAGGTCCTTAGTGACAATTCTCTGGAACTCTGCCTGAATCTGAGGAGACACAGACATATAGAAAATATTCTACCAACAGTCTGCAACTGTGCATGTTGCCTTCTCATTGTAACTGGAAAACCTGCACAACTTACAAGTCCACTTCATCCAGTTGCAGCAAAACGGAAATCTTTGAAAATCTGTCTGTAATAGAGAACACACATTTCGGTACATTATGAAGCAGGCCTTAATAAAGTAATAAGAACTGAGAACATGACAAAGAATAAGATGCACACAATTACAACAGTCACGTTGCCCATAAACTACAAGCCTTGGCTTTCACAATTACAATATTATCCCTGAATTCATATGATAAAGACTTAAACAGTACTTCATTTAAATAAATAAACAACTTGAAATGTTCATCTTTGATTGATGAGGCATATTCAATCTAATAAATTCATGGGATGCATGTAATAATAACAGGGAAAGGTTAGTGTGCATCCACATAGAGCATTTTTGTGTCTACGTGCATGCCAAATATATCAATGAAAAAACTATTTGTTTTAACCAAACTTAAAAGAAATTGTACAATGGTTGTAATTGTTGATTATTTGCTTGCAGTTATTTTCCATAGACTATTCAGTGGATTATTATTGTTTTTTTTAGTAATAACTCGACTACCTCTGAAAGCAGAAGTTTAGGAAAAATTATTGTTCATTTATAAATATTATTTATTTTATTATAATATAAATATCTAACAATTACAACCATTGCACATGTTATTTATTATTGTGGGTGAACAGTAACCTTTCCCTGTGTTATAATTACATACGTCCCATTAATTTATTAGATTAAATAACAATAATCTCATCAATCAAAGATCAACATTTTTAAGTGCCTTGAGCACCGACTGTTCCCGCTGCTAGAAACGGCTGATATTAAGACACTTCAGTGCGCAAGTCACAGAACGAAATGCATTGTGGGACATGTAGTGTATGGGCACCATAGTTCAATAAAATAAACTAAATATATTCCTTTCTTTTCTATAAAATATTTTCTAAAAAGCAGAAATACAAATTTGTCTCCATTTCAAGAGTGGAACATAGCATTTGTACACAATATAAATGCTATTTCTGAACACATTTAGCATTTTACTCGTTCAATGGCGCGAGGCACCCCCTATGTATCTGGGTAGGTTGAGCGTGAGCTGAACCAGAAAAACGTTGCAAGGATAGAATCACTTTAACACTTGCTCGGCCTTAACAAAAAACAATCTTCAAGTCCCCTATACTTATCCACAAATGACATCCCTTTCAAAGCCATGGCGGGGGCTAACAAGCTACAATTCTTAGCCGAACAGAGAGCCGGGACACGGCTAATTACTGGCAGGAACACACACAACCTCACCGAAACACGTTAATTTAGCTTAAATATTTAGCCGAACAGAGCCGGGACACGGCTAGTTACTGGAACAAACAAACAAAACCTCTCTAAATTAAGCTACAAATATAGGCAGTTACCATTTAAACCTTTTAAAAATGCATAAGCGTCATACATAAGAGTAACAATACTTGAAACTTATTTATTTAATAAAAGTTTAGATAATCATAATCCTGTAAAGTTAGCTTGGTTAACCGACATTTTCATAACACTGCCCTGAAATAAAATCTCTTTTATAAACATTCAAACACCAGTTAGGTGTGGATTTAACTCCATTTAGCTACTTTTCGTTTTGCCTGAAACCATTAAATATGCAACCACTCACCTGACTTTGCCTGTTTGTCAGTGGTTCATCAGCCAAAATCACTGTCATATCGCTTCACAAAAACATATTCATCCGCCGCTTAGCTTTTCGTAGTCATCAATCTGTCCGGTGGAAGTTCTTCTTTTGATAATGGCGAATCAAACTCTGTGGTTCACTTGCTGTATATCGTAAAAAAAATAAAAAACTCATGTCCCTGTTAAATGCATTCAATTAATGAAAACAACTATGAGACCGGGACTATTTTCACCGGGCAGGAATATGTCAACACTACTGCCATGTTAAGAGGCCATGGAAAGTTTCAGAACATTATTACACATCACAACTCACTGTTCAGTCAAATTGACTTCATAGAATGTAGAGCTCATTGAACTGGCTTACAGAGCTGAGTTGAAATAATAACAATTTATGAAATTAAGTATAAATTGCATAAATTGATATGTTAAGTGAAAGTAACTTAAAGACAAAAGTTTCAATAACTTAATGATCAAATCCTTTTTTACAGCGGCTCCATAATATAACTGGCAAAAATGTAAGAATTTCATGCATCGGCCTACAGTGGGAAAATGGTTTAATCTGTTGGAATAGAGTATAAATATCAAATATCACTACTTTTCTTCTAGATGAAATGCTGACATTACAAAATGCATGGTTTAATGTAATGTAAACATTTACATTATTATTATGATTATTTAATATATAAAGACTATATTTTCAAATGCTCTTCAAAGCAGTTTCTGTCAACTACGAAAGGCAATATCATTTCTGTATTTGTGAATGAAGCGCCATCTCCTGGTTAAAACCTGAAATTGAAAATCTGGCAACGCCCTCTTGGAAAATAGTGGGAGGGCTTAACATTCCTCTATACTGGTTTTAGGCAGGTCGTAGACAGAAGCTGTAAGCTGGAGTCTGAAATAAAGTGCTACATCTGTACGTCTCGTGCGACAAAACGACTGGTTCACATCAGTCGATCTGAAAGATGCGTATTTCCACATCCCACTATATTACCCACACAGGAAATATCTGAGGTTCGCATTTCAGGGTGTCTGTTACGAGTACAGAGTAATTCCCTTCGGTCTGTCTCTCAGTCCAAGAGTGTTTGTACGGTGTACGGAAGCCGCGATAGCCCCGTTAAGACAACAGGGTATTCGCCTGGCAACCTACCTGGACGACTGGCTGCTTCTCGCACAGTCGGAACAGGAGGCTATTATGCAGACGAATGTCCTCGTAAAACACCTGCTCGACCTGGGTTTCATAATAAACACAGAAAAGAGCATGTTGTCCCCAGCCCAGACTGTACTCTTCCTGGGCCTACACCTGAATTTGGTGCCCTTTACAGCCCGCCTGTCAGCAGAAAGAGTGAAAGCCTTCAGAGCTTGTCTCGCTCATTTCCGGCTGTGCAAATATGTTCTCTTCAGATCATGTCTGCGGTTACTGGGGCTCATGGCGTCAGCCATCCTGGTGGTACGACTGGGACGCTTACACATGAGGGAGTTTTAGCGCTGGGTAGCTGCCCTCAGACTAAACCCTGCGCGTCATGGCGCGCGGAGAGTGATGTTCACTGTGAAATGCGTAATGGCACTGCGCCACTGGCTGCACCCGACTTTTCTAGTACGGGGCGTGCCTATGGGTGCTGTCCTATCGCGGAAGGTGGTCACCACCGACGCATGTCTGACAGGCTGGGGAGGTATTTACGAAGGTCGACCGGTGAGGGTTCTCTGGAGCAGGGACCTCCAACGGTCGCACATCAATTACCTGGAGCTTTTAGCGGTGTTCCTCACCCTGAAACGCTTTCTGCCTTTTCTCAGAGGACACCATGTCCTCATGAGGACAGACAACACGACCACAATATCGTATATAAACCGACAAGGGGGTTTGCGCTCTCTCCAGTTACACATGCTGGCATGCAAACGGATCTTGTGGAGCTGCGGTCGTCTCCTCTCTCTGAGAGCGACGCACGTACCAGGAGTGATGAACCTCGGGGCAGACCTGCTGTCCAGAGGTGTACCCCTATATGCAGACTGGACTCTACATCCAATGGTTGTGAGTCAGCTGTTGGTGCGTTACGGCCGAGCCGCGGTAGATTTGTTCGCATCAAAAGAAAATGCTCATTGTCAGCTGTTCTTTTCAATGTGCGATCTGAACGCACCGTTAGGCGTGGGTGCGCTCGCGCACGTTTGGCCACGCGTTCCCACCCCTGGCTCTGATACCCCCAACTCTGGCCAGAGTGAGAGAACATCGCCACACACTGATCCTGATAGCTCCGCAATGGCCTGCAATGTACTGGCTGGCGGAGATTTATCAGCTGCTGTGCGGACAGCCGTGGCAGCTCCCCCTACGCAGGGACATACTGTCTCAGGCAGGGGGGACAATCTTTCACCCACACCCAGAGCGCTTGGTACTATGGGCCTGGCCCTTGAGTGGTACAATCTGAATACAGTGGGTCTCCCGCAGAAGGTGATAAACACTATTCAGAGTGCAAGAGCTTCCTCCACCAGGTCTCTCTATGACTGTAAGTGGAAGGTGTTTGAGGAATGGTGACTTCAAAAAGGGCACACCTCTTTTCAATGTCCTGTCGGGGTGATTTTATCATTTCTACAGGACCTGATTGATAAACACAGAGCTTTCTCTACGATCAAAGTGTACCTGGCTGCTATTGCTGCATGCCATGTGGGCTTTGAGGGTAAGACGGCTAGCCAACATCCTTTGGTCTGCCGTTTTATGAAGGGAGCTCGCAGGCTCCTCCCTGTTTCCAGGTCACTGGTGCCCTTATGGGACTTGACAGTGGTTTTAGATGGGCTCACTCGAATCCCATTTGAACCCCTGGAAGGAGCTGACATGAAACACCTGTCACTGAAGACAGTGCTGTTACTGGCCCTGGCATCTGCCAAGCGAGTCAATGATATTCATGCGCTCTCTGTACATCCTTCGTGCACTCAGTTTGCCCCGGGGCAAACGAGAGTGTTGCTGAAGCCCAACCCTGCCTTTATACCTAAGGTGGTTGGCTCATGTACCCCAATTGACATTGAGGCATTTCCTCCGCCGCTGTGTTCCTCCGGGGAACAGCGGCCGAATTTGCTGTGTCCAGTTCGTACTTTACGCACTTATATGGACCGGTCAAAAGAGTTTCGTTGTAGTGACCAACTCTTCATATCCTGGGCTAACCCTCAGAAGGGCAAACCCGTTACCAAGCAACGGCTCTCCCACTGGATTGTGGAAGCGATTGCTTTGGCCTATACGAGTCAGGGTTTGCAGGCACCTACGGCTCTGCGTGCTCATTCGACTCGTGGTCTGGCTACATCCTGGGCTTTGTTCAAGGGTGTTTCCATCCAAGACATCTGTGCAGCAGCGAGCTGGTCCTCACCGCTCACTTTTGTCTGCTTTTACAGGTTAGACATCTCTGCTCCTAGTGTGGCCCGAGCAGTGCTGGGCCCCGTGTTGAGTCAGAGCTCTACCTGTTAAGTTCTGGTTGGTTTGGCGATTTTCGAGATAAGCTCGTCTGGCAATACTGGAGCTTCAATATCCCATAGTGAGACATCGAACGGAGTGTTATGAATGAGAACTATAGGTGACTTACGTAACCCCAGTTCTCAGAGTAACATGAAGTGAGATGTCTCACCAGACGGCCCTCCTTGCTATGGTGAAGCGAGAAGAGGTGCTTATTTTGAATGACACTGCGACGTGGCGCAAGCTACTTATAGGGTGGGTGGATTCGCTGACGTCAAGATCACCAGCCAATCAGGATTGGCGTAATGAGATTGATGCTTCTGTTTGCTCCGCGATGAGGCGCATCCCATAGTGAGACATCTCACTACATGTTACTCTGAGAACTGGGGTTACGTAAGTAACCTATAGTTTTGTCAATTGTTTTGTTTATTGGTCAAATACTGGTTTCTAATGGTTTCTGAGGAGTTTTACTGGAATGAAAGAGCACAGAGTCTACAGAAGCAAACAAGCAGCATACTGCATTAAACCTGACCTTCACAGAGAGGTTGAAGTTCATGTGGAGAGGAGGCTTCAATAGTCTGTCTGCACTCTGTTTAGTTGTGCTATCTTACAATCAATATAGTAAATGTGAGGTAAAGTCTGTAACCGGTTAGAACTCGAAGTTGCAATAAGGTCTTAAAATGTATGGAAAGGGTCTTAAAAAAGGTCTTAAAAGGTATTAAATTTGATATTCAGGATTCCTGCATATACCCTGTAATTGTATATTAGAAAAACGCGATAGAAGTGAATAAAGTAACTCCTGCTGTTTGATAGACTTTACTGTCTCTCTCATTGCAGATCAGGACCTGTCACACATGGAGGAGGATGAAGCCTACGACTACAAATTTGTGAAGTGGATGATTAAAGAAAAGGTAAATGATTTAGGTTATTTTCAATCAGCTGTCTACAATATCACATTTAAACCCAGAGTTTTTTATTGTTTCATAATTATTATATTTCATATAGAAACTGGCAGCCATTCCCGTCACAGCGTTTGTTGGAGAGGAGTCCAAGAAGCACTTTGAGAAATATATTCGCCTTTGCTTCATTAAGGTAAATAGAAACGTGTCTGATACAAACCTAAAAGACATTAAACTTCATTTTAGCGGAGGTGCACTTTAGTTTTTTTCTCTTGTGAAGAATGCTCATAATGTCTCTCTCCTAACAGCAAGACAGCACTCTGGACGCAGCAGAGGCCATCTTGAAGAACTGGAGGACAGTTTAATATGATGAATTGTCTGAAGACTTCAGCTCGATTTCAGGCAGGAGGAACAAGTCAAACTGAGGGAATGAGATATGACTGTTAACTTAGAAAAGTAAAATACTAACAGTTGAAGTTCATACTTTAATAGCTAAATGCTCTTCCACATGTTGACATACTGTTTGAGAGAATGTCAACAGCAGGTTCTGTGTGGGACTGCGTTATGAAAACTGGTTTATGCAAGGTGTTCATTTTGTGTAGTTATTGTGTTTTCAGCCTTTTTGATGTGTACTTAGACACTAATTACAGAGCACTTAGTTGGATGGTACTGGTTGCGCTGTTTGGACTTTGTCAAACTTGGCCTTATTTCTCCCTGAAAAAATCAATCACAAATAATGCATATTTTTGTTTTTTGAATAATAATTTAATAAAAACCAACGTGATAATAATAGTATTGAATTTTGATTGTTATTTTTTAAATCCTGCTTTTGTTTTTCACTCTTAAATCCAATTAGTTTAGTTTTTTTTTCTCATGATATTTCATTAAAATGTTTGTGTTGTGACATTGATGACACATTTGAAGTCGCTGTTGATAAACACTTCCACATACTTTGAAGGACTCTTTTGGACATATCTGATCTTAATACCATATTTCATCTTAGTTGTGAAGTTGACTGAATTAGTCCAAATGTCTTCCTGTGGCTGACGTGTGTGACATACAGCATTACAATGGTATGACAACTAGTATTTGATTTAATAATGTTAGTACGGACATTGCAGACATTTGAGTGTTGATCTCAGGGTCAGACCTTCACTAAGGTCCACAAACACATGTCACACTAGGAAAAACACAGGTGTCATGAAATGATGTCTGTATTCCATTTAGCACCGGTTAACTTTGACTTTGGTTCAACTACATGATGTCCTTATATTTACCTGGAGCACTTTGGTTGGATATTGCTTTCTGAAGGTTATTTCTGACTTAAAAAAGAGGTATTGACTTATAATATATACAATTTTTTTTTGAAAGAATATTTACTGAATTGCAAGGTGTCGTTGGGTGGTTTGAAAGGCACTTTTAAATCAAATGTATTATTATTATATCTATATCACAGCAGACAAGCCAGGTCTAATAAATAAGACTAACAAAAGTTCCCCTACTGACTCCTCTGAATAGAATGCAGTCATTGTCAGGGTTTTTGCGGTCATTAAAAACCTGGAAAAGTCAAGGAAATTCAAAATGCTAATTCCAGGCCCTGGAAAAGTACTGGAAAACAATATTTTTCCCAGAGTTTTGGAAAGGTCATGGCAATGTAACTAAAGTTGCATCAAATATAATTTATATTTTATCTAATCGCCAAAATAGTAATAATGATAATAAATACTGTATCGTATAGTAATGAAACACAAAATGGCATTTAACTGAAGCGGTGTTTTGCTGGTGAGAGATTTGAGTTTCTTTAGCGTGTCGAAGCTAGTAAGCCTACTATTTGATTTGTTGGATAGGCACAACATGTTTCATATGCAGACCTTATTTTCCTCTTCCATGTTCAAATAAAACATTTTCAGTGGTACCGCTGAGAAAGAGTAATGTTTTGGTCATAGAAAATTAGGTAAAAGTCATGGAAAAGTCATTGAAAATGATTGGTGTAAAAGTGTATGAACCCTGCATTGTTTAACAGTTATTAACACCTGTGAGGTTTCTAATAGGACTTGTCATTATATGTACTAAAAGGTATTTTTGTATGTAACATTTCAAAGTTTTGTTTCATCAGTCCCTCACTGTAAAGAACGTTGTGTTATATCCTCCTGACCACTTGAGGGAGACAAAGTACAGACTGTAACATATGGTTTCGTAGCAGATACATATTGATTAAATATGGACTATTCATCGTTACAATATTTTTCTAACAATAGTCTCAGAATTATCTTAAAATTCAAAGTGGAAAGAAAATGCTCAAAAATGGGGAGGGCTCCAAACATTGTATAGATAAACTGTGCAAAGCAGCTCTAACCAGTTCAATGTTTTTAATTCACTAAACTTAAATGAAGGTAAAACTTCAAAAGTTATTGAATATGACCTCATCATTTCTTCATAACACAGCCCAGAGGATCAAATGAGCAGACGAGCTCTGTTCCCTAACCATGACGCGGTGGGCACAGTTCAGGGAAAGAGTAATCACTCAGAAATGGGTATGCAAAGAAACAGATCTTTTGTCCATGCAGACAGGTGTAATGCATTTCTGTGGTTATGCATAAACCTGGCGCCTTGTTTCCATGACATCATGATGCTGTTTGAATTCAGACGTTCACACAGTGATAGTGTACATGTTAATGTGGAGGTGAGAGGGGGCATTCCTCACCTTCCCCCTGTTGTTCTGACAGAACAGAGACGCTTCATCCCCACTGAATGATAATAATAACAGAATCATTTCATGCCCAGTAGCTCGGAACGTTAACTATTAACTCTGAGGCTACAATGAAAAAAAACATTTCTGCAGATAATTTCCTTATAACTAAGGTGCAATACTGGGGTTTAATCTAGGAGCTGGAAGTATAGATAAGATTTATGTTTGGCATTTATTGTGTCAAATTGCAGAGACATTCAGACATTGAAGACCATCATTCATCCCAGTGCCATTATGTTGCATGAGCCTTCTGTAACCAGGAAATATCTGCCTTTTTTCAAATTAAAGACAATTCCCCTATTATACAGTAATCCTCTGTCCAATGTTTTAAGAGGCCCGGAACTTCCCTCTCCTGTAATGTGTTATAGTGTTATTTTGTGCATGTAAATGGTCTGCAAAGGCTCAAATCCTTGTGTTAATACTACAAACTTGTCTTACATCCAGGACATTGTCAAACCACACATTCCAGCCAGTGCACTTGGCTCTGCATCAGCCACTCTCCGGCTCCTAAATGGTGGAATGAGCTCTCCATTGATGTAACGACAGCAAGTCTACACAAATTCCGTCGCAAACTGAAAAAACACCTGTTTTGCTTGTACCTCTACCAATAAATAAATAATCATTGAACATTTAAAAAAGTAGCAGTTTCAAACTTAATGCACAGCACTTAGTCTGACTCATTGAAGCTCATACAGTATAGTTGCACTGTTCTTGTTGTTCTGAGTTTGAATCTTTATGGTTTGTCGCTCACATTGTAAGTTGCTTTGGATAAAAGCCTCAGCTATATGTAATGGTAAACTTTGGTAAAATAAAAACCAAATACTGCAAATATAATATAGTATATAATAATAATAGTATAATTAAAAAACTGGTTGGATTTGTGATGAAGGAAACTTAAGCAGAATCAGAATTCCTTTATTTATCCCACAAAGAGCATGCACATTGTATTTAAGTAAAGAAAATTAAAATGTATAACAATTTACCAAGTACACATTTGGGTATAAATCATGGATGATCACCCTGCTGAATATATATTATATCAATATATTTGTATCATTTTCAGCACACATTTCTAATTATATCTGATAACCCTGACAATTCTGGTCTCTTCTATATTGGATTATTCATTTGACTTCATATCATTTCATGTTTTGTCTCCTTTGAACGCCTTAGTCACACACAGTCACTGTGTTCCAGATTTACTGATTTCTCCTTTGCCCAGTTTCTGTTGTACCCAGTATCTAGTATTACCCAAACACAACATGTCATATCGATTGAATTGTTAAAGTGTGGGAATATTCTGCACCATAGAACTGTAGTGTAGTATGAAAACTGGGGCTGGGAACAGAAAAACTGCTTTAAAAATGTGAATAGGATTATTATAGGCTGCAGTTATTAGACATATATGATGTGCAGTTAACAGATCCCTGTGGGTTAGATTGTCTGTCTGCATATTACCATCATAATTTATGTTGATTATGATTATTTTGCCAATAATCTAATGTCACGATGCTGCTATGGAGGCGGATTTAGGTTATTGTTGCCCTTGAAATGAGAGCAGATGTTTGTGGTCTCAAATGTTGCCTCTAGGTGGCCATGTTGATCATGTTCTGAGACACAGCTGAGCTTTGTGCCCTCTTCCTGATCCAAGAACACATTTTGCCAAACAGCGTCTGATGAAGACAGTGCAGAATACGGTCAAAATCATATTCATTAAATAAATGCACTTCCTCCTGTTGAGGGTCATACAATATATAGATTTTAATACAATCAAAAAATGGCTTAAAGGGGTCTGTTCTACTCATTTTCAGGTTCATATTTTCCGTGTCTCTGCTGCGCTTTATCGTTCTCATACTGCCTGTGCTGCAGCACCTCTTTTCACCCTCTGTCTGAAACCAGAGCCCAGTCTGCTCTGATTGGTTAGCTGGCCGGCTCTGTTGTGATGTTAGTGATGTCACAATGTTAGGAAGAAAACAAAAGAATCCAATGGAGTTAGAGGCCTCTTTAATGGAAGCAGCATAGGTTGACTATTCCTGACTTTTATTTTATATCATAGGAAACACAAAAACTATTCTGGATCCTACATATCCCATAATTCATCTCAATGGCACTTTTTCTTCTATATCTTATATTTACATATATATATTCTAAAGCACTTCTTTCTAAACCCTATATATTTTCTCCTGTTTGTTGTCCAGGCTGTTTGTTGAAAATGAGCCAAGATAACCCCGATGACATCACTATGACATCATCATCAGTTAACTAATGTGTCAAATTGGGGCTGTGTGTCTCTTTTAAAACTCTTGGAGTTGTTCCATAAGTCCAGGAAACAAAAACTGTTGTTTAGAGCATCATCAAAAGACAATTGTTTGTCATTAAAACCATGTCACAGTTTAATTACATTTACAATAAAACATTACAAATGGCCTGGAGGGATCACAGATGCTTCAATCCTCATAAACAATCACAAAGACCTTTATATTAGACTAATTCCACAGCATCTCTCACAACATGTTGTATTGTGCCCGAGACATCAATATCTGTGAGAATGTGAGGGGTGTAGCACTGCCCCCCCCCCCCCCCCTGTCCGCTCCCACACAGGCCATATGGCCGCTCCACTGCCAGCCCTGCTCTCTGCACACGGCCCAACAGCTTGGTGGACACATAATTAATTTGCTTAGGCGTCTGCCATTTATTTCCAACCTACATTTTGTTAATTGGACAGAGGAGGTTAAAATCCAATGAGTGTCTCTGGGTTTGTTAAGGCCACTAATTGAGCTGAATTTACAAGATAGAGGTTGCTTCAGGGGGTGTGGGGACAGGGGGACATCAGAGGGGTCAGTGGGAGGAATGTGGTGAAAAATCATATGTTTGTATTAATAATTTCAGAAGAGCATGCGCTGAAGTCTGCAGAAGACAAAATGCTGATGACCACAGATGAATGATCATCATTTAGAAAGGACTAATCTTCCCAAAAGGAAAGACACTTGTCTCCATACAGACATGTCTTACATGAGTTGTTGCATTGCTTATATATGTTGTGCTGTGTTGTTAACAGCATTATAGAACTCGACCTACACGCCCCCCCCCCACCCCCCATTCCCCTTTTCTTCTCGGTTGCATCACTTCATTTTGCTGCTTTGTGTTTCACCTAACAGTAACGTGAATCAGTTAACTGCAAATGTGATAAGCATAAATATAGATGATGCCTAGTTTTTACGAGGGGTTAATGACAATCCCAATGATTGCACTTAGGCTTTAGGGCTGATCCAGGGCCTGCAGCAGCTGTGCAGAGGGGCTGCATGGTGCCCCTCCAGCCCAGCAAAACAGGGCACGGTGTCCACAGCGGCGATCCCTGCTGTTGTTAATCACCTGCCCCCCCCCCACACTCTGCTGCTTCTCTCCCTCTCTCTTCCCCCTGCACTGATTTGCAAGCGCAGATTAATCAGAACATGGGGGCCTTGATGACATTTTGCTGTTATTGTTCCCAATTTTAGCAACATCTTTTATTGTCTTCATCATTCATTTACAGGAGGGGAGACGGGGGGACTGTGTCAATTATGCAAATGGTGTTCCACACTTTTGCAGATTACTTCATTCCGTTGCCATTGTTTGGGAGACTTTAATTATTAAATATTATTATGCTCATGTTTCCTTCAATTTGGCCAAGCTTTGTTTCAATTCGATCTCTCCTCCAGCTGCTCAGAGAATCAAAGCCGTCTGGCTCGCCAAGGCCAAACAAACTCCATCACTTTAATGATTCTGAAGTTCCTACCCTGCTCTCATCTGTGGCTTTCAAACTGTGATTGGAAAAAAAATGGAGACCATATTCAGTTTAATGACCAGGAATTGAATTCAAGTTTATTCAAAATTGACATTCAATTATGTAGCACCTAATGATATTTTAATCTCTTTTCTTTAATTCCCAGGAATTGGCTTTTCAAAGACTTTGTCTGGCAGCAACACAGACGGCCTGAATAAAGAATACAGATTGGTATTAGATCCCGGTGATGATAGGGAAATAAAAGCTTCCACAGTTCACACACTCAGAGGAAAGGCACTGTTCACTTATTAGACGTTTCAATCCCCGGTTCTGGAAGCCATCGCTGCCATCTTCCCTCCCTAGAATCCCTCCCTCCCTCCCTTCCCTGACACGATAAGTCGGACATTTAAATATTGCAATATATTTTTAGCTAATCAATTAGTTCAAACTCTTTCCTGATACTGCTTCAGGTTATTTTAGGTTGTGTGAAATCTGTCAGTGTAGATGTTATGATTAGGATTTGATCACGCCGATTGATCCCAGTATTTGAACAATCAAAGCTATTTTATGAAATACTGTATTTGTATCGCAGTGCGCTGATACGGAGAATGAACATGATTGCAAATAGGGAAACACGACGAGGAATCCAAACCAAATCAAGACAATACTGTTCCAAGAACTAAAACATTATAACCTTTTAAAGAACAATTCAATACAAATAGTCATATATTTGTTTTCACATTCCAGGAGATGGTGCAGCGACACACATTAATCCTCTTGTTTTTCACATGCAGCTTAATCTGGTTGATTTCAATTACAAGAACATGACCTTGTTCCTGAATACACCTTTCTGACTTAAATTAACAAACACACTCAACAAACTAAAGCTATGAAATCATTAATCAGATCAAAAACACAATAAAACACAATCAAATAAAACAATAACATGACCTCTCCACAGAGTCAATGCAGTATGTCAGGTGAGTGACATAATAATCATCATCTCAAACTATTTTGCTTATTAAAAGAAATGTCAAATGCTATCACAAAATGGTTTAATGTGGAAAGTGTGATGGCCATATCTTAATATTGCAAAAAATCTATTATGTGATTTGACAAAACAAGTCCCATTTGTGTTGAACTCTTCTAAAGAAGTAATTGAGGATTACAAAACTATTTCCGGAGTGTGAGAATAACACACATTTACTCCATGATTACTTCTGCCTACTGTAAGACAAACTTTGAATGACTTTTAATGATCACATTATTGATCAGATGAATGCTGGGATTAAAAATAACCTATGAGAATAAAATCAGCAATACATATGTAATTAGAAAATTTAAAAACGTCATATTCATTGTGTGAAATCTATATAACAACATCCTCATACATGCATAAAAACATATACATTCAGGGGGGAAATAACATGAAGCCATATTTAAAAGACACAACTTTGTCAGGCAATAAAATAAATGCAAAGTTGAGGACAACATTTTGAGGACAAAATAAATGCAAAGTTGAGGACAAAATCAGTGCCAGCTAACCCCAAGCTAAAAAGAACCTATGCTGAACTATTACCCAAGCTAACATATTTTTCATAATGAGATATCATATCATGTATCAGAAGATGTCCTTAAAGGTGGGGTAGGTCGTTTTGGAGAAACCAGCACGAGTGAGCTAGAATTTGAAAATACACAACCGGAAGAAATCTGCCACTTCCTTACAGAGCCCCTCCTCCAACATGCGCACATGACCAATGAGGGCACGAGATAAGTTTGTGCACGAGATGGAAGGCTGACAGGCAGGTAGGCCATCCAGTTATTTTAGCCGGGCTGGCTCAGATGATTGGTCGTGCGTTTTACAGCACTATGGCTTCCACAGATGAAATATTTGTTATGTATTTATTGTCAAAGCATTTAATGTATGCATTGCTATTGGGATGTTAAGGGCATTCCATGGAATATAATAAAAAGTGTTTCTGAAGTGAATTGCTTACCCCACTTTTAACTCATCGAGCATCGCACTTAACCAACATCACTGTTTGAAAAATAAATGTTATACTTAACTTAACAAGCAAAATGACAGCTTTATTATTTTATATTTGATTTACTTTCTTTTGTAGCTGGAGAGGCGTTTCTAAGACTTTTTCCCCTCGTGCTGCATCACTCCCCCCCTGCCTGCCCCGACTGAGAGATCTTATTGGATTCCTGTGACACTGTTTATCTGAGCATGGCTCTCCTAGCACAGGTTACTGGTGGTATTATACACCAACTCCACCTTTGACTTGACCAATTTAAAGGGATAGTACGGGGTCATGAGCCCGCCTCTAGTGAAGGGGAGCGGCTGCTTGTCAGGGGGTTGGGGGCTGGGCCTGGAAAACATGACCCGAGGAGCACTTTCCCGCTGATTACTCATTGACGTTTCCTGCCTCGTTGGAGACTTCTATTTGTGACAGTCGGTGTGTTGGGCGGCGTGTCCTCCATGGCTGTGCTGGGAGGAACAGCTGTCCGTGTTAACGAGGCCAGCGCCACGCAGACCAGCGAGGCCGAGCTCCACTCCGCTCCACCAGGCCCCGGGATACGTAAACAATGACTTAATGAGAATGCGTGCCATTACTGTAATTAACACAGCTCACGTCAAGCACTGTCAGAGTTTCAGAAGGGTCTTGCATTACATCCGAAAGGCTGGCATGCAATGACCAGAGGCTCTCCCTGCAACATTCAGAAAACGCAATATATAGAGCATGAACACTCCCAATAAAAACGGGACTTAAAAGATTACAATCCACACTGTGTAATTAAAACAACAAGCATAAATGTCATAATTCAGAACATTTCACTTTTGTGTTAGGATCTGCTAGTATGTCATAAAAGAAGTTGAATATGTTGCCGTTTTTTGTACTCTTTTCTGTAAAATGACTCGTCTCACTTACACACGCAGTTTGTAGCAAACAGCATGTCACCTTTACCTGCCGATTTTATTGCTTGTATTGTTAATTGTTAAAGTTAACCAATATAGTTTTGTTACATTATATTCAGAACAAAAATTATTCTATAATGACAACTACATTGAATAAAGAAAACGTTATAATGGTATGCTGTTTATTTAATCTCCAAGCAGCATGGATATTCACCTCAGTCTGACCATGTTTTTCAAATTGTATTACCGTAGACACTCAAAACTTATATTGGAACTAACTCCAGGCTTTTGTAATTTCTTATTATTTTCAATCAAGAGCCAGCCATAACTGTGAGCTTTGCCAAGCTTGGAAAACTGCATCTATTCCACATCAGGTAAGTGCTACAGTCCTTTTCTGCAACTGCATTTTGATATTTTTTCTAATATCCGATTTTAGCTATCTAACTCAGGAGCCGTACGCGATGTGAGACCAAACTACACATTTGAAACTCACACACTGCGTGTTCACAGTGCACAATATGGCAGTGTACTGAGGAAAGTATCAACATTGAGAAATAGCAGGAATGTAACATTGCTAGCTAGGACTGTAACACTGCGAGCTATCTAGCTAGCTAACAATGTTATCGTTCTGATAACAAATCCTTGCAGACTGCTTGGTTAAAGGCCCAGATACACCAGCCCGAAATCCGCAGTAAATGGGAGTCGGGCCGAACATGAGCGTGGGCACGCACTATTCAGAGTGGTGTGCGCCGCACCGTCGGGTCTTTTCTTCCGACCTGACGCCTTTTCTTGCCGATTCAACATGTTGAATCGGCGTCGGGAACACCACCGGAAGTCGGACTAAGGGATAACACTGATTAGCTGTTCAGCTAGCGAATCATGAGAAGCGTTAACGGAAGTGAGGGAGGTAAACAAATGATTTAAAATGGAAGATGGAACACACACGGACGGCTATTTCACCTCATCGGTTTATAGAGCTCCTGTTCGTTCAGGTTTTCAATGGAAGAGAGTGAAAATGGAAAGAAAAACGCTATTTGTTGTTTGTTTATATCACGGAGTCTGTTCTTCTTCTCTGTCTTCCGGTTGTTGCCTCTTTTGAATGATGAATACACACTACCGCCTCCTGCTGGTAAGGAGAGTTATTGCCACTCATGCATACGCGCAGTTCATACGTGCTCGGCTCGGATTTGCGATGTGTTCCAGTGCGCGAAGTCGGCAAATACGCAGGAGAGTCCGGCGACGCAACAGTCGTTGTCGGCGTCGGCGACTTCTCAAGTGACTGGCCGGTGTATCTGGGCCTTAACACATAAACACTAATGGTGGCTTCTTTTCACAGACAGTAGAGTTAAAAATTTATTATATGCTGGCGGTTGTTGAGTGTGAGAAGTTCTCAGCTTTTGGACGTATTGAGTGCACATTTGGGTACAAATACGAGTTGCCATACTTTGAATTTGGACACACTTTTCCATATTGACATTGAGACAAAACCCTATACATATGATTAGTTCTTTTCACATTTTAGTCTTTAGTACAAAAGTGTGAAGAAACAGGTAAATATGGCTATGAAGAGAAATGGAGGACATGTTATACATGTGCCACAACAGGTTAAAAACCATGACACATGGACATTTGTTCTAGGATGTTTGCCTTGAATGTTGGACTGCCTAGACCCAGTGAAGAACGGCATGATGTGTGCATGGACTGAATGAATAAACTGAGCATGATGACCAATTTAAGAGAAGTGGATTACAGAAAGTGTGTTCTGACACTTCGGTTGTGTCTTACTTTATAAAGGCGGCAAGCCACACTTTCCAGAGACAACTCAGTCTTTTTAAATTCAAGGTGTAGCTCCTGGATTACGATTCCCTCTGTTACACTGGATTTGCTTTATGCCTCTGTTGATCTGTGATGGCTTAAACAAAATGAAAATATAGGCTATGTAGATAAAGGAAAATATACAGTATGTGAACTGATGCTCTAGGCTCTGTCACTTTGTACTGTTACTGTATGAGAATGTAACATAGTCAGTTGGAGCAGTTTTTGCATGGAGGCAACATTATTAACAGTTAATCATGGAGGGAGGTTGTCAGCGGGGGTGGTTGCAGTTTTCATAATGGCCTAATTTCCAGCAATCGCAGACTAATTATCTGCATTCAGAATGGTTGTGAATTCTCTTTGTGACTATGGGGGAAGTTTTAATAAAGAGTTTATAGTGCAGGGTTGAGTCGTTGGGTTTTATGTTTAGTAAACACCATAGGCCATAACTGCGCCATAAAGCTGTGCCATAACTTCGCCATAATTAAAAAGGTATATTCTTATTAGAAGCCTGTTTCATGCTAATGCTACCAGCAGGCATTGTGCTGTTGTGGATACATTACAAATAATTACAAGGATTAGCTTTTACTTTACCGATTTACTCTAATGTTTGAAGTTAAGTAATATACTTTAAAGTGACATACCTAAAATAGCTTGTGCTGCGGGTATATTAAATTACTTGCAAGATTAAAATATAAGACAGCTTAGATATCTGACAAAGCACTAGATAAAAACGTTTGTCTGAATTAAAAAGAAAGATAATCTTTTAAATTATACAGGTATCATGATTATTAAGTGTTTTATTATTTTAAGCTTATTAATGTAAACATAGCAACTATTCTGTTGACTTTAGCAACTGAAAACTGATGGCTGGTTGCCTCTTCTAGAACGTATTTGTGTACCCTATATTATAATAATGCCATATTCTCAAAGAGATACTATTTTGATGTATATTTTTCCATAATTCTTCCAGACACTTAAATCATTATTCCCCTTCTTATATTAGGACCCTGACTGGTCAGAAAGTCTGCCATTGGTCCTTCTGAGCTCTACATATGATTTAAGGGCAATAGTAAGGCAAGGCAAGTTTATTTATATAGCACCTTTTAACACAAGGCAATTCAAAGTGCTTTACAAAAATGAAAGACAATAAGAAAATCGCATTTAAAAACAGTCATTAAAAAGCAAAGATAATAAAATAAACATTAAAAGAAAAAATACATGAATAAAAGTAGTAAATGTCATGTTTTCCATATTTTTCTAGTGAACCACTGGACTACTCCAGTGAACGACTGCACAACAAATGCAGCATTTAAAAGTGTAGCGCGTTTGCACCTGTCAGCTTCCATACATTTACAGTGTAAACAGTGCCGTGGTCATTACTAGCATTCAGTGCCATTTCAGCTAGGGTATTCAAAAATAAAAAACATAATTTTCCATGTTTTTTTTTAATTTAATCTGAATGATGGCTTGTTAAAGTATAAGAAAAATATTTTGGTCAAGCTCAGGATATTATGCTTACATTTTTTTTTTTTAACATCTCCAGTTACTGTGTGTGCACCCTGTTACTGTGAAAAATAGTAACAGGGTGGACGGTAACAGGGTGGACATTTTAGGCTAAACTTGGCTATTGCTACATGTGTGGTGATAATCAAGCTAGCACTTGTGACAACAGAGAAAGATATTTGATAGATATATTCCAAAAAAATTCTAAATGTAGATATTTTGATCAGTTTCCACAAAAAATGAACATAACAGGGTGGACATGTTATGCTTTACCGCAACAGTTAAGTTCATTAAAAACATACAAAAATCGTTGAAGGAAGAGCGCATACTTACTCTGCTTCTTGAAGATGATTTTCCAGCTCAAAATGTATCCTTCTTCTTGAGTCATACAAATAGTAGAATAGTAAAGGGGCATGTCCAGAGGGATTCAAATCAGAGTAACAGGGGGGACATTAAAACAGGGGACACACACTTTTAAAAAAACTTTAATCAATAAAAATGAATTAACAACAACAATTTAAATTTGGTGAGGAATATTAATAAAAGGGTTATACAACAGTGACACCAATGTAGAATTTGTTTGATTTCTTTGTTTATATCTGTTAGAGAAGTTGAGCAAACATGATTTGGGACACAGCAATTTGGCCTACTTGTGCTAAAATCAGAGTAATTATTTAGCATTTTGAATATTCTGGGTAAATAACATTGATGTTTTATAGTAGAGGGGAATAAACATGTAAAACCAAGCTTTTAAAAATAAGCATTTTACCTTTTAAATGCAAAATATATGATATAATGTGTTGGGGACCTAAATGGCACCGAATGCTAGGAATGATATGTTTACCAAATCTGTGGATCTGAGGAGTTTGTGGGGTATACAGTATGGCCTAACACTATGGTGACACAATACATATCATGATACACGTGTTACAATTAAAATGGTTTAAATGTAGCTTACAAAACTAAGGATGAGTATTCCCATTTTTATATTATAAATCACATTATTTTTAGGGCTGTCAAACGATTACATTTTTTAATCAGATTAATCACAGCTTAAAAATGAATTAATCATGATTAATCACCATTCGAACTATGTCCAAAATATGCCATTTCTTTATGTATATTGTTGTGGGAATGGAAAGATAAATGAAAGAAGGCGGGTATATCCATTTAACGTATGTTTATTATAACATTGTTCTGTGTGTCAAAATGAAAGACAGCCCACACACCTATCAATCATCAAACCGTGGGGTCTTATTTCATTACGTGTTGATTTCTATTAAAACGTAATGTTGTATCGATGTATAGAGATGTACTACAGCAAAATGATTCTCCGTCTGGACTTCCTGCAACAACACCACGCCGTTATCTTGATTCTGATTGGCCAGAAGACATTATCAAAGATGTTCTCTTGAGAAGACGATCACTACGTGACAAAAGTTTTCAGAACCGTTTCTAGTCTTCGGTATTTCCAGACAAGTGGCTACTGAAATCAATCTTACTAATTGCTGTCTGTGCAATTTACTCGGCGCAAGTTGGCGGACTTTATTTTGCTTACTTTAACATCATTTTTCATGGTGGGGCTAAGGTGAGGCTAAGCCATTTCTTGGTATGGCTGTTGCCTACCCCAGCGCTGCCACTGTGGGATGTATGGGGCGGGCCATTCTGCGTTAAATGCGTTAAATATTTTTAACACAATTAATTATAAAAAATTAATTACCGCCGTTAACGCGATAATTTTGACAGCATTAATTATTTTATTAACTTTTATCCAAAGCATAGTACATAAACTAACAGGAGTAGTTGGGAGTTAAGTGTCCTGCCAAGGACCCTTCAACATGTTGACTGCAGGGTCTGGAATCGAACCACTGACCCTCTGATTTGACACATTTTTCGCCTCATGCCACAGTCAGCTAATGACAAGTGAATGAACTCATCAGCTTAAGTAGATCATACGATGTGGATAAAAGGACAGGAAGTGTCATATGTGGACTTCGAGGAAAGACTTCCCAAACAAAATACCCCAAACAAATCAATTATAATAATTTAGTGAGGACTAAACAAATCCCAAACTCCTAACCCTAATCATTACAATCTTTTATCTAGACCTGAATCCAAACTCAAGCCTAAAATGAACGCTCATATAGCTTCATGCAGAACTGAGGGTAATCACCATGATGGAAAACATATCTTGACTCTGAACACATGGATTCTAACACACACCACATGCACAGCCTTGAATGGAGTAGTGTGTGTCAACACTTGATGACTGTGCAGCTCTCAGTCGCTGCTGTATATATTGTGTCTTTTTAATTAGTGTTGAATTATTGAGGCTTACACAGACTGTGTTTGCTTTAGGTTGTGCGGGTGATTGAGCCAGAGAGGGGGAGCGGCCTCATTTTTCTCATTGAACTTCTTCGCTCATAGTCCCTCTATGCCCTTTTCCACTTTTCTATCTGAGACATGAGTTTGTGTTTTTGGCCTTTGGTCGTAAATGAAAACGTGACACAGCTTGTCTGAAAGTTTACATTTAGCTCTGTCTGTATTTCACCAAATATAATTAGCTATCAGGGGAGGGTAAAACAGAGTCCGGTTCACACCTAGAACCGGTGTTTTCATCACTTTTTTATTGTGTTTATAACAATGGCTGAAATGTGTGAAAGGACGAAATCCTATTCTGTTCTGTGGGACGGAGGTCTCTATCTCATTTGCTTTATCTCTCTCCCTTTCCCCCCCTCACATTCTTCCCTTCAGAGAAAACAAGGCTCCGCATTAATGAGTCAATGCGGAGCTGTATTATGTTTAATTAGGTAGTTTATATAATGAGGTGTTCATTTCTAATGGAGGGACATGCTGTGAGCAGCACATCTGCAAGAATAACTCAGGCAATCAGCAGCACGAGGAGGAGCTGCAAATGAGACTTACTTACTCAGAAATGAATTATGTCTCAGTGCCTTTTCCAAAGCCAATTAATTAAATCCACTGGCATGAAGGTCTTTTTCTTAATTTCATGTACCATTAGCATAATAAACACAATTTGAGTTAGCACAATGTGATCAGTTTAATGGATGCTATTTATTTTACTTTATTATTTAAAGCTCTGGTAATGGGGGGGAGAAACATAAATATATCTCCATGGCTCCCTCTGAGAAAAACTCCCATGAGCGTGGACACAGATGCTCATTCCATACATTTTGTAGAGTGGAAAGGTGTTGCATGGTGTAATGTCAGGACTGGACTGAGCTTCAGTGTAAACTCAGTCCAGGTTTCACATTCATTAAAAAGATCCTGCAGTCTTATATGTCACACTCTCCTTACTCATAATGTGATGTATTCCAGCGTGGTTTTTCTGATAAGTGAGAAGAGAATTAGGATTTGGAGGCCTTTACACACACACACACTGTTTGAGGTGTAAGTGCAATTCGCAGCGGCAGGAGTCCTGCACCTTCATTAAAACAATACAAGGACTTAATGTATGGCAGTGGATTTGTTCTGACCTTAAAGCAATACCCTAGAGGTGAGATATGATTAGCGTTATTGTTGAGGACAGGTACATCATTATCTCAACTTACCTCGACCATTGCCAAGTTCCAGAGCCGTGCTCCATCCTCTGACTCGGGCACTAGCACAAGACATCATCTCTTCTCCGGAGCAGAAATGCACTTAATCATCTACTCAAGTTTCAGGGTCTGGCCCTGAGTGCTCTGTGTCGAGTGGAACTACGTTAGCGGCTCGGCAGGAATCTGCAGCCGTGTTTTAAGTTCCCAAATTAATTGCCAAACGGATTAGGAGGTATGGAGTGTCTACTTTACTGGGACGGAGCAATCATTTAAATTGAGCCAGGTAAGGACAAGGAGAAGTTGTAATTCAGGAGAATGTGTTTTTTTTTCTTATACATCTGTGAACCCCCAGACCCCCCCCCCCCCCCCACCCTCATTGGCATGCAGGGGATCAGTCGACAGTCTGCTGCCTGGAAAAGAGACACAGTCAGGAGTTTTGTGTTACTTACATGGCCAGACACAAAGGTGTTTTAGAACGGCAGGCGTCAACTCTTAAACCAGGGTCTCAGTTTATAATTTCCACACGTGCATTACAACCTACAGATCAGTGTGTCTACAAAGGCACTACTAGACATTTAGTCAGCATCTGGAAATGACAGATGTATTTTACTGTATGATCAAAACAACTTGTCATGATCTAGAAATTATTTTACATTAATCTCCACATCTGTGTAATAATCCTGACACACCACCATACACACTAAAGTGGGATCTATTAAGGAAGAAGGTATCCCCCTGCCTTGTAAATAACATGCATACATACAAAATACATCAAAGTTGTGGCAGTGCATGATAAACAGGGTTCCACCAAACCAACTGAAGCTGCTGACTGACATTATATTGCACATTTAAATGTTTACACTTTGCAAAATCATCCCGTGTGTTTGAAACCCCTGCTGTCAAGTACAAAATCATGTCACATGCACAGCTGTGTGTTACCATGACAGCTCTTTGTGCAAAGATGCAAAGAAAGGACGGTGTTTTAGAAGGGAACTCTTTAAAATAGACTCTCATTTGGGACAATGTAAGTGACCAAGAGTCATGCCGTTACTTTGCCATACCTCATCGTAATGGACATTAAAGTGGGGTGATTGAAGGAGAACGGCTCCATGTGTCAAGTGTTGAGTGAAAAACACATGACACCAAAACCCATTAGTGTCCTCTGGAGAGACAATGCCCAGAACTCCCCCCCTCCTCCTCCTCCTCGCTCCAGACTCGGGGTGCTGTTTCTGTCAAAAGACACTCTCTCTGCGTCAGATGAAAGGCCTCTCGATTAGCCCAGGGGTTGACCTGTGGAACTGTGTTCCATTCCCCTTTCACTTTTTTTGTGAAAATTAGGACTTCAAATGATGTCAAAGTCTGGCGAAATGGAAGTGAGGTGAATGCATCTCAGAAACTCAGGATATCATCCAATTATCTTTTAGTTAAAAGAAGATTTTATTTGAAATACTGATGCTCAGAGTTGGTTTGCCTTGATCCAATTGCCTAAATTCAGATGAGTTCTTTAAAAGAGGCCCTATTTTGCTTTTTAGGGTTTTCCTCCAGAGGGAGTTTCTTGCCTGAAACACCTCCATTGTTCTCCTTTGTTTACTTCCAGAACATAGTGACATCACTATGTCACACTTGCGCTTCTATTGGCTAGCGCTCCAGCACATTGTACCTGATAGGCTAAGGGGTGGGACATCTCTAAGCAGTTAACCAATCACAACAGAGCCGGACAGCTAACCAACCAGAGCAGACTGGGCAGAGGGTGAAAAGAGGTGCTGCAGCACAGACATAGTATGAGAAAAATAAAGAGCTTTTTGAACATTAAACATGGAGACATGTCCCAGTAGAGACACTACATACTGATATGAATCTGAAATTAGCACAATATGTCCTGTTTAAAACTAAATACAACCTCAATTATTTTTATTTTAACTGGTAATCATTTGGGTTATTGGAATCTATTCATCTTTCTGGCTGTCTGTGTGTGTATTATTTTGTTAACTGAAGTATATAAATATTTTCAGAACATCACTTAACAAAAGCTGCTTCCACTTTTACAATATATTGCAACTTTTGTCAACTGATAAACAAAGACAGCATTAATTGCATATGGACAAAGGCTTTAATTACAATTTTAATTCTCAGTAATTTTCAACGACCTGCATCCATCAGTTTAACACACATTGTTTCTCCTGACTAATTACACGTTTCCTGTCCGCTGTTCTTCTTTACACTCCTCAGGTATCTCTTCTGCTTCAAGTTGTATGTGATTATTATTATCCTGGACAAGGCGGCTGACCCTGTTAGTGTCTGGGCTCTGAATAGAGTAACTGACATCACACACACACACACACACACACACACACACACACACACACACACACACACACACACACACACACACACACACACACACACACACACACACACACACACACACACACACACACACACACACACACACACACACACACACACACACACACACACACACACACACACACACACACACACACACACACACACACACACACACGGGGCATGAGCGTAAATGCTCAAAGCATGAAGCCAGAAATGGGCGTAGGTACAAGAACAATCTGGATCATGTAGGGCCCCGCCTCCGATTGCTCCATCATGGTCTATTTCAGTCATAGTGGAAATACCTCAGGATTTGGATTTTAGCGCATTTTAAAACTTTAAGACCCTAATGATTTGAATAAGTGTTCGTACTGGGTATTTGATTAGGTAAAGAAAAAAATGATCTGCGGATTTACAGATCTGTCGGATCAGGGCAATTTATTCCAGCTGCAGGGTGCCATCATGTGTTTTAACATCCTCTATTAAGAATGTTTGACACAAAAAGCGGCGTACGAGGATCAATAACGGAGTTATGTACTAATATTACCCGAGAGTCGTGAAGTCATTGAGCGGCGCCAGGAGCTCACAGCTAATGACTGAAGATCAATGAGCAGAAACTGGCCTGTGGTTTGTTTCAGTGTGGTGTTGACCATACAACAGCTGACACTTCACTCAGGGGGGGGTGGGGGACAGGCTCTGGAAAAGGATCTGATGGCTGTGGTTTTAGCTGCTAATTACATCTATAGCTACATGACAAACCTGAATATATTAATAAAGCAAGACAGTCAGCTTTAGTGATACTATTCACATTTATCATCAATATTTAGGGTTTCCCCAAACAATTCTAGATGAATGTAGGTGGACTTCTGACACAGGTAGCTGACATTATCCCCCGTCAGAAACATTTTGAAGCTAATATTCGTCAATCTCCTGTACTTTTAGAGCAAAATGAAGAGATTAAAATAATGAAAAGCTTGATGATTATTTTATGATCTGAACACTTGATTGTATAGAATACATCTACCAATGTAATCTACGGCCCCACTCTTGTATCGCCTTTTTAAAATATTTCTTTTTTCTTATGGTGACGGTATTATATCTCAATATTAGAAAACAGGATTAGCCACTCAAAACCTAAAAAATAAAAACACATTCAAAGTTTGTGAGCTTGATAGAGAGATTTATTTTATCGGAGATTTAAATATTGACTGGAATATGTTGCACTGTGCCCTTAAAAACAAGCTGCAGACAATAATTAATACATGTACCGGTAACTTGGTACAAATGGTGACTAAACCTACTAGGATATGCATAAAGAAAGATGGGTCAAAAAGTGCAACTTGTATTGATCATATATTTACTCATTTTAGCCATGTATGTTCTCAGGCAATATCAATTCCAGTAGGGTGTTCTGATCATAATTTAATAATTATCGTGAGAAAGACAAAGGTGCCAAAAGCAGGACCAAAAGTAATTATGAGGAGATCAATTAAATATTTTAGTGAAGAGTAATTTATACAGGATGGTCAAAAGATGTTGGAAACATGTTTTTGAGAAAGTCGATCCAGATGATGCTCTTGATGTCTTTAATTTGTTATTCATGCAGGTGATTGATAAACATGCTCCACTTAGAAAACAGACTGTTATGAACTTTAGAGCACCCTGGTTAGATGAGGAATTAAGGGATCTAATGAAACAAAGAGATGATGGAAAAAATGTAGCTCTCATCAAGTTATGAGTCGGATGGGCAAATTTATAGAAGGTTAAGGAATCATGTTACAGCATTAAATAAAAAGAAAAAACAGTTGTATTATGGAAATAAAATTAAAGAGATAAAGGATGACAAGAACAAACTGTGGAGTTTAGTGAATGGCATGATGGGCCGTAAGCCAAAATCCACCTCAACATATTTTGACTTGGATGGGAAATTTTTGACAAAACCAGTACAAATTGCTAATCATCTGAATGATTATTTTCTTGATAAATTAAAACATTTGAGGAGAAATATGAATCAAACTATAAATAGTAACTCCAAATTTCTAATAAAGGATTTAATTATGAAAAATAAGAAGTGTACATTTAAAATAGAAAAAGTGACAATTACAGATGTTGAATGTCTACGAGGTAAATGTAATGATAAACCACCAGGAGTGGATAATTTAGTTGGTACATTTCTTAGTGCTAATTTTGTTGCAGAGCCTATCTGTCATATTATAAATTTGAGTATTGATAAATGTATTTGCCCACAGGCATGGAAAATAGAAAAAATTATTCCACTTGCAAAAAATCAAGCTGGACCATTTTCTGGTACAAATAGCCGTCCAATACGTTTATTACCAGCATTATCAAAGATAATGGAGAGAATAATTTTCAATCAAATACAAAAATACTTTGAAGGTAACAAACTTAATTTCATTTCATTTCATTTCAAACCTTTATTTAGACAGATTGGTCCCTTGAGATCATCGATCTCATTTACAAGGGAGACCTGCATCATTTAGTTCCACATGAAACATAAAAACAACAAACAAACAAACAACAGAGGATATCATATTTACATATTCAACATTTACAAATACCCAGAGTTTAAGAAAGCATTTCATTTAGACGTGCCTTAAATACATTCAGAGAAATAAAAATGCTCAATTTCAATTTTGCCTTTAGACTGTTCCAAGCAAGTGGAGCTGCGAACATAAAAGCTGTCTTCCCTAAGACAGTCCTTACTCTTGGCACATCTAACAAGACTATATCCTGCGGTCGCAGACAATAGCTGCTTGCAAATTTCTGCTTTATCAAAGAACAGATATAATACGGGAGTTTGCCCAACATAGCTTTATAGATAAAAGTGTACCAGTGACTGAGCCTCCGTACAGTGAGTGATGGTAAACCTGCCTTGGTATACAGTGTACAGTGATGAGTAAGTGCTTTACAATTTGTGACAAATCTCAGAGCACTATGATACGCAGCATCTAGTTTGCTCAGGTAGTTGGCAGGTGCATTCATATACAGCAGATCACCATAGTCCAGCACAGGTAAAAAGGTCACAGTGACTAGCCTTTTCCTGGCCTCAAGCGAGAAACAGGACTTATTCCTGAAAAAGAAACCTAGCCTAACCCTCAGTTTTTTAAGCAGGTTATTGACATGAAGTTTAAAAGAGAGACAGTCATCAAGCCAGATACCAAGGTATTTGTAACAGGCAACAACTTCAAGTTTTGTTCCTTGCGTTGATACAATATCTAAAACAGGCTCTGGTGTCTTTTTAGCTTTTGAAAAGAGCATTATCTTGGTTTTATCCAAATTTAAAAAGAAGCTTTAGTTCAGAGAGCTGAGTCTGAATAATGTTAAAAACAGCCTGTAATTTAACAACCGCCTCCTGAATGCTGTGAATACTGTGTATCAACATGCTTACAGACCTGGCCATTCCACATGCACCGCTTTAACACAAATGACAGATGACTGGAAGGGCGAACTAGATAATAGGAAGTTAGTGGGTGCAGTACTACTTGATTTTAGTTCTGCTTTTGATGTCATTGACCATTCTTTGTTGTTACACAAGCTGGAACCATATGGTTTTAATTTTGAAACTCTGAGGTGGTTAGAAAGTTACCTGACAAACAGCTCACTCAAATAGTTTGTTTTTAAACGCTTGGGCTTTCTTGGAGAGCATGTTGCCGTCTAGCCCCATTAACATTTGCTGGAGCACTTCGAACGTGCACTTCAGTTTAGGGGGGTTGTCAGGTTCATTGCATACATTAGTCCAAACAGCATGGTAGCAGCTAATGCAATGTTGTCCACATCAGATAGTACCTGTTGGCCTTCCAGAACAATCTGTCCTCTGGTCTCATCTGTCCTCTGGTCTCATGGTGGAATTGTGTTTGACAAAATAAAGTCCCACTGTAATCCCCTGAATGGACCGCAGAATGACGTCTTCATCTTCTGCCTGCAGAGTGCACAGTCACAAAAGGAAAAGAGTGAGATCTAACAAATCAATACATATATATACCCATTACTAAGTCCCTGTGTTTAACAAGTACATTTGTTCAGATTTCTGTAATTTTAAGCCTCCTTGTGATCTGATATACTCCTGTCTGACCTGATAAAAAATGTTTCATTTCCTGTATCCGTTTTAAATGAAAAGCCCTCTAGCTTTTCAGCGTAGTCTGGCTATTAAACAGAGGGATGTTCACATACTTTAGGGTTTAGGCTATATACTATGTGGTTTTTCAATAAATACATATTTTAAAGCCCAACAAAAAAATCAAAAGGTCAAATATTACTTCTACGGACCACAAACTTTCTCATTGAGCACACAGCTCCTTGAGAAGACAATCCCGGCCTAAATCGACATCATCAACCTAAGTGAAGGGGAATAAGAAAATAAAGAATCTGTTTTGCTCAATGAAATGTGTACACTATTGACTCGATGTATAATTTCCTTAAAATTAATTCTTACTTGAGTCATGTTTGACATAATACAGTTCAGACGCTGGCCTTTCTGTCCTCCTCTCTTCTTAAAAACCTTCAGAAGTTTGTCAGATAGCACATCCAGCCGAGAGAGAAATCTTGATTGGAGGGGCAGGGTTGTTATACGCTTAAACTCCGCATTTATCAATGAAAAAAAAATATCACAGTAATAAAAATCATGAAATCATTTAATTTTCTAATGATGTTATGATTGTAGTTGTGTGCTAAATGTATTTACAAAATCACATACCAGGCATATCTTGCCTCAAAACGATGCAGAGAAACTAGTCCATGCATTTGTTACTTCAAGGCTGGATTATTGTAGATCTTTATTATCAGTGTGTACCAAAAACTCAGTTAAGTTGCTTCAGCTGATTCAAAATGTATTGACCAGAGCACGGAAAAGGGACTACATTACTCCTGTTTTGGCACTATAGTGAGAATAACTTTTTATATCAAGTACGAACAACCAGGTTAGACTACATTATATTTAATTTAGTTTACGTTTTTTTCCAAAGCGACTTAAAATAAGTATTACTGTAATATAAGACTACATATAAGAAACACCCTTTTGCCATTTCAACAAACAAAACATTATCACTTTTGTGAAGGAGGCTTTATTGCAGAATGTTTGGCTTTTGCCTCTCACTTTCTGAATCACTTTTGCCAAATAAATCAGAAAATGTGCATATCCCTGCAATGTTTGCAGTATGTAAATCTTATGAATAAATATTCAGAAATGGTCATATACCAGTTTTCAATTAGTTAAAGATAAAGTTTAAGTTTTAAGAAAAACATATTTGAAATTATTTCCTTTTTCACACACAAATAAAACAAAAATGTTCTGCTCCTTAAAGGCGACATTTACCATTTAATTATGTACCTTTAGGTTAATATGAACCGACTTCGGCCGAGAGGGGCGCCTCCAGTGTAAAAAGCTACAGTAGCCTATACTAATGCAATGAGTACAACTTTGTACGGAGCCATACACATCAGAGTTGCGAGCTCATTTCCATTGGTTTCAATGGAGACCTGCACTGCAGCAGCGCGCACCGCCCGTCATGTGACGAGGAACAACAAATCACAACCGAGAAACATCTCAACTTCCGTAAACACAAGTGTACGGAAAATATGGAAGATAAGTTCATTTCACAGCGGGTGGATCGTAACCCTTATCAACTTCTTGCTAATGCGTTGCATGATGGTTAGTCATTTTGTCCGGCTTGCTCTGGAGGCTCACCTTCATGAGACGTTGAAATCTCGTGGGACAAAGACGCGAGTGAGAGTGAGGCGCGGCGAGGTGGCGCAGTTCCTCTCCGCGGGCTGCGGAAGCGAAATGCTTGATGGGAAACGACTCGCTGGTATCTCGAGCTGAGCGCTCACCTGTAATCTGTGCAATAACAATAAAGTTGAATCTAATCTTGAGCAGGAACAAATGTATTTACTTAGTACATATCTGACATTAACGATTAAACACATTTGTGCATTCTTTATAAATGCAAACCGAGTCGAGCCAACTCCGGAGGTGGCGGTATGCAACTTAAAGTTGTTTGCAATCCGCCAAAAAAACGAGAGAAGAAGAAGAAGAAGAAGAAGAAGAAGAAGAAGAAGAAGAAGAAGAAGAAGAAGAAGAAGAAGAAGCCGACTCCGAGCTGTCCGACTTCAGGCAAGCTTTTTGAGACCTCCCCCGGCTGCGATCGGCTATTCTCGTCTACTTTCGAGGCGAGCCGCAGCTCGTCTCAAACAAGCCTAGTATGTCTCTGTTTTGATCTGTTTTGATCTGTGTGTATTTACGGTATTTACATGAACACAGAGCGGATCAAAGCAGAGATATTGTTGTGTTCTAATATACTCCTGCCAATAGGGGGCGCAGTGTAACCAGAGTATACATACAATGTTGAGAGAAGAAGAGTAAGCCCGGGAGTTGATGCTGTGGCAGTTAAGCATGACGAACAGTAAAGAGTTGAGTACCCGTATCCTCTGTCCCTTGTTTCATTAATTTCTTTCTACTAATACACAACAAATTGGCGACGAGGATGGCCGTGGCTTCTACTCCTTTACCTCCCACCTTTCTTCAGTGTCCGGGAGAACCTACTATGCCATTTGGAACATGGCTAAAAATGTTCGAAAACTATCTGCTAGTGATCGACGTGGAAGGAGCCAAGTGGCCGGATACCCGTATACGTGCAACGCTGCTACACAGCGTCGGAACCGAAGCACAGAGGATATTCTACACATTGACTGAAACGGGAACTACATACAACCATGCCGTGGCTACACTACGGGCGCATTTCGTGCCGAAGGTAAACGTAATTGCGGAGAGACACAGGTTCCGCCAACGAGCCCAGAGACATGATGAAACAATTGCACAGTACGTCTCTGCGCTACGTGAAATGCTCGTTTTTTGTGAATTTGGAAATGCAGAACAGGATATGCTGCGTGATCAGATCGTGGAAAAAGCCTACAGTGGACGCATACGTGAACGCTTGCTGCTAGAAGACAAACTGACACTGGATAAAGCCATTCAGATTGCAAATCAGGTGGAAATGGCGGCGCGCAACGTGGCCGAGTTCTCCAACAGTGAAGTGCCTGTGAGAGAGATCAGCGCGCCAAAATGGGAACAAAAACGTCCCGATGCAAGTAAACAAAGGCAAGGTGAGAGAAAGTCTGAGCAAGCACGAAGATGTTACAGATGTGATTCAGATAAACATATGGCCAATTCCACACAATGCCCTGCTACAAACAAAATATGCAAATCCTGTGGAAAAACTGGGCATTTTGCCAAAGTGTGTCGTTCAGAACAAAAACGTGAAGTGAGGGAGGTCGTTATTCCAGAACTGACTGTTTTATTGCTGAATAATTCTGCCCCAAAAGAGAAGAAAATAATGTGCACTGTAGATTTGGGACTTTCTCCTGCTAACCAGTCATTTGAGATGATAGTAGATACTGGTTCTTCAGTGTCACTGCTGCCGGCTCATGTGTACGAGACCTATTTCAGTCACATACCACTGAAACCTACAAAGGTTCCTCTAGTCACATACTCAAGACAGAGAATCCCAGTACTAGGGAAACTGCATTTACGTGCATTCCATGACGGAAATACTGCCTCGGCTACCATTTTCATTGTGAAGTCAGGTTCAATACTGCTGGGCCTGGACCTGTTTGAGGCACTGGAAATGGTCATCATGAGAAACAGAGTGGTACTGAAGTCAGAGCACACAGTCAGAGAGATAACAACCCCACCTGCAACTCCTACTACACCGACACCTACTGCATCTGCACCTGTTAATACAGTTTTACCTATGGGCTGTGTTAGGAACGTAGTACACAAAGTAAGAGTGAAAGATGAGGTGAAGCCTGTGCAGCAGAAATTGAGAAGGCTTCCATTCTCAGTCAGAGATGCTGTTTCTGCAGAGTTAAAGCGCCTTCTTGATGCTGACATCATTGAAAAAATAGATGCCTCTCCCTGGGTGTCACCGATCGTTGTGACTCAACGAAAGAACTCATCTAAAATAAGGATGTGTACAGACCTCAGGGAGCCTAACAAGGCCTTCATAATGGATTGCTACCCCATTCCACACATGGAGGAGCTCTTCTCAGAACTCAGAGGAGCTACCATATTCTCAACCCTCGACCTGGCTAATGCATACTACCAGCTTCCACTGCATGAGGACAGCAGAGATCTGACTGCTTTCATTACTCACGAGGGACTTTTCAGGTACAAGCGAGTTTGCTATGGGCTAGCATCAGCACTAGGGGTGTGCATTGGCACTGCCCTCACAATTCAATTCGATTACGATTCACCAGGTAACGATTCGATTCGATTCGATTCTACGATGCATTGCGATGCATTGCGATGCATCACAATTCTACTGCACACAACAAGGGACTTTTTTCGTGAGTCATGAGGCAATACAAGCAGTCAGATAGGATAGATTTTATTGGCTGCTATGTGTGTATTATCACTCTCCTGCATCTTTGACATAAATGTCATTAAATAAAATTAAATAATAATAAAAAATGGTACAGGGTATTGGATATGGCATTTTCAAACCTGAAAAAAAAGAAAACATAAATCACTGCTTTGAATAAGAAATGTTTCTCTTCTCTCTGCTTTAGAACCATTTGAAATTGAATAGAGCAATTACAGCCAATATTGTCCAGCAGTTATTTTACACACAATAAAATAGACGCTCGACAACAGGTCACTTCCTGAACTCCTGTGCAAACAGTAATCAGTCACACTATTGTAACAACAACCAACCACCCAGGCACCCAGCAATAAAAATACTCAGTGCAACACACAGTAACCACTTATTACTGTGAAACTTTTTCAAGTAGTAAAGTCAAGTGCAACTTTTTTCAACAAAACAACAGCTTAGCAGCTTTAAGACAATGACAACAATTATATACCTGAGATGAGAATCCTACCTGGCAATCACATCAGCTGCATACAACAAAATATCAAGATGAGAAATATATTGTAATGTAAACCAAAAATAAAGTGTGTAGGCTTAGGCTACTACCAAATTTGTGCAAACAACTTCTTCCGTCTGAGTTCAACATCACCATCATAAACAATCCGTTTCAGAGTGAGGAAATATATAGTTTGACCTAAGCCTACATCATAACTTCTCACTGTTCAGCATTTGGGAATTTCAAGGTTCTTGTGCAAAAACACAAGCTGATCAACATGGTCCGGTTTGAGAGCGCTTCTTTTTGCAGTGATAATATCTCCTGCAGTGGAGAATACTCTCTCTGCTGACACACTTGTCCCTGGGATGCACAAGTATCTCTTTGCCAACCTAGAGAGGAGAGGAAATGTGCCCTTATGGCGATGCCACCAGTCCAAGGGATCCTCAGAGAGAGGTGCAGCTGGAGATCTACAGTACAATTCCATTTCCTCGTCAGCACTGGCATCGGCGGTCTTACTCTGTCCTGCAGGTTCACTGATGTCATTGAAAGCAGCTCCCAGCAAACTCACAAGCAGCGATGACGAGGCTCTTCTTTTGGGGGCAGAGGGGCCTGCTAAGTCAGACACATTGTCATCCACGGACAGCAACTCTTCATTGGTTCCTGAACTTCCTGTTCTGCCAGGCGCTTCATCTTCTGTCCTACGTCTCCTCTCATACTGTGTTTGAACAAAATAAATAAGAGCAAAAAACAGCAGTTAGCAGCACTTTCTCAGCCAATGCTGCAGCTCACATCACAACAGATAACTATTTTTCTCAGTCTTAACATTTTACTGACTATGCAGCTGCTTATTTAACATTACATTGTTATTACAATTGAATTGAAAGATATTCCATAAGTTTTACAAGTAGAAATTCAATTACCTCCAGGGATGCAGCCTCTGAAGTCACTCCTGCGTAGACATCTAATCTCTCCTCTTCTGTCAGGAAAGGTAACCCCTTAAAGCGAGGATCCAGGGCAGAGGATGTATGAAGGATCTTCTTCTCTGCCCCACTGTTGTACCTCTTAAGGAGATCTGTTTTGATGGCATTCTTCACATCCCGGATCAGTGGTTGGTCTCCAATAGTGTCTGACATGTTATGGAGGAGTTGGGCATATACTGGTGCAATGAGGCTGACTGTAGGACTGCTCTCCTCTGACATAAAAACAGTGGCATCCTTCACTGGTTTTAATGTCTTCACTGCTTCCTCCATGTTAGCCAGATCTGCTCTGCTGAGAGTGACGATGTCACTTTCATCTACATTTAGGGCAGGCGACAGCAGTGTGGCATGCACTGCAGCTTGCAGTTGCAAAAACCTCTCCATCATATCGTGAGCACTATTCCACCTTGTGGCGACATCAGTTATCAGTTTCAGTGGACTTGTCAGTTTAAGAACAACCCTCTGGTTTTCTTCAAGCAGGTGCTTTGCCTTTGTGCTGCGGTGGAAGTATGCTGAGATGCGTCGGACTCTGCCCAGAAGCCTGGAGACCGTCGGTAGCTTAAGCGCCCGCTGCGCAGCGAGGTTCAACGTATGCGCGAAGCATTTAACATGAGGGAACTTCCCAATTTCAGCAGCACTTATCATATTAGCGGCGTTGTCCGTCACCAGCACAACACTTTTATCTGTTAGCTGCCATTCCTCAACAACATCCAAGAGTAGCCTCGCCATATGAGCACCAGTGTGGCTCTCATAAACTGCTCTCGTCTGCAGCACATGTGATGCAATCTGCCAATCCTCGCTAATATAATGTGCCGTTATGGTTACATAGGACTCTGTTGCGACTGAAGTCCAGGCGTCACTTGTAATGGCTACACGACTGGCTTTACACATGGATTCCATTACCTTTGCTTTGGTTTCTTTGTATATTGCGGGAAGCGCAGAATCCGTGAAAGTAGCTCTTGTCGGTAGCTTATACCGGGGCTCAAGTGTTTTAAGCATGTGGCGAAACCCCACATTTTCTACCACAGAATAGGGTCGTAGATCTTTCGCTATGAAACATGCCACCGATCGTGTGATCCTCTTTGCTCTCTCAGAGTTGTGTGGCAAAGTTGACACTAGCGACTCGTCAATTCTTGGCTGGGATGTATCAACTTTTTGTGTTGCTTTTGAAGCCAACTCAGGATGCCAGCGATCAACATGATTTGTGAAGTTAGTTGTATTGCCAACGTGTTTGATTTTAGTGTGGCAGGTTTTACACACCGCGTAAGTCTTGTCTAGTTTCCCATTTACTTCGTAGAATCCAAAATGTGCCCAGATGTCAGCTTTCCACGCTTTGGGTGCGTTTTTAATGGTCCGTCTATCGTGGTCATCTCCCTCCGCCTCAGCCATCTTGATTAATGTTGTTATGATGCCGCCGGAAGTAATTGAAACTTCGCGGGGCAATTGTTCTGTCACTAGTTTGGAGTTTAACACAGTTTCGATTATGGCACTTTGCCGCATCGATGCTGAATCGTGCATGCCCCGCATTGCGATGCATCGCCGAATCGATTATTGTTGACACCACTAATCAGCACCCTCAGCATTTCAGAAGATGATGTCCATGGTGCTGAAAGATTTACCTGGAGTGCAGGCATATCTGGATGATATCATCATTTACTCCTCATGCCGTGCTGAGCATGAAACCCGCCTGAAAGCAGTACTGTACCGACTGCAGGAAGCTGGACTAAGTCTCAACACAGATAAATGCAAATTCTACCAGGACAAACTAACGTATCTAGGACACAGCATAAGCAAGGAAGGTCTGCTGCCAAATGATGACCACATTGCAGCTATTCGGGATGCTCCATCACCCAGTGATCCAGTGACTCTCAGGTCTTTTCTTGGCCTAACATCGTGGTACTCCAAGTTCATACAGAACTATGCAACTGTGGTGGAACCAATGAGAGATGTGCTACGCAGAGCTACATTCACATGGACTGATGAGGCACAGAGTAGTTTTCAGCAGGTTAAACTACTCATCACAGACAGTTCATCACTCGCTCTTTTTGACCCGTCACGGCCCACCATAGTGTCTACAGATGCCTCAGACTATGGCATAGGTGGGGTGCTGACACAGATACATCGTGACAACACTGAAAGAACAGTGGCATTTGCTTCGCGCTCTCTTAGTGCTGCAGAGAGAAAGTACTCTGTGGTAGAAAAAGAAGCTTTGGCCTGTGTGTGGGCTGCAGAGCGTGGGAGAACCTACTTGTGGGGAACAAAGTTCACCTTAAGGACTGATCACCAAGCTTTGACCACACTCTTGGCTACAAAAGGCATGGGGAGAGCTGGTATGAGAGTAGCACGCTGGTCGGCCAGGCTACTCTGCTTCAACTATGATATTGTCTACAGACCCGGTGCTCAGAACCATGCAGCAGATTGCCTTTCCCGCCTGCCACTGCCACACGGACAGGACTGCACCTCAGACACGGAACCAGAGATGGTTGCTGCTGTCTCTGCCCTGCTGACTGCTGTTCCCTCGTCTGACTTCACAGATGCCTGCACTTCCTGTCCAGAGTTACGTCAGCTACGCAACTACATGACAGACGGGTGGCCAGCTTCATCCAAAGGCCTGCCTGCTAACATGTTGCCGTACTACCAGGTGAGAAATGAACTTTCTGCACATGAACAACTCATTCTGAGAGGGAGTCACAGGTTAGTTGTTCCAGTAAAGCTACACTCACACATGGTATCCTTAGCACACGCACAAAACAGAGACTCAGAGACTTGTATTGGTGGCCTAAAATGGATGCACTGGTACAATCGGTTATCGCCGCCTGTGTGTCCTGCCAGATGAATGATAAAACAGCTAAAACTAACCCTGCACCTATGACACCAGTCCCTCTGCCTCAGGGGCCATGGCAAAAGCTTGCCCTCGACATCGTGGGCCCATTTGAGACTGGTCCGGTGGACTGTAAGTTTGCTATTACTATGACTGAATACTATTCAAAATGGCCAGAAGTGTGTTTTGCCCCAAGATGCACTACTGCAACAGTGATCACCTTCATGAGATCAGTGTTCAGCCAAAAAGGGAACCCTGTGTCTGTGGTGACAGATAACGGTCCACAATTCACATCCTCAGAACTCGCCTTTTTCCTAGAAGAAAGAGACATCCAACACATCAGGACTACAATCTACCATCCAGAAGGAAATGGAGCGGTGGAGAGGCTAAATAGAGTGCTGAAGGAAAGCATTCTCACGGCACAGAGAGAGAACGCTCCGTGGAAAGCTCACGTTGCTGAGTTTCTTCAGGTCTACAGAGCTACACCTCACGCCACTACAGGGACATCTCCGTTCCAGCTCATGTATGGAAGAAAAATGCGAACCAAACTCTCAATCCTGCCACAGCTTACGGATACTCAGGATCAGGAACTGAGAGACAGAGTGGAAGAGAAACAGTGGCACATGAAAACATATTCTGATGCAAAAAGAAATGCCAAGATTCCCAAAATACATCCGGGAAGCCTGGTGCGTGTGAGAAACCCGCTGCATGTCAAAAAGGGAAAGCCAAAGTTCAGTGAGCCTCTGAAAGTGACCAAGCAGAAAGGACCTCACAGTTACACACTTGATAATGGAAAAACCTGGGGTGCTTCACACCTGTCGGTGCTTCCAGAAACATTCACTCCTCCATCAGAAGAAGTGAGGCCTGCTGAGCCAGCTACAGTGCATGGTGCTCAGAGCAGGAACCAGCGAATCAGAAAGCAGCCTGTTTGGATTGAGGACTATGTCACTTAAACTGTGGTTGAATTAATGTTTGAAAATGTTCTGCATATTGTGATATGTGAAGTTATTATCATTACAGATGGTTTCATGGTTACTACGTAAGTGTCTGTTTAAAATGCTAATGTTATGCATGCTGTTCAAGGGGAGAAGTAACTCTTTTTAAGAAGGGGGGAAATGTTGTGTTCTAATATACTCCTGCCAATAGGGGGCGCAGTGTAACCAGAGTATACATACAATGTTGAGAGAAGAAGAGTAAGCCCGGGAGTTGATGCTGTGGCAGTTAAGCATGACGAACAGTAAAGAGTTGAGTACCCGTATCCTCTGTCCCTTGTTTCATTAATTTCTTTCTACTAATACACAACAGATATAAACACAGTTTTTTTAGGGAAAGCACTGCGGTCCCACAGACAATATTGTATCTTTAACAATCAACATCTTAAATGGGTAAAGATGGTCGCTTAACGTAAGGTAGGCCTACAACCTGCATCAGCGCCCTTAAAAGTCGGCACAAGAGTAGACATGCAGAGCCAGACCGAAGCAGTAAAGTTCTACACCGCCTGACAGCAGACATGAAACAATAATTTAAAACAAGACGTAGCCTATAGACATGCAAACATGCTGCAAGCTCATCCATCAGCTATGACTCCCCCCTCCCCACTGAGCTCGGTTTAATGTACATAACTTTGGGCAGGGTTCATAGTTTTAAATATTGTAAATCAAGCAACTGCCGGACTTACGCTCTACAAATACTCACAGTATAAAAACACGCTAAACACAAGTCAATCAATATAAACTCACTTTAAGATTTTCATGGCTTTATCCTAGCTAACACCAGTGAATGACAATGTTTACAAATTGACAGCTGTATTTACGTTGCTCGTTGTAACGGCAAATGTGAACTCTGCTTTTTGCAAACAATACGTCTTGTGATAACCTGTAACTATGACGAACATTTGATGACATTAAATAACTTTAAATAACTGTTACCTTGTAGAGATGTTCTCGGGACAGAACCAGCTTACTCCTCCGATGCGGGAAGAAAATATGGTAGAACCCCCCCCTCCTTTGTTTAAAAAAGAAAAAGCTTCACATTTAAAAAAATAAATATACTTTGCAACTTTCTTCTGCTTTACATCTTGTCCATTAAAGTGCCATATTGTTCAGGTTCAATTACGAAACTATTTAAGTACGGGTTTGAGTCCGACCATATTAATTTGTGAATAAAATATTTGTAAATAATCATTAGAAGCTGAGTAATCGGCTGCAGCGCAAGCTGCTGACGTATGTGCTCAGTGGACGGAGTTACAGAGATAAACATAACTTTTTTCTTATTTCTTAACATGATTGAGACTTATAGAACGTACAGCCCTCAAGATTAAAATAGTTCTACATGATTGATTCATGTTTCGACGAGAAACATGAATAAATTATGTCTCATATATTAACTGCATATTTGCAAATTGAACAACCCCACTTTCCCCTTTTTTTCAGTGCAGGGTAGTTGTTTGGGACCACTTTTATTTTCTATTTTTACAAATGACCTACCATTAGTGTTAGAAAAAGCTAAAATTGTAATGTATGCAGATGACTCAACAATATATTATGCAGCATCAACTACAAGAGAGTTGACAAATGTTATGAATAAAGATCTGCTACTGATATCAGAGTGTGTCATAAATAATAAGTTGGTACTTAATGCGGGAAAAACAAAATAGTTATTAATAGGATCAAATCATCAGTTAAAAGGTGAACCAAAATTGCAACTACATTTAAACCATATTGAAATTGAACAGGTCAAGGAGACAAAATTGCTAGGTATAACCCTGGATCATAAATTATCTTGGTCTTAACAAATTGATAATGTTGTGTAAAATGGGAAGGGGTGTGTCACTTCTAAAAATAATTGTAAAATATTTGCCTATGGATGTCAGGAGACAAGTTTTGGATGCTTTGGTTCTGTCGCAGCTTGATTATTGTTTGGTTATATGGTCTAGTGCTGCTGAAAAAGATTTAAACAAACTACAAGTAGCACAAAATAAGACAGCACGATGTGCAGTGCAGTGCTCCTACAGAAATGACTGAAATGCTGGAGACACTGAAATGGTTAACTGTCAGACCGAGGTCAACTTATATTTTATTACATTTTGTCAGAAATATTACAGTGACTCACTCACCAGATATATTATCACAAAGGTTTATAGCGCAATATGCACAACATAACTATCAAACACGACATACAATTGAAGGAAGGTTTGTATTACCCAAATCTAAATCAAATATGGGACAGAAAACAGTCATGTACAGAGCCATGATCAGCTGGAAATCTTTACCGGTTCACATCATTCAGGAACATTCTCAAGTACATTAGAAAAAAGGTTGCTAAAAAAATATTTAAGTATTATAAAGTAAATTTGAACTGTGCCTGTGGCTATATATGCATATGTTATTATGTACACTTATTTGTATTTACTTTTGTTTGGCCTTAGGATTGCGATAATTGGATGACCATTTTAATTTACACTTCATACAGCACTGTAAATTGCATGCAATTATGAGCTGTTTTGTTTTGTTTTAATTTTGTTGTATGTATGTTTATGTATGTTTTGAGTGTGTGAGGACCCCAGGAAGAATAGCCAATGCTCATGCTAGTGCTAATGGGGATCCTAATAAAGACATAAAGTTATAACAAAAAAAATGGGTTTATTTGATCCACATCAGGATACGAATCAGCTAAAGGCCTACTTGTTGAAATGTAGTTATTCAGTCAATTTTAATGTGATTCATTCTCAGACTAAACTGTTGTCTGTCGGTTGTTTAAATTGTGGGTCAACTTTATTGCTGAAAAACCTGAATCTACATATACTCTCCACCTCAACCTTTTGTGTACTGACTGAATTAGGAAGCTAGAAAGAATGAGCCCGCATTTTAAATCAAATCCAGCTTCTCTTTAACTTCTCCCTCACGACTCGCTGTGGTTTCAGGCTCACAGCCCACATCAGACAGGAGCTCATCCAGGCCACTTTTTCAAATATAGACTTATTATTACCTTCCCACAATAAATTGCTCTGGAGGGCTGGGGATATGCTGTTCTCAGTTTTTGTAACAGTGGCATCTCAGATATCATTAGGAGAGTAGTGCGGGGGGGACAGCAGATCAATGGGTTCCACCACAGCAGCATTAGGACACTGTGTGTATGATCAGTTTACTCAGCAACACACCGCCTCTGCAGTTCTTACTGGAAACAATTGATGCATTGTTGCAGTGGAATGAATCCCCTGAATTCTTAACCCCAATCACTATTCAATTGTCACTACCCAAAATAATTGTGTGGATGGCTACATATGAAAAACAAATTCTATACCGAGGCAGGACACCATCAGTAAGGCCCAACAACATCACATGCTGCTCTGTCATCTGCTGAGAGACTCTGATTTAATCTTCGTCATTTCATGTGCATCATGACCTAGAAGAACCACTCTGAATCCACCGAGATCTTGGAATGAATTGATGTTTATGTGAATTTATGGTTTTATGATACTTTCACGAGTATGTCAGCTTGTGAATCTGGATGCTGATGATTTTCTGGAGAAATATTGAATTCTCTGCAATCCAAACATGATCAACATGTTGGCCCTCTGATGAAGATACTCTGCACTCATCCTCGACACGCTGAAATTCAAGCCTATAGTAATTCAGTGGGTAGATATGGGGGTTACATCTTTCCCCCAAATACCGGGACATCTGTGTAGAAAAGTTTCAAAAGTGCATGACTCAAATCCAGAAGAATTTACCCAGAATCCAACACACCTGTCTGTATATAAAGAGCTAGCAAGTTGTAGGTGGCAATTAAAGCTATGAAAAAAAGGCTGTTGGATTCACATGATTTTATTATGGACATCGGTTGCACATATTAAAAACATGTGTACTCAAAACTATTCCATTATGTTAAAGACACACAACTATGTTATGTCAAAGAAACATCAAACTGTTATTTTCATTTGAATATTTCCTTTAATATTAAGTATATTCATTCACCCTATGTTTAACCAACATAACTTTTTAATGTTCATTTTAGGCTTTTAATATGCTTAGTATATTTAACTTGTACCTGTTAAAGCAACATGATTTCTTTATTTAAGCTTCACTGTAAAAAGTCTGTTGGACTTAAGTAATAAAAAACATGGAAATCGGTTGCACATATTAAAATCATGTGTACTCAAAACTATTCCATTATGTTAAAAACACACAACTATGTTATGTCAAAGAAACATGAAATTGTTATGTTAATGTGAATATTTCTTTTAATATTAGGTATATTCATTTACCCTTTGTTTAACCAACATTACTTTTTATGTTCATTTCAGGCTTTTAATATACTCAGTATATTTCATTTGTACTAGGCTTGGGCGGTATGACGGTATTACGGTATACCAGGGTATTTTGAAATACCGTCGGTATGATTTTCAATACCGTGACGTCACAGACTGTGCGCCAAATCCCAGATGCGTTTCATTCTATTACACTGACACAGAGTTTTGACAGGGACGACATTGGTTGTAATGCACAGCACGCGCCAGCACAGGGCAGGGGAGGGCAGTCTGTCTTTCCCGCTCTCAGAGCTCAGCACAGAGCTGAGCTGAGCAAGATGGCGGCAGCATTTGCCGGCCCCGAACTCGGACAACTAGTAAAAAAGAAAAATGCCTCTGCGCCTGTTTGGGACTATTTTGGGTTTACTCGTCGCCAGTGACTTCATCCAGCACAACGAGAGACAGAGGCTCTTCTTTGGGAATGTTTAAGACGGGGTGAGTGAGTGTTGACATTTTTTAATCCTATGCAACTGGTTGATGGTTTTGTAGTCGAGGTCGGACGGTTTTAAAAACGAAAGCATTTACGTGCTAAACATTCACGCGAGTAATCCAATCAATCAAATGGAAATAAGGTTTTTAACACGTGCACGGAATAATATTGCCAAACTAGTTAGTGAATATAGCAAACTTTATTCAATAAGTCAAGTATTTACTCCCGGAAAATGTTTATGTATGATGATATATTGTTAACTTAGCTCACTATGGAAACAACGTCGGACATCTACAAACACGTCCTGTATCCGATCTCAAAATGTGCCATTTGCACAATGTGTCATGTATGCAGCCCTTGTTTTGCACTTGCGCGCACGTCGCGGCACTTTGCGAGCGTCTACCGGCTCGGGCTGCATTTTACACCGAACATATAATATACCGTTCGAAACATCTATTTGCCGCCGAACGCCACCTCACTCAAGTCGACCCAAGTCATACCGTCAGTGGCGGCTGGTGGAAAATATTTTTGGTGGGGCTGTTGATATAGTGAGTAAAACATATTTTTTTGGGAGAAATTACCCCTTAAATTGGGACTGATACCGTCATATACCGTATACCACGGTATGATGTCAGCAAGGTATGACGGTATGAAAAAAATGATACCGCCCATGCCTAATTTGTACCTGTTAAAGCCACATTAATGTTTTGTTTAAACTATGCTATAGTTTTCTGTTTAATCTACCTAGTGCTCAAGGGGTACATACGATTATTTATTTCATGTGAATAGAGGCATGTCGTACATTCTTCTACAGGATCCATCCTAATCTCTTATATCTACAGCATTTATCATAAAATTTTAAAACAAATAGTCAATAAAGACAAACACATTTCTTTGAACAACATTCATGTATTTTTTTCAAAAAATAAAACAATATTAACAACCACCACACATCCATGATGAACTTTTGGTTTTTCCATCATGCAGCCGCAGGAGAATTAACAAATACATTTTAAATAAAGAAATAGAATAAATAGAAAATGTTTGTGATGCATTTATATATACATTATTGTGTTAGAACACAGCAAGGAAGCTTAAAGGAAACTATTCTCCCGACCAAAATAAAGGTTTATTGTGCCAAATGGCAAATAAAGGCTTATTTTTGTAACTCATTCATAGTAAACAATTAACAGAAAATGTCAACACCTAGCCGAAAAAATAAAATGTTCTTGCAAATTCATTATTTAAATAGTAACCTGCTAATATGAAAGGGCACTTTAATGCAAAAAAGCAATGGCATTGCTTTGGAAAAATACATGAAAGTATAATGAATGAAAGTATAATGAATGAAAGGCCTGGTTTCTCACCACATACAGTATGCACTCAAAAAAATAACTCATTGGATGAACTCAATTCAATTGTGGGCAGGATTTCCATCCAATAAATATTCGTAGCCCCAACTGAAACTAAGAACATCCATTTAATAAAATTGAATTGAGTTAGTCCAACTCATTTTTATCAAATACAGCTGAAATAAAATTAATACGTTACGTAAATAAAATGAATTTACATTTGTCCAACTCAAACTAATATAATTAATTGGTAAATAAATAATGTAAAAATATAATTATTTTTTACTTTATCCCCCATTACAAAATTGAGTGGCCCATGGTGGTGGTGGGGTTATGGTATGGTCAGGCGTATGTTATGGACGATGAACACAGGCCACTCGATTCACAACATTACCCTAACCCTAACCCTAATCCTAACCCTCACACCAGATACTGACTGGTTTTCGGACCCCCCCCAGACCCCCCCAATAAAGCAAAAAAACAAGTTTCAGAGTGGCCTTTTATTGTGGCCAGCCTAAGGCACACCTGTGCAATAATCATGCTGTCTAACCAGCATCTTGATATGCCACACCTGTGAGGTGGGATGGATTATTTTTGCAAAGGAGAAATGCTCACTATCACAGATTTTTTCAGATTTGTGAACAATATTTGAGAGAAATGGTTATTTTGTGTATTTAGAAAATGTTTTAGATCTTTGAGTTCATCTCATGAAAAATGGGAGCAAAAACAAAAGTGTTGCGTTTATATTTTTGTTCAGTGTAAGTTAGGGTAACACTGTTCAACGCTACATGGGGAAAATATTGTATAAACTTACCAGATACTCCTTGAAGAATGAGTCTGGATCTTCATTTAGGCATATTACAAGGCTTCTCAGGATGCACTCCCTCCTGGTGTTGATGTTGTCACACTAAAGCAGGGTCGACAAATCAAGACAGAATTTAGTTAATGTGGGTGAGACAGAGCGGTTGTCTGAAGACCAGAAAGGTCGTGTCAGTCGAAATGTCTCTAAGTAGGACATGATGTCTGACAAAAAATGCATTTGCACTAACCGAATCTGTGATTGCAAGGGCTTCCTTTATCTTTTTCCCCTTCACTCCTCCTTTGCTGGTGAAGATTTGTAGCAGCTTGTCGGAAAAGTGGTCCAGCTGATACATGAACTTCAATTGCAGTGGCTTGGTGGTGATGCTCAAGAACTCTGCATTCACCTTAAAAATATTATTGACAAAAAAACAACAACAATGTGTTACTTATTTATCAGAATTACTACCAAATTGGGACGTAGGATAATTGGCAAATTGCGATTGTGGAGCCATTAATCATTATAGACAATAATAAAAACAGTCAACACATACAAACATGCACAAACAAACGTTGCAAAGATTGTAATAGAGGGATGTATTGAAATGTCCTATTCCTCTGGGCATCTAGTATGTACTCAACCGGTTCTAAAACCCCAAAATGAGAGGTATAGTACTGTGTACGTTTATATGCAGTAGCAAGAGGGCCGTCCTTTGCAATAGCTATGCCCAACGGATTAGATTTACATAGAACAGTGGAAAGCTCACCAACTACTGACTCTTCAGCTTGTAGTTTATGACTTTGGAATACATCAGAAACAATAGCTCTAGTGACAGGCAAATATGCTGTACTTAATATGTAGTGAAGCTCAGAGGACCTCATCAATAACTGCCTTTGGAATGTGAACAATATTTTCCAACTTTAATAAAATGCCAGCAATTTTCTCTTCAATTAAATTGGGCAGGTGTATTTCTGCAGCATCACCACAACTTAGTGTTTCATATTCATGATCTGTATCCACAGACTCTGTTGGCCCAACTGCTGAACTGTCTGATTGACAGCTTGTACTGACGACATTGGCTTTAAAGTCTTTTAATGTATGTTCCTTGTGTTTCCTATTTTTGTGTGTGTTGAATGTACTGTGAATGTTAGCTTTAAATGTGCATCCTAGAAACATACACGGAACTGTTTCATCATGCCTGAGATGTCCATTGATGTGTTGAAAAAAAATCTCTTTCTGTTGATAGTTCTCTGCAAGAGCACACATGACACTGGAATGTAGGTACTTCTACTGGCTTTGGAGTTTGCTGTTTAGCATGACTTTTGTATGTGTGATTTAGTAGCTTACTCCATGTATCAAATGTACACGGACAATCTGTGTATGGACATGGATAGCGATAACTGCCCCTAAAATGCCCATGGGTCTGCCTAAAATGTTGTAACAACAAATACCTGCTAGCTAGTTCCAAACTGCAGACCTCACACTGCCACATTCATAATCTGAAAAGAAGAATAAAGACAATTAGTACATTTCACACTGAACAACGGACAATGATACAGATCAGCTTGAGCCAGTATTGACAAAGTAGCTTATTACTTACTATCATTAGGAAGTTCCCACAAGTAGCTTGGTAACCAAATGAAACTGCAAAATAAGAGGTAAAATTATTAGACATGTGAGTAAGAATGCATTAGTTAAGATTGCATTAGAGCTCTCACCAAAGAAAACAGATAAAATGTTAACATTTAGAATAGAGTAACAATCATTTTACAGCAAAACTGAAGCTACATAACGGAAATCCAATCATGAAAGCATGTCAAATATGTTACACCGACATTTTAATAAAATATAAAACAATTTTGGAAAATGTACCATTAGCTAGCTAAATGTAGGATTATTCATTACCACATGCATCTGTGGGCAAATGTTACAATGAATGATCAACACTACCATCTGAAGATACAGAAGAAAGTATCACGAAACGTCTGAAAATGAATGTTGACCATGTTTAATAAAAGTAATAAAGTTAAGGAAAATTCACACTTTACAGACACCATTGACATTTAATCTTGAATGTCTGTATTTAAAATAGTTTACAAAAATGGTGCTTCTTTATTTAATCTTTGTGTTTGCAACATTTTGGATTTGAATTATATAAATGTGTCTCAAACAGTACCATAGAATCACCCAAATCTAACAAATTCAAAGTGATGACTCTTTTTCTAAAGGTTTACCTCAAGTACGAGCAAAAAGTATGCAGCATTAAAACTACTCTGAGAAGTAAAATGGAATCAAAAAAGTAACTTAGGCCTACGTTTCTGCACAATTGTGGGTGCCTGCTTGTGAGTGAGGTTACCCATAAAAGACTCAGCACATGTATTATCTCATTATTTATATTAAATATTTGGCAGTAAAAAAAAGACCAGTGCCTAAACTCAACTGAACTCCTACAGAAACGAGGGGCTTCACCTGTCCTCCTCTGCCTGCCTGCACTAAGGCCTGGAGAGTTGACAGGCCTGCAGAGCTTTATGATAGAAAATGGCGGCGCTTACCTCATGCACTTTAATTACTCTTTGCATTTTTTTGGTTGGATATAAACTGAATGTTGGTGTACTGTGTTCAATGACAATAATATTTAATATAATATAATACAATCTACTGATCTCCATTATCCAGCAGGTATTCAATGCTACCCACATGTAGCAAGCTAGCTTCTAGCTACCAGTTATCTGGCTAGTTAAAAGGTTATCTCGCCAGACAAAAGGCGGCAAATGACAGGGATGTCGCGCATTTGCTAAGGGGATGTGCAAAGGGGCGGTCCCCAGATGAAAACAATTAATTTTGAGTTGATCTGTCCTAAATACATTTAATAAGTGAATTGATTAAAGTAATTTGTGTTACACTAACTAACTATACTTGGGTTTATTTCTTAATTAAAAAATATGTAAGAAAGCCAACATTTGTTTATTGTGTCAAGTCTAAGAAGGGCTTGAATCGTTTTTATGAATGTGCACTAAAGAACAAGAAAAAATAAAAACAAGAACTGACATTTTGAAGTAGCGCAATTAGTACATTCTGAAACACATGACAAGTGGCACATTCTGAAAACACATGACCCCAGTAAAAACCCACATTTCTGAAACATGCAAATCAATAAAGCAAAAAGCATGAGCAAAGGAAGTGCAAGACAGTTGTATCGATGAAAGTCCAGTATGAATGCTGTAAAAGTGCACAATGGTCCATGGCAACAGCTCACTCAAATAGTTTGTTTTTAAACGCTTGGGCTTTCTTGGAGAGCATGTTGCCATCTAGCTCCATTAACATTTGCTGGAGCATTTTCGAACGTGCACTTCAGTTTAGGGGGGTTGTCAGGTTCATTGCATACATTAGTCCAAACAGCATGGTAGCAGCTAATGCAATGTTGTCCACATCAGTTAGTAGGCTACCTATTGGCCTTCCAGGACAATCTGTTCTCTGGTCTCATCTGTCCTCTGCTCTCATCTGTCCTCTGGTCTCATCTGTCCTCTGGTCTCATCTGTCCTCTGGTCTCATGGTGGAATTGTGTTTGACAACATAAAGTTCCACTGTAATCCCCTGAATGGACCGCAGAATGACGTCTTCATATTCTGCCTGCAGAGTGCACAGTCACAAAGGGAACAGAGTGAGATCTAACAAATCAATACATATATATACCCATTACTAAATCCCTGTGTTTAACAAGTACATTTTGTCAGATTTCAGTACTTTTAAGCCTCCTTGTTATCTGATATACTCCTGTCTGACCTGGTAAAAAAAAATTCATTTCCTGTGTCCGTTTTAAATTAAAAGCCCTCTAGCTTTTCAGTGTAGTCTGGCTATTAAACAGAAAACAGGGATGTTCACATACTTTAGGGTTTAGGCTATATACTATGTGGTGTTTCAATAAATACATATTTTAAAGCCCAAAAAAAAAATCAAAAGGTCAAATATTACTTCTACTGATCACAAACTCTCTCATTGAGCACACAGAACACACAGATCCTTGAGAAGACAATCCCGGTCTAAATCGACATCATCAACCTAAGTGAAGCGGAATAAGAAAATAAAGAATATGTTTTGCTCAATGAAATGTGTACACTATTGACTCGATGTATAATTTCCTTAAAATGAATTCTTACTTGAGTCATGTTTGACATAATACAGCTCAGACGCTGGCCTTTCTGTCCTCCTCTATTCTCAAAAACCTTCAGAAGTTTGTCAGATAGCACATCCAGCTGACAGAGAAATCTTAATTGGAGGGGCAGGGTTGTTATACGCTTAAACTCCGCATTTATCAAAGAAAAAAAAATATCACAGTCATAAAAATCATGAAATCATTTCATTTTCGAATGATTTTATGATTGTAGTTGTGTGCTTGCCTCAAAACGATGCAGAGAAACTAGTCCATGCATTTGTTACTTCAAGGCTAGCTTATTGTAATCAAGTACGAACAACCAGGTTAGACTACAGTACATTACATTTAATTTAGTTTACGTTTTTTTCCAAAGCGACTTAAAATAAGTATTATATGCCTCCCCCCCCCCACTTTCTGAAAACCCATCTGAACTTGTGGACTATTATAACAGCACCCTCTCCTTCTGTCTCAATGAACTGGCCCCCACAAAAACTAAAAATGTCTCTTTCATACACTCCGCCAAATGAAATCAAGGAAACGTCAACTTGAACGCCAACACAAGAAAACCACACTAACAGTCCATCTTCAAATCTACAAAGACTATCTCCAGCAGTACAGTAATGCACTCAAAGCAGCCCGGTCTAATTACTACTCACAACTCATTCAGTCTGGCTCCAGCAACCCCAAGCGTCTGTTCTCCACCATCAGCAAACTTCTCAAACCCTGTGACAACGCCACCTCGTCCTTCACCACCGAACAGTGCAACTCCTTCCTTTCGTTTTTCCAAACCAAAATCAGCAACATTTACAGCAATCTGACACCCTCATCAGCACCCCCCACCTCCTCTCCTGGCTCCCCCCCTTCACCTCACAGCCCCTGTCCCACTTCTCCCCTGTGACCCCCATGCAACTGTCCAACTTCATGACTGGAATTAACTCCACCTGCACACTTGACCCAATGCCCTCCAAATTTGTTAAAGAGAGCCTCCCTGCCATGTCCCAGCTCATCGCCACCATCATTAACTCCTCCCTCAGATCTGGATCAGTTCCCCCCTCTCTCAAACTGGCTGCTGTCACACCCATTCTCAAAAGACCTGGACTCACACCTGACATCATGTCCAACTTCCGGCCCATCTCAAATCTCCCCTTTCTGTCAAAAATACTTGAACGTGTCATTGCTTCACAACTAAAATCCCACCTCAGCTCCAATGACCTCTTTGAGCCATTTCAATCCGGTTTCAGATCAAAACACAGCACAGAAACAGCTCTTCAGAAAATCACAAACGACCTCCTCCTCTCCTCTGACTCCGGCAACCTGAACATCCTCATCCTCCTCGACCTCACCGCAGCATTCGACACCATCAACCACACCATCCTGCTGTCCCTCCTCGAATCATCACTCAACATCACTGACACTGCACTCTCCTGGCTGAAATCCTACCTCACCGACAGACATCAGTTTATCAACATCAACAACTGCACCTCCTCCACTGCTCCTCTGTCCCAAGGCGTCCCCCAGGGTTCGGTGCTTGGCCCCCTCCTCTTCATCCTTTACATGCTCCCCCTTGGCAAAATAATTTGTCGCCACAACCTTCAATTTCACTGCTACGACGATGACATCCAACTTTATATCTCAACAAAAACCATCACCCCCACAACACACTCCACTCTCACCAACTGTCTCTCAGAAATAAAAGCATGGATGCAAACAAACTATCTCCAACTGAACAGTGCCAAATCAGACATCATCATCATCGGCCCCCCATCCCGTATCAAAGACATCCAGAATTTCAACTTCACCATTGACAGCCACACTCTATCTCCCCCCCCTCACATCCGCAACCTCGGAGTCATTTTCGACAGTCAGCTCAAATTCAACCACCACATAAATCACATCACCAGGACCGCCTTTTTCCACCTCAAAAACATTGCCCGTCTCCGCCCGTCACTCTCCTCCTCTGCTGCTGAAACCCTGATTCATGCATTCATCACTTCACGACTCGACTACTGCAATAGCATCCTCTATGGCATACCATCCAACCTCCTCAATAAACTCCAACATATCCAGAACTCTGCTGCCCGCCTCCTCACCCACACCCGCTCCCGAGACCACATCACTCCCATCCTCCAGAACCTCCACTGGCTCCCCGTCCATCAAAGAATCCACTTCAAAGTCCTCCTCATAACTTACAAAGCCCTCAACAACCAGGCCCCCCCCTACCTCACAGACCTGCTGCACCACCACACCCCTTCCCGCTGCCTCCGCTCATCAGAAGCCAACCTCCTATCCATCCCCACCCGCACCAATCACCGGACCTGGGGGGACAGAGCCTTCTCCGTCGCTGCCCCCTCCCTCTGGAACTCACTCCCACAACCCATCAGAGACTGCACCGACCTCACCACCTTCAAAAAACTCACAAAAACTCACCTCTTCAATCTGGCTTTTCATGTGTGATTGTTTTTGTATTATTTGACTTTAACTTTAACTATATATTTATTTGTTGTTCCTTTCTTCTCTTTTCTTTTTTCTTCACTATTATCTGTAAAGCGTCTTTGAGCACCTGTAAAAGCGCTAACAAATTAAATCTATTATTATTATTATTATTATATTATTACTGTAATATAAGACTACATATAAGAAACACCCTTATAGCCATTTCAACAAACAAAACATGATCACTTTTGTGAAGGAGGCTTTATCACAGAATGTTTGGCTTTTGCCTCTCACTTTCTGAATCACTTTTGCCTAATAAATCAGAAAATGTGTATATCCCTGCAATGTTTGCAATATGTAAATCTTATGAATAAATATTCAGGAATTGTCAGACTAATACCAGTTTTCAATTAGTTAAAGATCAAGTTTAAGTTAGTCAATTAAATCACACAAAACATTTGAATACTCACCATTTACTACAGAGCCTTTGGAACAATGTTCAAAGCAAGGCTGAGGTCAATCTTCTCCACACCAATTACCTATCACAGAAAAACATATTTGAAATTATTTCATTTTTCAAACACAAATAAAACAAAAATGTTCTGCTCCTTAAAGGCGACATTTACCATTTAATTATGTACCTTTAGGTTAATATGACCCAACTTCGGCCGAGATGGGCGCCTCCAGTGTAAAAAAGCTACAGTAGCCTTTACTAATGCAATGAGTACAACTTTGTACGGAGCCATACAAATCAGCTTTTCGAGCTCATTTCCATTCGTTTCAATGGAGACGTGCACTGCAGCAGCCCGCACCGCCCGTCATGTGACGAGGAACAACCAATCACAACTGAGAAACATCTCAACTTCCGTAAACAGAAGTGTACGGCAAATATGGAAGATACGTTCATTTCACAGCGGGTGGATCGTAACCCTTACCTTAAGATCTGTCCGGCATGTCCCCCATATTCATGGTATGTACACCGCTGCTAAAATGTAACACAATCATTAATATCCTCCACTTTCCAGTATCAAGTGTCGCTTTCCGGGACACACCCCCACACGCAATATTGTGTCTCTGTTTTGGTCTGTTTTGATCTGTGTGTATTTACGGTATTTACATGAACACAGAGCGGATCAAAGCCGAGACATAAACACAGTTTTTTAGGGAAAACACTGCGGTCCCACAGACAATATTGTATCTTTAACAATCAACACCTTAAATGGGTAAAGATGGTCGCTTAACGTAAGGTAGGCCTAACCTGCATCAGCGCACTTAAAAGTCGGCACAAGAGTAGACATGCAGAGCCGCACCGACGCAGTAAAGTTCTACACCGCCTGACAGCAGACATGAAACAATAATTTAAAACAAGACGTAGCCTATAGACATACAAACATGCCGGACGCTCATCAATCAATCAATCAATGTTTATTTATATAGCCCAATATCACAAATGTTACATTTGTCTCAGTGGACTTCACAGTTTGTACAGAATATCAGTATGACAATACGAAACCCTCTGTCCTTAGACCCTCACATCGTACAAGGAAAAACTTCCGGAGAAAACCCCACAGTTTAAAGGGAAAAATGGGAGAAACCTCAGGGAGAGCAACAGAGGAGGGATCCCCCTCCCAGGACGGACAGACGTGCAATAGATGCCGTGTGTAAATTGAAAAGATAATACATTTGCAACATAGGTAGTCCAAATGTTTGGAAATGCATGTGTGTATAATAGGAAGATGAATCCACGAGGATATCCATCCAGGACTTATGATCCAGGACCACAGCCACGGCTCAAGATCCAGGACTCGCGATCCATGACACAGGACCGCAGGATCATCCATGACCCCGGATCCCAGCGTACATAGACACCAAAAAGAAAGACATTTGGGGAAGCTGGGTTAATCGGAACATGAGAGTACACAGGTATAGACAGAGAGAAGGAAGAAGTAAGATGTCCCCCGACAAACTAAGCCTATATCAGCAAAACTAGGGGCTGAATCTAATCAGCCCTAACTATAAGCTTTATCAAAAAGGAAGGTCTTAAGCGCACACTTAAAAACGGATAGGGTGTCTGCCGCCCGATAACAAACTGGAAGCTGATTCCACAAAAGTGGAGCTTCTTAAGAAAAGGCTCTGGCTCCCATTGTACTTTTAGAGACTCTAGGAACAACCAACAACCCTGCATTCTTGGAACGCAATGCCCTAGTAGGACAGTAGGGTATAATGAGTTCTTTAAGGTAAGATGGCGCCTGGCCATTAAGGGCTTTGTAGGCGAGAAGAAGAATTTTAAATTCTATCCTGTGTTCTATAGGGAGCCAGTGTAAGGCAGCCAGAACAGGAGTAATGTGGTCCCTTTTCCCCTAACTCTGGTTAATACACAAGCTGCAGCATTTTGAATCAGCTGAAGCGACTTGACTGACTTCTTGGTACACCCTGATAATAAGGAGTTACAATAATCCAGCCTTGAAGTAACAAATGCATGGACTAGTTTCTCTGCATCGTTTTGAGGCAAGATATGCCTGATTTTTGCAATGTTACGTAGATGGAAGTAGGCGGTCCTTGAAATTGATTTTATGTGGGCGTTAAAGGATAAATCCTGATCAAATATAACACCAAGATTCCTTAGAGTCTCACTGGAGGCCAAATTAATGCCATCCATAGTGAGTATATCTTTAGATAATTTGTTTCGTAGATTCTTTGGGACAAGTACAATAACTTCAGTTTTAGTCGTGTTTAACATCAAAAAATGTAAGGTCATCCACGTTTTTAAGTCCTTGAGGCAGTCTTTTATTTTATTTAGATGATTAATTTCATCAGGCTTGATTGATAAATATAGTTGAGTATCATCCGCATAACAATGAAAGTTTACAGAATGATTTCTTATAATATTGCCTAACGGAAGCATATATAATGTGAACAAAATAGGTCATCCATCAGCTATGAATCCCCCCTCCCCACTGAGCTCGGTTTAATGTACATAACTTTGGGCAGGGTTCATAGTTTTAAATATTGTAAATCAAGCAACTGCCGGACTTACGCTCTACAAATACTCACAGTATAAAAACACGCTAAACAAAAGTCAATCAATATAAACTCACCTTATGATTTTCATGGCTTTATCCTAGCTAACACCAGTGAATGACAATGTTTACAAATTGACAGCTGTATTTACGTTGCTCGTTGTAACGGCAAATGTGAACTCTGCTTTTTGCAAACAATGCGTCTTGTGATAACCTGTAACTATGACGAACATTTGATGACATTAAATAACTTTAAATAACTTTTACCTTGTAGAGATGTTCTCGGGACAGAACCAGCTTACTCCTCCGATGCGGGAAGAAAAGATGGTAGAACCCCTGGTAGAACATGATTGATTCATGTTTCGATGAGAAACATGAATAAATTATGTCTCATATATTAACTGCATATTTGCAAATTGAACAACCCCACTTTCCCCTTTTTTTCAGTGTAGATAGTATGTATACTCGATTTTTCAGGCTGATATCATTATTTTAGAGGTTGGAATATAACGACCAATTATTCTTATTTTGATGCATCAAAACAGAGAAACAAACTTTGTTCAGGAATCAGGGGATAACATCTAAAAGTTAAAAAGTTGATGTTCTTTAACGGTTAGCAAAACTGTGTAGTTGCAACTCTGTTCCTAAACCACATGATATATTTGTGGCTTTTCTGCAGTTTGTTTGAAATGATCTCATATAACTTAAAGTTAATAACAAGTATATATATATATGTATATATATATATATATATATATATATTTATTTTTCTTAAGGGGAGGGAATCACACGGCATTTATTGCACGTCTGTCCGTCCTGGGAGAGGGATCCCTCCTCTGTTGCTCTCCCTGAGGTTTCTCCCATTTTTCCCTTTAAAGTGTGGGTTTTCTCTGGAAGTTTTTCCTTGTACGATGTGAGGGTCTAAGGACAGAGGGTGTCGTATTGTCATACTGATATTCTGTACAAACTGTGAAGTCCACTGAGACAAATGTAACATTTGTGATATTGGGCTATATAAATAAACATTGATTGATTGATTGAATCCTCATGACACGCATTTTTAAATAATTATCATCCGATAAAACAGACCAGTCTCTGCCAGTCATTTTTTTTTTTTTTTTATCCGATGACGTTATCAGTGATTTTAAGCTGATTAATTACCGAAATAACATCAACCCTGTGGGCGGCGCCATTTTGACGAGTCACATGATTTATTTTACCGGAAGTGACGTGAACTATGCGTTTGGTGTCGAGGAAAAATTGACGTATGTGCTTTGTTCATGTTGTTTACTCTAGTTACTCTCACAATTCTATTGAAATATGCCTCATTGTATCGCGAAACATTGCCACAATTCGGATAGGAACAATCCACGGAATGCTCCGTGTGCACGTGAACGTGTGCTCTGTGAATGCTTTCTTTATTTGATTGATTAACTACTATGGAATTTATTCAACTATATTTTACCATTATTATGTTAGGCAGGGCTGCCAACACTCACGCATTGAGCTTGAGAGTCACGCAATTAACCCATATTTCACGCACTCACGCCACACTTGCCTTTCCTCACGCTAAGTTTTCGTCCAAAACAAATGTATATAAATATAAAAATAAAGTGAAGGAACAGCGAACCGAGCGGTCTACGAAATGAGACGGTCTTCTGGCTTAGTTCAGTAAAGTTGGAACGATATTGGAAGATTCTGATTTCACGGATCAATAACTCATGAAAACGTTATTTAGACACAAATGACGTCTCCTAAGTACAGTGGTAAGGTTGACAACGAACTACAATCACATTTTGATTAAAGCTAATATGCGCCGTCCTCCGAGCTGAGCACATTACATTGGTCTCTATCTGCAGCCGGAGAAGCAACACACTCTCACTCCATAATCGTCCAGGAGCGACATTTTGTCAGGGTCCCGTGGCGTGCAGTTGTGATGCTCCTAGGCTCCTTCAGCTTCATAAAGGGACGCATATAGCTTTCAACTGATTGCAATGTATTCCCATCTGCGGCGGGATTTGACGCTCATGGAAGCACGGCATTCGTTTGTGTCGGCTGCCCTTAAAGGCAATGTGAGCGTCCATTCCCATTGGATAACGGAGAATTGTACACCCGGAAGTAAGTATTCTCCTTACTGTTGATTGATTTTACATTGATATCTGCACTACTCATCGACTAAAAAACACCAGATTATCCTTGTTAAGTACACAACATTGATTGGTTTTAATTGTGTGCAATGCTTTTGTATTTTTCCCCTTCGATTCGGAGAAACAAATATTTTTTCGGAGTAAAGGATGGCAGAAGACACTACACTACCCAGAATCCCCAGCTATCGTTTAGGACTACACCATGTGCTCTGTTTGACAAACCCCGTGATTAGTTCTCAAGCTCTGTGAATGGTTGACCTCCAACTGCATTCCATAAAATAAAAAATACGTTTCGTAAAAGATAAAATCTTACTTTATTCAGCAGTGCTTGCTTTACTCTTTGAAAGTCATCACATGAATGCATTGTAATAAATGGTTCGGCTGCATTAAATATATTACACATCTGTCGTAGTTCTTTATTTTTATTTATCTACAGAGATCGGGCTCAGAATAGACCGGAAACTATTCTTTTACCGTTCAGTTTGAATTTCAAAATAAAGTTAGTAGTAATATTTTGTTTTGATATTATTGTTTTTTATTAACTACTAGACTGCTGGGTCATGTTAAGAACATCTTTTCTGCGTTGCTGTGGGTTTTTTCCATCGCTTTTGTGTTACAAATATCAAAACAATAACTAAATATACCCGTCGTAAACTAAACCAGAAACAGCAGTATATTTTATTTTGTTAACACTGTAAATTTGACAGCTTTTTAACCCAAACCACCTACTGGTTAAAGCACGTTATTACAAGTTTAGAGTAATGCAATGCAGGTAGATTGTGTTGCTTTTTAATGACTGTTTAAAATGCCTTTTTTCTTAATGTCTTTTATTATTATTAACTACTTGTTACTTGTTGCTAGGGACGCTGCTATCGATATTGTGTTTCGCAACATCTTCTCTATCTATGGCACGTCTCTACTGGGAGTTGTAGTTTTAAAAGACGTTTTCGTATTTCCCATAATGAGAAGTTGCCAGTATAGGCCTACTGTGTACATCCCTGGAGGTTTAGGGGATAGGAAACACTCAAATTTAAAACATATAATTAATAAATGGGTGAAAATTGCTTGTGCCCATAATGGGCAGCATTAATATATATACCCACATGCCAGCTAAGGTCAGAAGAGCTTTATTTAACAGTTGGTCTTATGTTTGTGACCCCTCCTGTTGTTAATTGATTACATTACATTACATTAATTGATAAGCCTAAAACATGCGCTTGTCAAGGTTCAGAGGCAAATTTTGCAAATATAGCAGTAGCCATCGATCATCTTAAGATAAGATATACTTTATTGATCCCAAGTTGGTAACATTTGCGTTACATCAGCATGTTTAACAGTTTTAAATATGCAGTGGTGTTTATTTGTAAATCATTTAGTATAAACACACAAATTCTGTGTTTTATATTTAATGATTCTGTGTTCTTTATTTATTGATTGTTCAATACCTGACAAGGCCGGAGATGAAATATCTATATACATCCTATAAGAATATAATACATATGTATAATATCAGTTAAAATAAGTGCTTCAACATAGTTAACATTGCTGGAGGTATGCATAAATATTGATAGATGTCTTGTAAGGCACTATTGAGGAACCTGCGACCCAAGTTTTTCATTCATTGCATAACTACACCGTTTGTGAATATGATATGTCAATAAACCTTAGAAAATCTTGAAATCTTGAAAAGGATGTGCAAAATAGTCATTATATACAGTCTTTAATTAACTATTAGTAGAGAATAACGAGGAATGAATATACTTTATAGGGATCCTATTAATATCTAATAATAAAAATAATGAAATTCAATAACATGCTTTAACCACAGGTGTCCCTTTCTATCAGCTGTGCACCTTTATGGTGTAAATACAGCCTATCTACCAATTGGATGAAATATAAAAGTCAGCCGAATTAGTGTTGATCCTGCAAAGAGACGTATTGTGTGAAAATAAATGTAAGATGTTGTTTAATTGCTGATATATTTATGATCCACGTCACGTTTTCAGTGTTGGCGGCAGTTCCTCATGTTTGTCTAGAAGGCTTCTCATCAGGGCTCTATAAATAGAGAACTACGGCAGATATGTAATATTTAATGCAGCCGAACCGTGTATTACAATGCCGTTATGTGATGACTTTCAAAGAGAAAAGCAAGCACACTCGGAATAAAGTATTATTTTATTTTTTTAAATGTTTTCGGTTTATTTGTTAATAACGATGTGATGTGAGATGTGAGACTGGAATTGCACAGGGGAAAATAACGTATCTTTAGATGCAGATTTTGTTAAACTAATACGTTTGCGCTGTGGACCAACACTATACATTGACGGGGAAGGGGGTAGCAATAAAGATAACACCATTAAACAGTTACACAACATAACAGAAATAATATCGATAGCAGCGTCCCTAGCAACCACCTTGGTAACAATGAAAACTTCTATGGATGCAATTTCCTGAAGTAATCTTCGTAATAACTAGCAAACTAAAGATCATGTACATCCACTGCACACATAATCTGAAATAACAACTCATATTTCTCGCATCAAATGACATCAAAACGCATTTTAATGACCAAACTAACTATAAAATAGGCATTTTCCACCGAGAATAAAACGAAGTTCGGACATGTTTTTTTTTTCTGCAGGGAGAAATTTGAAGATCACGTGACATAGACGCCAGCCATTGGAATGAATGGTAAAAAAAAAACGGGGCTTGTCAAACAGAGCACAAGGTGTAGTCCTAAACGATAGCTGGGGATTCTGGGTAGTGTAGTGTCTTCTGCCATCCTTTACTCCGAAAGAATATTTGTTTCTCCGAATCGAAGGGGAAAAATAAAAAAGCATTGCACACAATTTAAACCAATCAATGTTGTGTAATTAACAAGGATAATCTGGTGTTTTTTAGTCGATGAGTAGTGCAGATATCACTGTAAAATCAATCGACAGTAAGGGGAATACTTACTTCCGGGTGTACAATTCTCCGTTATCCAATGAGAATGGACGCTCACATTGCCTTTAAGGGCAGCCGACACAAACGAATGCCGTGCTTCCATGTGCGTCAAATCCCGCCGCAGATGGGAATACATTGCAATCAGTTGAAAGCTATTTGCGTCCCTTTATGAAGCTGAAGGAGCCTAGGAGCGTCACAACTGCACGCCACGGGACCCTGACCAAACGTCGCTCCTGGACGATTATGGAGTGAGAGTATGTTGGGAGAAGAAACGAGTGCTCTGCTCAGGGACCGTCTGCAAAGTGCAACTCCGAAAAAAGAGAATACAATAATATTCAATCACTATTATACAGCTTATTAGTACCAAACTCTCCACACACATCAATAGTGTCCTGGTGGTCATACTACAGCAAGGAGTTTGGAAGAATATGCTTTTGAATAATTTTGGGGAATATTTATAATGTAAAATCTTCATCTTAAATAACTTTACTATTATACAGTATATTTCTACCAAACTCACTATTTGCATTGTTGTTGTTAGCATCTGGTTAGCTTAACGGATATTAAAAGCTGTTTCTAAAACAATGAGAGGGAGAGCTCTGTCCTGTCAGACTGAGAGATAACTAAAGCTCAGTGAGGTAAGGGACTCTGTTTAGATGCTTTAGTCTAGTTATCTCAGTGGGTCTCATACGTTTTGGTCACCATTTATGAGAATAAATGAAAAACAGTTATGAAATACTATATGACAGTGAAACACGAATACAGTTTAAAAGGTGGGTGATTTGTAAAATATCCATAAAGAAAACGAAAATCTGTTTACCATAAATTCATTTTGCTCTCAAAATGCACCAGGTTGATGCATTTAACTTCAAAATTAAAAAAAAAAAATTCCCAGGGGAGCATGCCCCCGGACCCCCCTAGAGGAGATGAGGACCCCCCCCCCACACTTATAAAATAGCACTTGATTGTAAGAGTTGCGGGTACACTGTGTATGTGTGTATTCCACTGTAGCGCCCGGTACATTAATGGGAAACCGTGTACATGTTCAATACATTTGTAACACTGTACACATGAACGTTTCTTTTTTCGGTTCACCATAAAAAATCTCACTCCAAGCTGAAATCAAATGTTGGCAGCCCTGTGTTAGGACTCCTAGCCTACATTGTTCTATAAAGAGTGCATTCTGTAGATATGCTTTTTGATTTCTTTTATCATGGCTATACTTAGTAAAGTTTTGGTTTTGAAAATTATCTGTCATTGTCCTTCATGTCCTTGCCATGCAATTGTAGACAGAATCCATTTGACACGCTTTAAAATTAACAACCATAAACTTCTTATTGAATATGGTCGATACACAAATACTCCTGTAAATGACAGGTTGTGCAAACATTGCCATGAGATTGAGGATGAAAATAATTTCCTCCTAGAATGTAAACGTCATTATAAAACTTTTGATAAAGTCAATTCAATCTTTAATCCAGAACTTCCTAACCAAATAAAATGTCTTTAGTTGATATGTCCATTAATAATAATAATAATAATAATAATAATAATAATAAAAATAATAATTGTAAAGTATATAATGCTAAGAAGAAAGGGCTGTACCCGTCAAATGTACCCACCTTTCATTTATTGGTTCAACCAAAGAGGTGCGTTTCACATCCTTCATGACAACCAGTGCTGTTCTCAATACAGCTTTTTCTAACACCACAGTGTTGAATTCCCTGTGTAAAAATATGCAATCCAAGTCGTCTGTGAACAGTTTATTTTCAAGCTCTTCAAGCCCATGACAACATATGTTCATAAGAGGATTGTCCATGGCTACACACCGATCGCAAGTACACCATTCATGTACAGGTCTCCCTACTCGCTCCCCGAAATCAATTGCACGAGTAAAGGGATCGTCTCCAGCAAGATCACCGTGCTGTTCATCCTCATCGTCACTGTCCCTGGATTCCTGACGGTTCTGGCCACTTGGCTCGAACCTGTATGGCTGAATTCCCCCATCCAATCTCTCCACTTTGCTCAAAGATTCTTCCTCGGCTGACGAGTCCGAACTCAAATACTCCGCCATGTTTTCGTCGAATGAGCTGTCGTGTTTACAAAGTGAACGCATAGATGACGTCACGACCTAGTTTTTCGGATCATGTGACTACTGAAAATGGCCAAAATGGCAGCTGCCTGACGGAATATACAGGTTTTGATAAAAAAAGAGCTATAAAATCATTATTTACCGGGGAATATCACTGATTTCCTTCAGGGTATGGTTTAAACATAATGTTTCACAAAATACTGACGTTTTTATTAACTATCTAATGACTGGAGCCTTCCTTTAAGTAAAATGTTCAGCTGTAAACATCTGGAGCTGCTTGCTTAATGTTTAAATTCTGCTGCCTTTTTAAAATTCTTCAAGGACAGAAAAAATATACATTATCTTATCTAAGATTAGCTATAAGTATTTTGAATTGGTTGACAGATAATGAATCACAACAATCAATTAATAGCTTTAAGCATTCATCAACCATATTTACGAATGTTGGCTGGTTTAAGACTTTTTAATGTGAGGATTCAATACTTTTCTCTTTTAAAACATATTATCATTTGACATCAAAAGCAAATTAGGCAAATCATTTAGATATTTTGAGTAAACAAAAAAAGGGCTCTAACTATAAATTACATTATATATACTATCAAAGTATACAGAATATATATATATATATATATATATATATATATATATATATATATACTGTATATATTTATACATCCAAATATATAAAGGAAAATGTAGATATTTTCTGTTTACTATCACATAAAACAGAGCAAATACTTTTACTTTACAAGCTGGTACAAGGAAATGGAAAATGTAATACATCTATTTTACAATGACTCCAATATAACAGTTCCTGATGTTATTGTTTTTCCGTCTGACTTTCTTCTTTAGATTTCAAGAACAGTTTACAAGATTCCAAAAACACTATAATTGCAAAGACAGGTTAGAGATACTGTTTCAACTGTTGCAGTATTTATTTGTGTTGTAAATTAACCAAACAATGAACATTTAATGAAGAATGTTCTTTAAAGCAATTTTACTTGCAGTTTGATCTCTCCTTTATTAAGTTGTTTATTCCTGTTGTGTATTTATGATGAAAACCAGGAAATCTGATCAGGCCTCCTTTCTTCTTTAACTCTAAACATATCAATTAACCAGCAAACTCACAAGTCCTCAAAAATGTAAAGTCACATCTGCTGTGGGGGAGAATAAATATTTCAGAGAGGTTGCATCAGTTAAGTGACGCGGTCACAATGAGAGAAGCTTGCAGTCTGAATTAAAGATGTTCTCGGTTCCAATGCTGTGGCGGCATTAGATTAGCCACAAACTGTAATCTGTCACTTAGCTGTAGCAGGCCTCCTGTTGGAAGTGATGTAAACTGTTGCTGTCTGGACACAGAGCTGGGAGGGTAATGGGGATTCATTGATCCACTGGTCTTTAGCTGATTGAGTTAGATAATTAAAAAGCCTCTTGTATCAGTTCCATTAAGGATTGTTTGTGCTGCTTTTTTCTTCTTTCTCTTGTTCTTCAACAGCACAACTAAGAGCTCCAGAGAGCTGCTGAAAAACAAACAGAACACTCTTTATGGCCCATTATCTAATGTAGTATCAGACCTGCCAACCTGCACGCATTTTAACCTGTTAAGCCCTGAGCCTGTTTTTCAGGTCTCAGGCTCGAAAATGACATTCCCAGAACAAATGACCATATATTCCCTTCTAAAAGGGTTACATTAATAATCTTTTTTCTCAAAGCAATGATAAACCTGTGTGTTGGATGTAGAAAAGTCAGAATCAATATAATTATTTTTTATTTTAAAGTAAATTCAGATTGAACATAGTAAAAAAATGTAAATTATAGTGTCCGTCCAAAATAAATACATTACTTATAGTGAAAAACCACCCTTGAATGATGGGATAGTAAACTAAAATCTTGCAAGAAACAGCGTCTGAGTGCTTCTTAACATTTAATAAACTATGAACTAGTCATACTCCCTTAACGGGAAGAAACTCAGCTTTCAGAAAATATTAACCATTTTTAGGTAAACGAAACAAAAGGGTAACAACAAAGGCAGAGTACACTGTAGGGGTTTCACCAACTAGTCGACTACCTTTACCACTAGTCGGCGCTGTAGGCCCTAGTCAACTAGTCCTGAAAAAAATTGAGGTAAACGAGGTGCTGCAAAATGCTACAAAATACGTCCGACATTCTTATGTATGGCAGTACTTCAACGAAGATGTAACCAACTCCACAGTGAAGTGTCAGTTGTGTACAGCTGAAGATGAAACACCCGCTGCCGACAGCTAGCACTAGCAGTAATGCTAGCACCAGTGAGCAACGGACCGGCGTCAGCACTGAACAGAGGCAAACGAACAGCAAGAAAACACGGGTCAACAGTGATGCGGATGATGAGCTACGGGATTACTGCCAGCGGACACCGCATATGCCCACAATGGATAATCCACTGGAGTGGTGGGCAGAAAACGTGCACCGCTTCCCCCGCTTTCGAGGAGCTACCTGGCTATTCCAGCCACAAGCACCCCGAGTGAGAGGGTTTTTTCCCTGGCAGGCAACACTGTCACCCGAAAGCTGTCAAGCCTCCTTCCCTCACATGTCGATGCGTTGGTGTTCAAACCAAAAATATGGAAAGGTGGATGTTATCGTGGAGGACAGCAAATAAAGTGTTGCGCAATGGATTTACGTGGCATTTATGTAAACAAGAGTTTTTTGCTGTCGATTTTGGTGAGTCCAGTTACTGTTTGTTATTTACTCAGCCATGTAACACAAATTAAAATGCAGTGTTTAATGTTACTGTATGAGTTCCAATATAAAATACAGTTGTACACCTCTCTTTGTGTGTCTTTATTATGACGTAACGACTAGTCGACTGCTATTTTGAAAAACGTGTCGACTAGTAAATATTGGTAGTTGTGAAACCCCTAGTACACTGTAGCTCAGAGAGTGGGCTGAATGGTACAGTCTGACCCCTCACGAGCTGACAAAGGTCCAGTTTGTGCCAGAGTGCACTCTGGTTCTCTTAGTGACTATTTACGAAAGCACCTTCTGTGGGCTAGATAAAACCCAAACTAAGTGGCAGTACTAACCAACATTACATGGAGATGAGTAGCTACAGGATCTCACCATTCAGGATCTGAATGAGTATAAAAGTGACCATGCAAATCTGGATATCAAGCAGCAGGGCCGTGGGAAGTAGGGGTGCTGAGGGTGCTGCAGCACCCCCTGGTGGAGGACAGGGGATCTGCACTTCCACAAGATTAAATAAAAATATTATTTAAAAAAAATGAATTTTCAGTCTTGATGTAACAACATTAATAATTAAGTAAAGATAACACCCTTTTCACCCCGGTTACATTTTCCATTTGCCCCGTACGATGGGCGCTGTAAGTGATGAAAGTGGGGGATGTTGGCTTATCAGGCACCCGCAGCTCACCAGCGTGAGAGAGAGAGAGAGAGAGAGGGATAGATAGATTGAGAGACGGGGTGCACCGGTACCGGCTGGGATTGTTGTTAGCTTCTGCTGCGCTAACCGATATAAGAAGATGTTTCTACAATAATGTGGAGGGAGAGCTCTCCTGTCAGACTGAGAGATTCAGTGAGGTAAAGGACTGAGTGTTTAGATAGTTGAGTGGGTCTCAAATGTTTTGATCACAATTTATGTAAACAAATATTTCCAAGGCACTCCTTTATAATTATTAGGCTGAATAAAAACAGGTTTGAAATCATTCCAATGTATACTATAGGACAGTAAACCAAAAATATTGTTTAAAACTGGAGAGATTTAAAAATATGCATAAATAAATAAATGTTAACTGGTAAAATGAGATATAAATGAACCACACAAATAAAACAAGTTAGCCTACATTTATTTGTTATTGGCTATGGTAGGTTATTGGTTATGTTCACATATATTATTTGATTATTAAAATGCAAACCGATCTTTTTCATATGGGTGTTTAGAGTTGTATCCCCTAGATCAGTCTCTAGCAATTGGGCGCTCAAAGTGCACCAGATTGAAGCATTTTACTTTAAAATGTTAAAAAAAAATCTTCCCAGACCCCCCAAGAAGATGTGAAGTCCACCCCCAAATTAAAACATGTTCACGCAATACTAAATACATTTGAAGCCTTTTTATATAAGCTGTCCACCATGTCAATACGTTTCTCTGTTTGTAGTGTATTGGTCTTTTGTAGAGGTTTTTCAATGCCAGCTAAAATCTTGCCTAGGGCAGCAAATTGGTCAAAACCGGCCCTGGTGTCATCCCCACAGCACCCCCCATTTGAAACATGTTCCCACGGCTATGTCAAGCAGCAAGTATGATGTGCTGAGATCAAACAGGATCCAAGTGACTATGCATTCCTGCAGGGTGCAGGCTGGGGTCTGCCTCCTCCACCACGCCGCTGTCCTCTGCTGTCACTGCAGCCGGCCCCCTCCTCAGTGGCTGCTCTGTCTGCGGCGGTGCTGGAAATAGCCACGCTGAGCTCATTAGCAGATTAGGTGTTGCAATGAATCTGTGTGGTTAGAGCTCCACAGCCTGATGTTGTTCCTCCAGGAAGGCAATTACATCTGATTGACGTGTTGGCACATGGGGTCGGGGGGGGTGGGGCCCGCAGCCCGGGCCTGTGGAGGGCCGCCATATGAAGGGCAAAGTCCTCTTAATATCTGAACAACACTATCGATGTCACTGGCATCTAGTGAGGGATCTAAAGTTGTGTGGGACATACAGTTACATTGGGCCTAGCACTAGAATGTTGCACATGAACATGTATTATATTGCAAAATCACTTTTGTATTTATATTTGATTAGATTAACCTCTGTTTACTGATATATGTTCCTGAGCAATGCTAACATAAATATTTAGTACGTGAAGTTATGGTCACAGTGAGTAAAGCTCACACAGGCACAGAGGGCCGCTCAGGGGTCCTACAGGTGAAACGCAGACCAGGTAAAGGCTCCACTTATTAGACCTAGCGGACAGTGTGTAGCCACAATGATCTGTTAGTGTTTCTCTGTTTGAAGGTAAGCTAAAGTGGTGAAAAGATGTATAAAAGTAGTGACAGATACAGTGGAGGAAATAAGTATTTGATCTCTTGCAGTTTTGTCAGTTTGCCCACTTACAAATAAATTAACAGTCTATAATTGTAATGGTTTACTTTACTAATGAGAGTGAGAATATCAAAAAGAGAATCAAGACATTTACATTATATAAAAGATAAAAATGTATTAGCATTTAACTGTGTGAAATAAGTATTTGATCCATTGCAGAACATGTGTTAGTACTTGGTGGAGAAACCCTTGTTGGACACACAGAGGTCAGATGCTTCTTGCTGGCCTCCAGGTCTGTGCACATCTCAGGAAGGATGTTGGTCCACTTCTCTCTGAAGATCCTCTCCAAATCCTTCAGGTTTTGAGGCTGATGCTTGGCCTCTGGAAGCTTCAGCTCCCTCCACAGATTTTCTATAGGATTAAGGTCTGGAGACTGGCTAGGCCCCTCCATCACCTAAATGTGCTTCTTCTCTAGCCACCCCTGTGTTGCCTTGGCCGTATGTTCAGGGTCATTGTCCTGCTGGAAGACCCCTCCATGACCCATGTTCAGTGTCCTGGCTGAGGGAAGGAGGCTATCGGCCAAGAGGCAGGGAAGTCCTCCTGGCCCCTTAGCAGAGAAACACCCCCAAAGCATAATGTTTCCACCTCCATGCCTGACGGTGGGGATGGTGTTCTGGGGTTATAGTCAGCATCTCTCTTCCTTCAAACACGGCGTGTCGAGTTGATGCCAAAGATCTGCATTTTGGTCCCATCTGACCACATCATCTTCTTTTGAGTAAATCAGATTGTCAAACTTCAGACGGGCCTTTCATGTTCTTCCTGAGCAGGGGGCCTTCAGGCGCTGCAGGATTTGATCCATTATGGTGTAGTGTGTTACCAATAGTTTTCTTGGTGACTGTGGTCCCAGCTGCCTTGAGATCATTAACAAGTTCCTCCTGTGTAGTTCTGATCCCTCACCTTTCTCATGATCATCAAAACCCCACGGGGCCAGATCTTGTGCGGAGACCCAGACCGAGGGCGATTGATGCTTATTTTGTGTTTCTTCCATTTCTGAATAATCACACCAACAGTTGTCTCCTTCTCACCAAGCTGCTCTTTGATTGTCTTGTAGCCAGTCCCAGCCTTGTGCAGGTCTACAGTCTTGTCCCTGAGGTCCATAGACAGCTCTTTAACAAGAGGCGCGTTCACACCGCAGTACTTTTCCCACTTTAGTTTCCATATAGTTCCGAAATGTTGCGTCACACCAAAAAAATCCAGAACTAAAATTTGTTCATAGAGAGCAGGGACTTTCGTGGGAGAAAAAGGTTCCTATGTCTGATTGGCTGGGCGGATTGCAAACCACGCCCCGTAAAACTCCAAAAAGTTTTGTGAAGCCGCCATTTTATTATCCTCGCATTAGCATTATTAGCATTAGCCGAGTGCACAAACGCAGAGAGACTAACTTATGGCAACACAAAAGAAAACATGGGAGCGGTGGAGATGAGGAGGTCTCGGCGTTCTGGCGATTTACTCTGAAGCCAGTCCCCAACTCTGGGGACTTCCGGCAGGGGATTTCTGGCCGGGAACTTCGGGTGGCATTATACGCCGTGAAGTTGTTTGCGGTCTGCCAGTAAACCCAAAGCAGAAGAAGAAGAAGTGACGTCAGCGGCTTCATTTGCCTAATCCTCCCTCAGGGACTTATTCCGGTGTGAACGCGATCTGTACCTAGTTCATGAGAAGTAAAGAGTTCTGATGAACCTTTGTAGGAAAAGTACTGCGGTGTGAAAGCGCCTAAATTGATATTAGGAGTACTTTTTTAAAGGAAATGGACTTATGTAACCAGTCTGTGGGAGCCATAATTCCTGTTTGTTGCAAGGGAATCAAATTTCCCACAGTTAAATACAAATCAATTTGAATATTTTATATAATATCAATTTCTGGATTTTCTTTTTGATATTCTCTCTTTAACTAGTAAAAATAAACCTACCATTAAAAGTATAGACTGTTCATTAATTATTATTTATTATTCGTGGGTGAACTTAGAAAATCGGCAAGGGATCAAATATGTATTTCCTCCACTGTATATAAATGGTGTATGATTGTAACACACTAGTGAAGATAGGATATATCAATGTCACATTTGATCATAGTTTTACTGGTAAATTGAAGAGTGTGTAATGCAATGCAATGCGTCACCTGCTAGCTTAAATGGACTAATGCAGGTAGTGTTACACCTGTAGCTAGTATGTATGTGTTCTGGATATTGGCAGTCAGTGTGTATTGTGCGTTAATTGCAAGCTGACTTTTTGATCTTTTATGTTTAAAGGGGACCTATCATGCAAAATGCACTTTTGTACGTCTTTTGTAAATGAATATGGGTCCCCGGTGTTCAGAAAACACAACCCTCTCTATTTTCCTCCATACCCAAATCTCTAAAAAAGGGGCTGCAACGGATCTGATACAGACTGATCCAGATTTGAACACTGTCCTGAAGTCAGGACGGTGGCGCTACGGCTATTGGTCAATTCTCCACCTATCAGGGGAATGAGAGGTTGGGCCACGGCCGGCCATTGCCGCTCGAAAGCGCTGGAGACGCTGTAGTACATATGCCAGGCCTGTAAGTGGCGCTGTGGTCTGCCACAAAAGCAGCGAAGAAGACTTCCCTTGCATGGTTGCCATGGTTGCCCTTCTGTTTATTCTCTCCGCTTTGGCTCTTTTTCTCCCTCCCCGAGGCAAGCGTTTGCGCCTCCTGCTTTAAAACAAATGAATAATGACTATATAATCATATGTAAGGGATAATGTGCAGCGACGCGGTCATTATGGGGAAAAGAAGACCGACAGGCTGATCAGGAGCCCGACGCGAAGCGGAGGGTTCTAGATCGGCATGAAGGCACATTGAAATGAAATGCAATGTGCAATGTGCACATTATCCCGCCTATTACATGGCCACATTCTCAACAAAGTAACGACATGACTCCCAATATTAATAGAAATGCTTTTATGGATGTAGAAAATGATTTTATTGACTTAAAAAATTGTTGTATGTATTGATTTAAATTGACATGCATCCGCTAAGAAAAATAGTCTGTTGTTACTGTTTGAGCTAACGCAGCAATGGCAGGAACTGCTTCGATAGCGTTTTTGAGGAGCTTTTTGATTACAGATTTGAAAACATCATTGCTTGCTTTAAAAGTAGCACAATTCATTATGTCAAACCTTGGAAAGTATCTAGATATCCCTGCCCTAATGCCAAAGTAACTGGTAACTGAATGTGTCGTCGTTTGATGTCTATGTCTGGACCGCTGCGTAAAAAGGAGGGTTTCTGCCCCATTACTTCTCTTCTTACTTCTATAAGAATAAAACACGGAGGACGGAGATCTCTTTTTCTCCCCCTCTTCTCCCCGCTGCAGCCCAGCAGCTGATCTCAAAGCACGCTCCCCTCTCCAACACACTCTCACTCCATAATCGTCCAGGCGCGACGCTTGGTCAGGGTCCTGTGGCGTACAGTTGTGACGCTCCTAGGCTCCTTCAGCTTCATAAAGGGACGCAAATAGCTTTCAACTGATTGCAATGTATTCCCATCTGCGGCGTGATTTGACACTCATGGAAGCAGGGCATTCGTTTGTGTCGGCTGCCCTTAAAGGCAATGTGAGTGTCCATTCCCATTGGATAACGGAGAATTGTACACCCGGAAGTAAGTATTCCCCTTACTGTCGATTGATTTTACAGTGATATCTGCACTACTCATCGACTAAAAAACACCCGATTATCCTTGTTAATTACACAACATTGATTGGTTTAAATTGTGTGCAATGCTTTTGTATATTTCCCCTTCGATTCGGAGAAACAAATATTTTTTCGGAGTAAAGGATGGCAGAAGACACTACACTACCCAGAATCCCCAGCTATCGTTTTGGACTACACCATGTGCTCTGTTTGACAAGCCCCGTGATTAGTTCTCAAGCTCTGTGATTGGTTGACCTCCAACTGCATTCCATTCATTCCAATGGCTCGCGTCTATGTCATGTGATCTTCAAATTTCTCCCTGCAGAAAAAAAAAAGATGGCCGAACTTCGTTTTATTCTCGCTGGAAAATGCCTATTTTAAAGTTAGTTTGGCCATTAAAATGCGTTTTGATGTCATTTGATGCGAGAAATATGAGTTGTTATTTCAGATTATGTGTGCAGTGGATGTACATGATCTTTAGTTTGCTAGTTATTACGAAGATTACTTCAGGAAATTGTGTCCATACAACGTTTTCATTGTTACCAAGGTGGTTGCTAGGGACGCTGCTATCGATATTATTTCTGTTATGTTGTGTAACTGTTTAATGGTGTTATCTTTATTGCTACCCCCTTCCCCGTCAATGTATAGTGTTGTTCCATAGCGCAAACGTATTAGTTTAACAAAATCCGCATCTAAAATTGTGGCATAGATACGTTATTTTCCCCTGTGCAATTCTCCATTTACTAAACAATAACACATAATTATCCTTGTGTTTATTTATTTGTTTTATTAATAAACACAAGTTGGAGTCCGTCAGGACCGAGGGTCGGAGCAGCTCATTTGCTTTAGAGAATATTACACCCGGAAATAAGTATTCTCTCCACTACCCCGTGATAGTCCTCAATCTCTGTGATTGGAGAGTGTGCTCCGAGGGTTACGCCGAGCGTCGAACAGCACTTGAAATGGGATGGAACCACGGCAGACTGTCCAAAACTGGATTTGAACGGGTCCGCCCCATCCCCCCCTCCCCCACCCCGTCCCCAGAACTACACATGCTGGCTATTGTGTTTTGCAACATGTTCTCTATCTATATGGCACGTCTCTACTGGGAGCAGGGGCGGCGCCAGGGGGGAGCTAGGGGGTGCTGAAGCACCCCCCAGGATTGCCAAAGCACCCCCTAAGCACCCCCTAGAAATATATGTTTTCTTTTGTTTTTTTCCGAAAATTATTATTATTATTTTTATTAAATTAAATTAAATCAGAAAGATTATTTATTACATCAATGCAAATGTGAAACAAACAAATGTTTGACCAAAAACATAAAGCCAACACAGGTGATATGATTAGGCCAATGGCCAGCACCCATTAGATTTTTTACCTACCCATAGGCTAAATTACTTTGTGACACTTGAGTGACTTCCTGTTAGCCGGAGCCCCAAATTATTTGCTAACAGCAAAGTGACAAATGGATCGTTTTTAGTCCTTAAACGTCCACGTGTGGACACTCAATCAAAACCAACTGAAAGCGAGAGGGATTATGCACATAATAGGCCTCGTAAGTACAAGTAGCTTACTTGGGTCTCTGTGTTTCATTCAAGCTCTGCCCTGTGTGTGTGTGTGTGTGTGTGTGTGTGTGTGCGTGCGTGTGTGTGCGTGCGTGCGTGCGTGTGTGGCATGAGCCATTTTGTGTGCGTGCGCGAGCGAGCGAGAGAGAGAGCTCGCGCACCGGTGGGTATCTACCGGAGATCGGTGTGGTTAGCATCGGGTGCTAGCTAGCCAAGCTAACGGATATAAGGAGCTTTTTCAACAACAAGGTGGAGGGAGAACTCTCTCCTCCTGTCAGACTGAGAGTCTCAGATACTGTAACCTCACTCAGGGGAAGTAAAGGACTCTCAGTGTTTAGATAGTTAACTTTAGTCTAGTTATCTCAGTTGGTCTCAAACGGTTTGTTTTAAAAGGGGAGTGATTTGTAAAATATCTATAAAGAAATAGAAAATCTGTTTACAGTTCTGTTTCATATGTATGTTGAGAGATGTATCCATAGATCTCTTCATTTTGCTCTCAAAGTGCACCAGATTGATGCTTTTAACTTCAATATTTAAAAAAAGATCTCCCGGGACCCCACCCGGGAGGACCCTCCTAGAGGAGGTGAGGTCCACTCCCCACTTGTAAAAATAGCACTTTACCCCTGATTACACCTATATGCCGTGAGCTGATTACCGAGCCTTCATTGTAACAGTCGCGGGTACACTGTGTGTGCGTGGGGAGTGTTGCAGTAGAAAATTCAACTCTCACGCTGGTGCATTAATGGGAAACCCTTAATGTTTGAGCACCCTCTATGAAACGTCAAGCTACCCCACAGCACCCCCTAGAGAAAATCTTTGGCGCCGCCACTGACTGGGAGTTGTAGTTTTAAAAGACGTTTTCGTATTTCCCATAATAAGAAGTTGCCAGTATTAAACTGTGTACATCCCTGGAGGTTTAGGGGATAGGAAACACTCAAATTTAAAACATATAATTAATAAATGGGTGACAATTGCTTGTGCCCATAATGGGCAGCATTAATATATATACCCACATGCCAGCTAAGGTCAGAAGATTATTTAACAGCTGGTCTTATGTCTGTGACCCCTCCTGTTGTTCATTGATAAGCCTGAAACATGCACTTGTCAAGGTTCAGAGGCAAATTTTGCAAATATGGCAGTAGCCATCGATCATCTTAAGATAAGATATACTTTATTGATCCCAAGTTGGAAACATTTGCGTTGCATCAGCATGTGTACACTCTAAAAAATGCTGGGTTATTTCTATAAACACATTGCTGGGTTGTTTTGGCTGGGTCATAATTATGGGTTATTTGGGTACTGTTAACACACTGGTGGGTTGTTCATGCCGGGTCAATGGGGTTATTAGGGCTTCAATTGCAGTTGAACACCTGCCTGGGTTATTTTTAACGCAGAGGTTGCTTTATTCATTTTCCCACTTCTGAATCATTCTGGAACCATCTTTTTGTCATTTCTCACAACACAAGGTATGTAACCTATATTTTATCACTATATTTTACCTATATTTATATAATTATACAATTCTGTAACTTTTTGAAAAACCACTAAAACCACAACAGTGATTTTGCAAAACCACTAATCAGCCAGTGATTTCACAGAATCACCAGTGTTCTTGCACACTGTACTGTAAGACCGAACTAAGCTTCTGAAAGAAAATGGGTTGTTTTAACTCAAACATAATTCACCGCTAATTTTCTGATGACTATGAATATGATTTTTAATATTGTGTATACAGTGTTCAACCACTTTGGGTCATATTGTTAATAGTACTCAAACATTTTGACTGAATCTGTCTGACGCTGGTCTGACATCATCACGTATGTGCTCCGCCCCCGACGTGCTTGACGTTCTATCACCCATGCCTTCACCAGAGTCCGCCATTAGCTCCTCGCCTCGGTTGAAATCGCTCAGACTTTTAAGAATACTTTGCCCAGACACAGTGGCGATCTGTTCATCTTTCATACTGATCATACAGTCAATAACTTTGTTGTTATTAGCATCTGGTTAGCTAGCTATGCTAACGAATATAAGAAGCTTTTTCTACAACCAGTGAGGTAAAGGCACATCTTTATATGATCATTATAGTTATAAAAAAATAAGAGAATAAAGTAAACAGGTGTAAAGTTCCTCATGTTTGTCTAGAAGTCTTCTCATCAGGGCTCTATAAATAGAGAACTACGGCAGATATGTAATATTAAATGCTACCATACCGTGTATTACAATGCCGTTATGTGATGACTTTCAAAGAGAAAAGCAAGCACACTCGGAATAAAGTATTATTTTATTTTTTAAAAATGTTTTTGGTCTGTTTCCGGTATTTGCTAATGACGATGTGATGTGAGATGTGAGACTGGAATTGCACAGGGGAAAATAACGTATCTATGCCACAATTTTAGATGCAGATTTTGTTAAACTAATACGTTTGCGCTGTGGACCAACACTATACATTGACGGGGAAGGGGGTAGCAATAAAGATAGCACCATTAAACAGTTACACAACATAACAGAAATAATATCGATAGCAGCGTCCCTAGCAACCACCTTGGTAACAATGAAAACGTTGTATGGACACAATTTCCTGAAGTAATCTTCGTAATAACTAGCAAACTAAAGATCATTTACATCTACTGCACACATAATCTGAAATAACAACTCATATTTCTCGCATCAAATGACATCAAAACGCATTTTAATGGACAAACTAACTTTAAAATAGGCATTTTCCACCGAGAATAAAACGAAGTTCGGCCATGTTTTTTTTTTCTGCAGGGAGAAATTTGAAGATCATTTGACATCCAGCCATTGGAATGAATGGAATAAAGTTGGAGGTCAACCAATCACAGAACTTGAGAACTAATCACGGGGCTTGTCAAACATCTACACATGGTGTAGTCCTAAACTATAGCTGGGGATTCTGGGTAGTGTAGTGTCTTCTGCCATCCTTTACTCCGAAAAAATATTTGTTTCTCGAAGGGGAAAAATACAAAAAGCATTGCACCCAATTTAAACTAATCAATGTTGTGTAATTAACAAGGATAATCTGGTGTTTTTTAGTCGATGAGTAGTGCAGATATCACTGTAAAATCAATCGACAGTAAGGGGAATACTTACTTCCGGGTGTACAAATCTCCGTTATCCAATGGGAATGGACGCTCACATTGCCTTTAATGGCAGCCGACACAAACGAATGCTGTGCTTCCATGAGCGTCAAATCCCGCCGCAGATGGGAATACATTGCTATCAGTTGAAAACTATTTGCGTCCCTTTATGAAGCTGAAGGAGCCTAGGAGCGTCAAAACTGCACGCCACAGGACCCTGACCAAGCGTCGCTCCTGGACGATTATGGAGTGAGAGTGTGTTGCCCTCTCCTGCAGGGGGGCGTGGTCAGCTGCAGCCAAGCGGCAAACTCTGGGGAAGAGCCGGGACGCCAATACAGACGTGCTACACACTGTAGTTCATATATTGGCCGATAGGCGATGGCTGCAGAAAGGAGCAATTTCCATAGACCCCCATGTTAAAATGCCCAATTTTACAGCAGAAAAAAACATGTTTCTACCCCTGGCTCCATACATTTTATTATCGATATAGTTAGATTCCACCTTCATGATTATGGATCTGTGAGTGAATTGTTTTCTAACACGACCCTTTTATTTATATTAGGTCTTAAGGTTTTTGCATAAATTAGGGTGTGGTCACATTGAGTGTTACGTGCTTGTGTTGCTTTTCTCTGTCTCTCTGCTGCGCAGGTACACCTGGTCCGCCCCTGGCTCCGCCTCCCCCAGGTGTCCTAATGACATTCAGCTGGGGACTTAAAAAGGAGAAGCTGGAGGAGAAGAGGTCTCTTCCCTCTCCAGATGCCGGAAGACTCTGTCCGTGGACTACCTCACTCTGCTGTTTAGGATCTGTAGATCCCCTGTGTTACTTGTGTGTCTTATGTACTCTGGAGGACCAGGTAGTGTAGGTTTTTGTGGATTTATTTTCTCCCGCAGGGATTTGTTAGACCTCTGGGTAGCGGAGGGAAGCTCTGGGTCCTAGGGCCCGTGGTGTGGCTGGCCCAGGCCCCCTTCGTCCTTTTGTTTGTTTTTCCTGTCCTCCAGCCCTTGTTTATTTGCCGGTTGGCCATGTGAGTACGGTTGTGTCTGGAATAAATAAGACGCCGTTTAATGCTGCGTGTTTGCCGTGTTTTATTTTATGTTGCGGGTCTCCCCACGAGCCACTACCACTAAGTAGGGGGCGGGTCGTAACATATGGGGGCTCGTCCAAAAGCTGTCTCGGGCAGGTGCTGGTGTTAGGGTGAGTTTCAAAGTGGAGATATGGATTTTGATCTAGAGGGGTTTATTAGTGGTCCGACTCGGGAGAAGTTGGACTTATATAGTAAACCGGAACTGGAGCTAATCGCAGGCAGGTTTCACGTTGCGTTTAGTAAGCAGAGCAAGAAGCATGTCATTAAAGAACAGCTGTTGGCTGCGCTGGTAGAGCAGGAAGTGTTGTCGGAAGAGGAAGGGGGCGCTGCTTGTTTTCCCAAAGACGGGGAGACAGAGGTCGCTCCGACAATGAGCGAGCTTCAGCTGGAGCTACTTAAACTGATGATTAGAGAGAAGGAGATTGACAACAAACTGAGAGAGAAAGAAGATCGACTATAATCTCGAAATCAGGAAACTAGAGGAGGAGTCTAATCGGATGTTTCGTTTGAAGGAGCTGGAGTTAACGACATTAACGCACCAAACTCAGCAGTTGGGCTCTGCGCAACCTCATGAGTTTGATGTGGGTAAATACACCCGATTTATTCCAGTATTCAGTGAGAGGGACGTGGATAATTTTTTTATTCTTTTTGAACGGGTTGCAACAACCTTGAAATGGCCTAGGAATGTGTGGACTGTGATGCTGCAGTGCGTTCTCACGGGGAAAGCTCAGGAGGTATATGCTGCATTGTCTGACGAGGTCAGCCTGGATTATGGGCAGGTAAAAGCAGCAATTCTACACGCCTATGAGCTGGTGCCAGAGGCGTATCGTCAGAGGTTTCGCAGTTTTAGAAAAAAAGATTCTAAAGCTTATGTGGACTTCGCCCGTGAGAAAGAGGGACTGTTTGATCGGTGGTGCTCGTTGACGGGGGTAAGATCTCTAGAGGACATGAGAACGTTGATGCTCAGGGAGGAATTTAAAAACTGTTTGCCTGACAGAGTAGCCACATATACAGTATAAATGAGCAAAAACCTATGAAACTGTCTGATGCTGCGGTTTTGGCTGACGAGTATGTCCTCACTCACAAGTCTGACTTCGGTGAGAGGGATAGCACGCAGGCCCGGTTTGGTGAGAACAAGGTCAGGGAAAGCTCCGCTAATATGCCGTTACAGGGCAGCATGCCGAGAGCTGTGGAGGAAAGGCGAGGGAGGTTAATTGGGGAACCAGAGATAGCCCAGTGTGTTATTTCTGCAAGAAAAGAGGTCATATTGTTGCGAATTGTTATGCTTTGCGGGATGAGGAGAAGGCTGTAAAGACGGTCGCTTTGGTGAGTACTTCAAAGCCAGGGTCTCTCAAATCAGAATGGACGTTTTTGCTCCGTTTCTTATGGAGGGAATGGTGTCTTTACCGGGGAAGAACAACAGGGTTCCAGTGACCATTTTGAGGGATACAGCAGCTTCGCAATCCTTTATGATGAGGGGTGTGTTGCCCCTCTCTGAGGAGTCTGCTGTGGGTTCGGGTGTTCTTGTGAGGGGGTTTGGTATGCAGTGTGTGGGTTCGCCATTGCATAATATTCATCTTGAGTCAGATCGCTGCGGAGACTCTGGTCAATATGGAGACTCATTTGGCACACTTGCCTGATGCGCAGCGTGCAGACATATTGGAGCTGATCGTGAGGTAGAGCCCCCTGTGTCGTACCGACCCGGGAAATTCAATCCCCATCAGCGGGTGTGCTCCACCGTTGGTTCCACAGTCGAAAAGGAAGCACTGTCTATGGTTCTGGCTCTAAACCACTTGGAGGTGTTACTGTTCTCACTATGCTGCAGTGGTTGCAAGTGTTTTCTTTTGTGTGTTTTGACTGATATGTAGCCTGTTCGGTGTGTGGACTGAGTGGTTGAGCACGTCTCTCGACTTAAAGTTGATTGTTGTGATTGTTTTGTTTTTGTGACGTTTGGATACTACTTGGACCCCAAAGCAGAGACTGACAAAAATAAAGTTTCAACGTGTTTAATAAACAAAGGTATTCCAAGGCAGGTACGGACGACACAGAGCTGGCTGGCCGTAGTAAGTCCAAAAACGAAGCTGCGGGAAAACGTTCCCGACAAAAACTCAAAAAGAACTCCTAAACAAACTGCGAAGTGAAACAACAACAGACTCCAGGCTGCAGAAAGGCACTCCGGACCGCGGAACAGCATGTAATTCACTGGCAGAGAAGTGAGGTGAGGGCCAGGTTCTTAAAGAGCAGGTTGATCATGTGAGTGAGGACAGGTGTGCCTCATCTGCAGCCAGGAGTAAACCAGCCACGCCCCCCTGTCACACACCAGCCCTGCAGAGACGGAAAGACAGAGTAGTGAGGAGTAAAAGGAACAAACAACAAGTAAAACACAACAACAAAAAGCCCAAAGCAAAACATAACAGTTTTCTTTAAAAAAAAAAAAAATCACTAACTCATGTTGGGGGTGTTACGTGCTTGTATTGCTTTTCTCTGTCTCTCTGCTGCGCAAGTACACCTGGTCCGCCCCTGGCTCCGCCTCCCCCAGGTGTCCTAATGACTTCAGCTGGGGACTTAAAAAGGAGAAGCTGGAGGAGAAGAGGTCTCTTCCCTATCCAGATGCCGGAAGACTCTGTCCGTGGACTACCTCACTCTGCTGTTTAGGATCTGTAGATCCCCTGTGTTACTTGTGTGTCTTATGTACTCTGGAGGACCAGGTAGTGTAGGTTTTCGTGGCTTTATTTGTTAGACCTCTGGGTAGCGGAGGGAAGCTCTGGGTCCTAGGGCCCGTGGTGTGGCTGGCCCAGGCCCCCTTCGTCCTTTTGTTTGTTTTTCCTGTCCTCCAGCCCTTGTTTATTTGCCGGTTGGCCATGTGAGTACGGTTGTGTCTGGAATAAATAAGACGCCGTTTAATGCTGCGTGTTTGCCGTGTTTTATTTTATGTTGCGGGTCTCCCCACGAGCCACTACCACTAAGTAGGGGGCGGGTTGTAACATTGAGTGACGGCTCTGTCAAGTGATTGCTGGTGCTAGCTTCTTGTCTCTCTGCTAGCTGCTCCGTGAAGCTAGCTACAGGGACTCTGCCTGCTCAGTTCATCCAGGAAACACAACTTGAAGCCGGCCATGGTTGTTTGTTCTTCATGCTTATATAGACCGGGGGTACTAGCGTAGCATAGCGGTAGTTTTTTGTAGACCTGTCTGCCCGTTTTGTGAGTGCACTGCTCGCGTGCGTACTTGTGGCATTGTTTGGGATGACCTAATTAAAATACTTTCCGCCTTCCTCTTTGAGAAACATACACAACGCAGACAGACACCGTTCACATAGGCTTACATTTACTTGTCTATAATTAACTATAAAAAAATATCGGCGTTTTAACACTACGTTTATATATGCACTTATTTTTACGGTTTGCATATGAGGTGGTCCGCGAAAATCCTTGATAATAAATAGTGGTCCGCATAAACAAAAAGTTTGAGAACCCCTGCTTTAGACAATAAGAAACATAAAGTTGACTGTTGAGTTGCTCAATTTTTTTAGATTGTCAATACTATTACTGTATAACTAATATATCAGGTTAAGAGGCACCTTCAAATAAAGATTGGTCTTTAAATACATGTTGTCTTTTGAATTGTTTGTCTAAAGTCAAGGATCTAGAACTGGTACTTAGTTTTAATGATACAGTCTGGTTATTATGCTGTTTGGAGGAGGCCTCACAGGTAAGAGCACTAACTAGCTACCATCACATGTACCTTAGCTTGACTTAAATGTGTTAAACGTATAATTAAAGTGATATCAAAATATAAATAACTAATGTCATGCAAACATATTAATATTTGCTTGATTCCAGTGTTGAATTTAGCACAATTGCATACAAACGTAAAGGGATTTTAAGATTCTGAAGTATTATGCTAAAAACTCAATAACTTAGATTATTATTTATAGTTTTGCTGAATAGTTTCATGTCCCCTTACCTTAGAAACGTAAAATGCCACGGCAGTGTGCAGATAGGGAGCATGTTAGCTTAGCTTGGTAGCTTCAGCTAGCTCTGGAACTTTCAGCTCAGTGGCAGCAGGTCCCGCCTCGGCTCCGCCTCTTTGCCCTTATTTGGAGCAGGCTGGAGAAGGCGGGAGTTGAACTCTGACGTCATTGTCGAGCCGTTAGTGGCCGACTCCGCCTGGCTTCTCGGCAACTCTGCAGAATCCTATGGGTGACGTCACGGACCCTACGTCTATTTATATATACAGTCTATGGCTGCAGCTCACAGAATCAGCCCCCTGCAAAAAAAGCGCTGGAAAGAGCATATAGAGCGAAATGAGGCATGGCAAAAATGCAGGATATGTTTGGTGTTTTGAAAAATAAACTATATTTATATACTTTATATAGGTATGGCCCTACAATATATTGTTCAAATATAGCATGATAGGTTACCTTTAATGCAAGTTTAAGCATGCAAACAAATGTTTATGCAGATGCATCACTTACTAAACCCAGCCGACAGTATGCAGCCACGTTGCAGTAATGTGCTTCTTTCTGTATTTTCAGAACGAACAAAGTTAAATGAATTTATTTTAACCTTATGCTTATCACAATAAATTAGTGCTGACACACTGGTGCTGAGCTGAATATGCTGCCTAAATTACATGAAGTGCAAAATATGAATGTAGCCACATACGGTTGTTGACGTTGAAGCTTGTTGTCAAATTCAGATTCTGTGGCTAAGAGTTGTCTGTAGAGTTGAGATATAGGCCACCATGTGATCATTTATAACCATGACTTTATTTCCTAGCCTACCTGGACATGGCGGCACCAGCAGGAAAGATAACATGTCTTGGTTTCAGTCAGTTACCCTCTTTTGATCATAGATGCTCTCTCAGGCTTTCCCATCCAGGCTGCTAATCAAATAAGTGTGTCTTTTTAAATTGTTTTAGTTTGTGTTTCCAAATGACACCCCCACCTCCTCCATTTGTAAGAGAATCATGTTGAGCTGCTAGTGGCTGCTGACCCCTTGTCTTTTTAAATTATACAGTTTGATCTGTGGTTGTTTTAAACTGCAAATTTCAAAGTAAATATTAAACTTAATTCCACATCACCACTGGGGTATCAGCAGTGGCAAAGAATATTTGATGCATTACAGAATGTGGCAAACTGCCAACTGGCCTCTGATCATATGTTGTTTAATTATGTATCAAATGTGGAAATTTGAGAATTTTTTCAAACACGTAGACATTCATGAACTGTATGATGTGCCTGGTTTAAGTTTGGGAAATGGGGAAAGCACGGTGGGGGTTAGCCTTTTTATGTATATGAAAGATTACAAGTAAAGAGAATTATATTCATCTTGTGTGGCTTGATTCAACCATGGCAGACCTAAAGTAAAATCTCAATATGATACTGGGGGTCCCTATCATCTACAGAAACACTTAGAACTCAAGAAAAAGTTTTAGATGATCTTATGAATACCATCTACAAGATTCAGCATCCTCTGAGATCCATGTTTTATCCATCCACTTATCTGCAGTCGGGTCGCAGAGGATGCAGTTTGAGCAGAGGGCCCAAAATGTCCTGTACCCCGGCCACATCAACCAGCTCTGACTGGGGGATTCCATCACACTCAGGTACTGGGTCTTCCCTCAGTCTCCTCCCGGCTGGACCTGCCTGGACCTCCTCCATAGGGAAGCGCCCAGGTGGCATCCTGACCAGGTGCCCGAACCATCTCAACTGGCTCCTTCTACGCGAAGTAGTAGAGATAAAAACAAACCTCCGGAGAAACCCCAATTCAGCCGCTTGTATCTGCAGGCTTGTTCTTTCAGTTATGACCCATCTCTCATGACCATAAGTGAGGGTAGGAACGAAGATGGATGGTGGATGAGAGCTTTGCCTTCTGGTGGGGGGGTAAAAAAACTGCAACACCGCTCCCTCTTCTCTCATTGTCGGGCCCATCTTACTCCAATGTCCCTCACTTGAGAACAAGACCCCAAGATTTAACTTTTTTGGCATGAAGACTTTAACTATTTACACAAAAATATAACATCTCTTCTTACTCTGACATGGAAACATAACATGACCTTCAATAAGAGAGACCTTTTCAGGTATATCATCCCTGCCAGTCTGGCTCCACCGACCATAAAAGTCTGCTGAGGTCCAAGTAGTACTCTCGATCCGTACAAAGTAGTGTGAACAGCAGCAGGTGAAGAGTTACTTAATGACCAAGCGGCAAACTCTGTGGAAGAGCCGGGACGCCAATACGGAAGTGGCACACACTGCAGTTCATATATTGGCTGATAGGGACTGACTGCAGAAAGGAGCAATTTCCATAGACCCCCATGTTAAAATGCCCAACTTTACAGCAGAAAAAATGGATGCAATAAATATTATTATGAATATAGTTAGATTCCACCTTCATGATTATGGATCTGTGAGTGAATTGTTTTCTAAGACGACCCTTTTATTTATATTAGGTCTTAAAGTGTTTGCATAAATTAGGGCGTGGTCACATTGAGTGACGGCTCTGTGATGTGACTGCTGCTCTTAGCTTCTTGTCTCTCTGCTAGCTGCTCCGTGAAGCTACAAGCACTCTGCCTGTTCAACTCATCCAGGGAACACAACTTGCCCCCGGCCGTGTTTGTTTGTTCTTCATGCTTATATATCGGACTATTGTGACTCGCTCTGCGGTCAGGGTCGTGGGAAGTAGGGGTGCTGAGGGTGCTGCAGCACCCCCTAATGGAGGATAGGGAATCTGCACGTCCACAAGATTAAATGGAAATATAATACAAAAAAACGAATTTTCAGCCCTGATGTAACAACATTCATAATTAAGTAAAGATAACACCCTTTTCACCCCGGTTACAGTTTCCATTTGCCCTGTACGATGAAAGTGGGGGATGTTGGCTTATCAGGCGCCCGCAGCTCACACACAGGACAGATATCAGCTGTCTGGACAGGACTGATAGCCAGACAGACTGAGAGGCTCAGTGAGGTAAAGGACTGACTGTTTAGATAGTTCACTTTAGTCTAAGTTATCTCAGAGGGTCTCAAACGGTTTGTTAACAATTTATGTAAACAAATATTTCCAAGGCACAGCTTTATAATTATTGGGATAAATAAAAAAAGGTTTGAAATCATTCCAGTGCATACTATAGGACAGTAAACCAGAAATATTGTTTAAATCTGGAGAGATTAAAGAATATGCATAAATAAATAAATGTTAACTGGTCAAATAAGAAATAAATGAACAACAAAAATAAAATAAATTACATTTACTTGTTATTGGCTATGTTAGGTTATTGGTTATGTCCACATACTTATTTGATTATTAAAATGTAAACCGATCTTTTCAATATGGGTGTTTAGAGTTGTACCGCTTAGATCTAGTCTCTGGCAATTCAGCTCAAAGTGCACCAGATTGAAGCATTTTACTTTATAATGTTGAAAAAAAATCTTCCCCCCACAGCACCCCCCATTTAAAACATGTTCCCACGGCTATGTCTGCGGTTGAAACAGACGGTGCATGAATGCGGTTTTGCGGTAAGTGAAATTCGAGTACTTATTTATGTGTTAATGATTTTATCAGCTACGTAATTAATGTTAAGGCTTGGGTTAGCGTGTAAGCGAGTGGTAGCTACATCGGTGCTAATGATGCTAATAGTAGCTTCCAAGTTAAAATCATAGACTATATTTATAAAGGTTAAAACGAAATAGACAAGTGTTAAGCGTTAAGTGGGATAATACTATACAACAAATGGCTTCTTTTTGAGGTTGATAAAATAAGGTCATCCTTGTAATTTAGAGAGATGATTATTATGTAGGTAGGAACTGTATGCATCACTAAGGTTAATTTAAATTGGCTGTGCTCAAGTATGTAGACAAGCTAATGTCGAAGTAGTGTATGTGAAATCAACCTCACAATAAGATGTGTGTATATTACAATTATTAATGTCATATTTCAAGATGATTACTTAGATATTAAAATATGGTTGGTTGAGCTGGAGTTCATTATTGAGCTTACACGTTAACGTCACAGTCATCTGAAGAACAAACCCAAACCTTGTTGTTTTTATGAATTGCATTACCAAATTGGTATTTCATAAACAGTAAGCATTGGTAACACAACTTCCAAAGTTACAGTAGAATAAAAAAAAAACATTACAATTACAAAATAATTATATCTACAGCCCCTAAACACACAAACACACCGCTTTAATAAATAACACACTTGTTCTGCAATAATATGTTTTAGGTTTCCTGTAATTTTTGTTAGGAAAGGAAATGCCTGAAAGACACAACATTTTCTCCTTCTCTGAGGGTCAAGAAGAACATCCAAGAGGAACATTAAAAGCTCATGTTATGAGATTTTAAGACCAGTAAACTAAGAAACTACTTTTAATGCACCTATTTCCACATCTACATTCCATCAGCTGATTATTTCTATTTGCCTCGCTTTATGAGCTTCACAACACATGTGCCTTGTACCGCAGAGTTTGCAAAGTCACAAATAAATAGGGCCAATCTTCAGTCAGATGTGAATGTGTAATCTAACATTTTCAGTAAGAATAATGGACAAAAGGAGTGCAAATACAAATACAATTTATTGAAATGTGAACCAAAAGTTAATCAAATGTTTTAAATTAAACGCACATATGGACAGAAGGTGTAAAACTATTAAATGTATAAGTAAACACATTCAGTCAAATAAAGTGACAGACTAGGCCTGTGCAGTTGGTATCAGCTTTGCCCAGCATGGGCTCCTCCATCAGGCCTGGTCCCCCTCGCAGAGGAAAGACCCTCAGTCCTCTCCAAACCAACAGACAGGACGTCCATCACACGGCGGTTTCTCCCTGACGTCTCTGCAGCTTTCTGGACACCACGCTGCCTCAATCCGTCCACACTGAATATGAGAGGGGGAAAATGAAAATTACAAATGCTTTAGACAATAAGAAACATAAAGTTGACTGTTGAGTTGCTCAGTTTTTTTAGATTGTCAATACTATTACTGTATAACTAATATATCAGGTTAAGAGGCACCTTCAAATAAAGATTGGTCTTTAAATACATGTTGTCTTTTGAATTGTTTGTCTAAAGCAGGGGTCGGCAACCTTTTTCATATGAAGTGCCATTTAAAAAAAAAATGTTTATACGCGTGCCAACGATCGAGAATTATCAACAGGGGGGGGGGGGGGTTGATGAGCTTGACGCTCGTCAACTATCAGCCTCGCTGCGGGGAAGCAGTGTGTCTGTGTGGACCTGTCAGCGCAACTTACATGATGCCGAATTTAACAAACACATGTAAACAATTGGTTTAAACGGCATAATAATAAGGGCGATCGTCCGTTCTTTGATTTTCCACAGCACCCATGTTATGATATCAGGTTCATGCAGAGTGAGATGAGGTCGCTGTCCCTTTAAGAGAGAGAGAGAGAGGGGGGGGGGGGGGTTGTGGCTTGTGCATGTGTGTTTGTGGATGGTAGAGCGACAGTGAGGGAACATGTATGTTTCTGGAAGTGAAACGAGGCAGCAGAAAAACAGAGGTCTGTGATGTATTTTGTGAAACAGAAGAACAGCTAAATAAATGCAACGGCCTCCCAAGAAGAGCTCGCCTCTCTCCAGTCATTTAAGCTAAAGTTGGTTATTGAACCTGAAGCTTGTTGCTTCTGCCCTGCTCGACTACGGTCTGGGAGCCGACAGGAAAGTTCAACACACAGTTGGCCAGTCCGCCCCTTTGTAGCATATTATTTCGATGAGAGATGAGCAGATCGCCACTGGGCTTTGAACTAAAGACACAGCCACGCAAACACTGCGGCATTTGTACAGCTCCTTATGGGTACTGCAATTAGTGAAGTGCTTTCCTCCGTGGTGAAACGATCAGCACTGCACCACAGAGGAAAGCGGCAGAAAGTCACCTGGAGTTAAAGAGAGCGGGGCTGCATTACGTGCATGGCTTCCTTCTGCAGGTAACGGGGAGACGCGCTCTGGCGGCGGTCTCGTTCAGGATCCGAAAATACAATTTAAATATTTTTGCACACTTATTCCACTTATTCCTAGTGTGCCACTGGTTACGGTGCCGCGTGCCAATGTTGGCACGCGTGCCAGGGGTTGCCGACCCCTGGTCTAAAGTCAAGGATCTAGAACTGGTACTTAGTTTTACTGATACAGTCTGGTTATTATGCTGTTTGGAGGAGGCCTCACAGGTAAGAGCACTAACTAGCTACCATCACATGTACCTTAGCTTGACTTAAATGTATTAAACGTATAATTAAAGTGATATCAAAATATAAATAACTAATGTCATGCAAACATATTAATATTTGCTTGATTCCAGTGTTGAATTTTAGCACAATTGCATACAAACGTAAAGGGATTTTAAGATTCTGAAGTATTATGCTAAAAACTCAATAACTTAGATTATTATTTATAGTTTTGCTGAATAGTTTCATGTCCGCTTACCTTAGAAACCTAAAATGCCACGGCAGTGTGCAGATAGGGAGCATGTTAGCTTAGCTTGGTAGCTTCAGATAGCTCTGGAACTTTCAGCTCAGTGGCAGCAGGTCCCGCCTCGGCTCCGCCTCTTTGCCCCTATTTGGAGCAGGCTGGAGTAGGCGGGAGTTGAACTCTGACTTCACTGTCGAGCCGTTAGTGGCCGACTCCGCCTACTAAGGGCTTCTCGGCAACTCTGCAGAATCCTATGGGTGACGTTACGGACCCTACGTCCATTTATATATACAGTCTATGTTAATGACCCATGAAAGAGTGAAGGCTCTTGGAGCATGTGTGGCCTCACGTCTGCTGTTTATGGATCCAAAGACATACATCCCAGGGTTGAAATATGAAATAACTGTACAGAGATGAGCACAGACAGGAAAAAGCCTGCCAACAAGTTACAAATAGAACATTGTTATGAATTGGGTCAAAAAAGATTCCCCAAATGATCAAGAGGAATTATGACGATTGAAAAAGTCCAGGTAAAATAGAAAGAAAATAATAATTCAGTAAAAAACTGCTTTGCCTGGAACAATACTGTACTTCACACTTATCAATGTTGTAGACATTGATTATGACATTTTTTTTTATTTAACCTTTATTTAACTAGTTAAAAGCACTGAGATAGAATCTCATTTGCAATGACTTTTCAGGACATGAAGAGTTTGCCCTGGTTATGTTACTGCACGTCCTATAGAGATGTGAAAATGTCATACCAAGGGTTTCACCCTGGCTGCGCCCCAGCTCTATAATGTCTGTTTTGGAAAGTAAGACATACAGTATGATGAGTGTTAATGTCAGTGAGTTTTTTTAATCAGTATTTGTGTTTGTCAGAAAATCACAACAGCAGCTCTGGGGGAATCCATGGATGTTTTTTGAGGCCTAAATTAACCCTGTGATTTAAAAATAATCTCAACCATCTTAAAGTGATAATGTTATAATTGACCTTTGCCAAATACACATTATTACTGAATATCTTGACACAACATAATGAAAGTCGATGCAAACTCTGCTGTTAACCGTGTAAAACAAATGTTTTGTAAAAAAATGGAACTTTTCCGGCAGCAGGGGTGCCAGAAAATGTCCGTTAAAAAAAGGAAAGAAACTGTAAAGAAAAATATGGAGATAACATGTAAAAAAAACACTTTTCCCTTACCTTACCACAATTAGCCTCTATAACTGTAATTTTACATGAAATATTTTTCTTTTAACATATATTATTTGTGTCATACACCTCCAGGAAACAGAATAATTATCTTTAAGAAATGATAAAGAAAAGCTAAAATACGGAAATTGACTTTTATTATTACAAAAAAGTATTTTATATCTAAGACCACATACAAGTAAAACAAAAAGAAAATAACGTAATATTACTTTGCAAAAGCCTTAGTTTACATTAAAGGGGACCTATCATGCAAAATGCACTTTGTGATGTTTTTTATACATAAACATGTGTCCCCGGTGCGTCGGGGAACTCACGTAGCGTCAGAAAATAAAACCCTCTCTCTTTTCCTCTGTACCCAAATCTTTTAAAAACGGGTGTACAACGAGCGGAAATTTCCCGATGTTGCTCCATAAAGCTACATAGTGTGTTTGGCTTTGCTTCCTCTGTCGCGAGTTTTGATCGCTCAGTGATGATACTTATATTTCTGGAATCTGTGGAATCTCAGCTTGCTTTTTTGTGCAGATCTGATAAGTAATAAAGTATTTATACCTAGAGTTCTGTGCTAAGTGCGTTAGCATTTTTTCCGCTCAGGGCACATTTAGACGCTTCTTGTGATGGTAAAAATTGTTTGTATCGTCAGTTAGCTGAGTTTCTTCCCGTTAGGTGGGTATGAAACATTCATAGTTTATTAAATGTTAAGAAGCCCTCAGACGCTGTTTCTTGCATGATGCTACAAGGCTTTCCGCCACTGTTGTCAAGCCCCATGCCCCGGGCCTTGATTTTTATACCTAGGCCCTCTGACCCCCACCCCTTCCCTCGAAAAAAAGTTATTACATCACAGCGTATACTTCAGCGGAATATCAAAACAACGAACAATTTGTGTTCTTTGAAATTGAAGAGGATATTGCATTGTGTTTGTTACTTTCGTTGCAGTTGTATATACACTGAACAAAAATATAAACGCAACACTTTTGTTTTTGCTCCCATTTTTCATGAGATGAACTCAAAGATCTAAAACATTTTCTACACACACAAAATAACCATTTCTCTCAAATATTGTTCACAAATCTGAAAAAAACTGTGATAGTGAGCATTTCTTCTTTGCCGAGATAATCCATCCCACCTCACAGGTGTGGTATATCAAGACGCTGATTAGACAGCATGATTATTGCACAGGTGTGCTTTAGGCTGGCCACAATAAAAGGCCACTCTGAAACGTGCATTTTTGCTTTATTGGGGGGGTCTGGGGGGGTCCGAAAACCAGTCAGTATCTGGTGTGAGGGTTAGGATTAGGGTTAGGGTTAGGGTAATGTTGTGAATCGAGTGGCCCATGGTGGTGGTGGAGTTATGGTATGGGCAGGCGTATGTTATGGACGACAAACACAGGCCACTCGATTCACAACATTACCCGAACCCTAACCCTAACGTGATACCGGGTTGGGCGTATCATATGCACGCAAAACTCGGCCTCAGAACTCAATGTGAATGGTTAGCGTATCATATGCACGCAAAATCGGACTTCTGCGTATCTATTGCACGCATTTCCAATTTATCATTTGTGTCATTTGTGTCATTTCGTGTCATTTGTATGCAGACTGAAGAGAGTGGGTTAGAAAAAGCAGTCGCAAAACAGTTGTGTGATTACCAGAGGTGGGAGTAAGTCCTACATGTGCAAGTCATGAGCAAGTCTCAAGTCTTGACCTACAAGTATCAAACAAGTCCCAATTCACTGTGGTGAGAGTCAAGCAAGTCAAGTCATTGCTCAGGTCAAGCAAGTCAAGTCAAGTCATACAAAATTCTGATGAATAAGCCCAGTTTCTGCATTTAACTCAGTTAAAAGACAGTGGTTATGAAAATGGATTCAACCCACACTATGATCTTCATTACATACACATTAGGGGTGTAACGGTTCACAGCAGTCACGGTTCGATTCGTACCTCGATTTGGGGGTCACGGTTCGGTACGGTTTCGGTAAAACAAGGAAAAGCAAAAAAAAGTCCCAAATGAATAATTTTTTTTGCTGTTATTTATTTTTAACAGTAGTTTATGTTTTGGTATGAAAATAAGGAAAGGAACTCTAACAGTTGGAATCATCAGTTAAAAACAAACCACAAACAGTAACACACACACACACACACACACACACACACACACACACACACACACACACACACACACACACACACACACACACACACACACACACACACACACACACACACACACACACACACACACACACACACACACACACACACACACACACACACACACACACACTAGGGGTTTCGCCAACTAATCGACTAGTCGACTAGTCGACTACCTTTACCACTAGTCGGCGCTGTAGGCCCTAGTCAACTAGTCGTGAAATAAATTGAGGTAAACGAGGTGCTGCAAAATGCTACAAAATACGTCCGACATTCTTATGTATGGCAGTACTTCAACGAAGATGTAACCAACTCCACAGTGAAGTGTCAGTTGTGTACAGCTGTACTGAAGTACAATACAAATGCATCTGCTATGCGCAACCATCTGAAGATGAAACACCCACTGCCGACAGCTAGCACTAGCAGTAATGCTAGCACCAGTGAGCAACGGACCGGCGTCAGCACTGAACAGAGGCAAACGAACAGCAAGAAAACACGAGTCAACAGTGATGCGGATGATGAGCTACGGGATTACTGCCAGCGGAAACCGCATATCCCCACAATGGTTAATCCACTGGAGTGGTGGGCAGAAAACGTGCACCGCTTCCCCCGCTTTCGAGGAGCTACCTGGCTATTCCAGCCACAAGCACCCTGAGTGAGAGGGTTTTTTCCCTGGCAAGCAACACTGTCACCCGAAAGCGGTCAAGCCTCCTTCCCTCACATGCCGATGCGTTGGTGTTCAAACCAAAAATATGGAAAGGTGGAAGTTATCGTGGAGGACAGCGAATGCACTGGAGTTACGTGGCATTTATGTAAATAAGAGTTTTTTGCTGTCGATTTTGGTGAGTCCAGTTACTGTTTGTTATTTACTCAGCCATGTAACACAAATTAAAATGCAGTGTTTAATGTTACTGTATGAGTTCCAATAGAAAATATAGTTGTAAACCTCTCTTTGTGTGTCTTTATTATGACATAACGACTAGTCGACTGCTATTTTGAAAAACGTGTCGACTAGTAAATATTGGTAGTTGTGAAACCCCACACACACACACACACACACACACACACACACACACACACACACACACACACACACACACACACACACACACACACACACACACACACACACACACACACACACACACACACACACACACACACACACACACACACTCAGATGGCCGTATTACAAACAAAAAGGTTAAATAAGCTGTACAACAAAGAAGAATGTCTTGAAAATATTAAAATAAATAAGAAAGTGTTTCAATCATAATCAATAAAAGGCAATACAGAATAAAATATTCTAATATAAAATAAATACAATGATAAATATAAAACAAAATAAAATCTGTACCTTTAGGAGCAATGTCTAACATGTCTATTCATTAACTTGTGAGTGTGTGTGAGGTCATTATGCCTAAATAAAAGGTACTCAAGCTTTACTCTATTTTTACGTTTTTCATCAAAAAGATGAGTTTGTCTACGTTGTCAGTAGTGAGGGCAGGTCTGTTGGCGGTAACTATGTCACCTGCCGTTGAGAAAACCCTCTCGCTGGGGACAGAGGTGGCAGGTACGGCCAGGTAACAATGTGCCAACATGGCTACATTAGGATAAACAGACTCATTATCCTTCCACAAGGCAAGAGGGTTTGAATCGATTGAAATGCAATCCTTTGCCATCTACGCAGACACTTCGTCCTTCAACTGCTGCTTCAAATCAGGCTGGTTACTCTGGCCAGGTTTAAAGAGTGGGCTAAAAAGTTCTTCCATGGCTGACCTCTTTGGAGGGGGGGTGCTGACTCTGCTGTCGCTGGTAATGAAGTGGCCTGTGATGTAGTCGCTGGGCTGGCCTCTGTAGTCTCAACCTGCAGTAAAAAAATGACAAAAACAGGTAATAAGTGAGTTCAATGACCATTGTTACAGTAAAATGTTTAGTTAAGACATAGGATAAGGTATTTAAAATATCACCATAATACATACATTTTCTGCTCTGCTCAGAACTTCAGGGATGATGAGATCTTCATAGATTCTCAGATGAGAGGCACGGTCCAAGTGAGGAAGTGTTTTGAACCTCGGATCCAGAGCTGTGCACTTGGGAAGGAAGTCCTGCAGCCCAGCGTCAGAGTATCTTTTTTTCAGATTTTCCCTGATGGCATGCTTGAGTTCCCTGACAGTGGGAGTGTCCTCATCGATTTGTTCCATAGATTTCAAGATCATGGTTTTAAGTGGTAGGATCATAGAAACCGATGGCGCCGTTTCAGTGCTCAGTATTGTAGTGACTATCTTCAGAGGTTTCATAATCTCAATCACATTCTCTGCGACTCTTACCTCCTTGTCAGTCAGGCAATATCCTTGTTCTTCAGGGCACTTAGTGCCGAGTAAACAGCCGATTGCTGTTCAAGCTACCGCTCAACCATTTCATAGCTGGAGTTCCAGCGTGTGGCCACATCATTGATGAGTCGGTGTTTTGGCAAGTGAAGCATCTCCTGCTTTTGCTCCAAAAAATGTGCAGCCGTTGTGCTGCGGTGGAAAAAAGTAACAGCTCTTCTGATTTTCCCCAGCAGTCGAGATACCTGGTTGACTGCCATCGCTTTCTGTGATGCTAAGTTTTATATATGGGCAAAGCATCCTATTTGTGGACCCAGTCCTGCTTCGCTGACAGCTTTAACAATGTTTCTTGCATTGTCAGTGGTCACTGCGATAGTTTTGGGCTTTTCAAGTTTATACTCTGCTACTGCCTCTTGTAGCTTCTCAGCTAGGTGGGTGCTAGTGTGCTGTTCATACACAGGGCGAACTGGATTTTGCATTTCCCACTCTGAGTTGATGAAGTGTGCGGTCACTGTGAGATAACTTTCAGTAGGACGGGAGGTCCATCCATCTGTTGTTAATGCAACAGCGGATGCAGTGGACAACTCGTGCTCAACAACCGCTCGTGTGCGCCGGTAAATTGCAGGGACCATGGACTGGCTCATGTGCGCACGGGATGGGACACTATAGCGAGGCTCGAGCACTTTCAATTTGAAGCCGGGGTCCTCTCCTATTGCATAAGGTTGCATTGCCGTTGCAATATACATGCCAATTGCTTCGGTTATTTGTTTTGGTCTCTCGGCTGTCATTTCTATTGGCTTCTTAAAAACAGCGGGGATTAGCTGTTGAACAGTTGTCGTCTTTTGCCGGGCTGCGGTGATTGACAAATCTGGGTGATTCCTTCGGATGTGATTTAGCATGTTGAACGTGTTACTACTAGCATACCGCGCCGCTGTGAAACAACGCCGACACACCGTCCTTGTCCGATCCACAACTCGCACCCCATCATTGTTATAGTCCACAGGGAACCCGAAATGTTCCCACATACCTGATTTAAACGAAGCAGGTGGGTCTTCTAGCTCCTGTGTGTTGTGTGAACTCGCCATAGCTACATACTTTTCTTCTTCATGTATTTTGTTCGTTTTGTAGTGTTTGTTGTTCTTGTTCTGCATTTGTTATTTACGGGCGGCTGACTTTTAGGCGCAATACCGCCCCCTGGATTATATATAGTGTAATACTGCCCTGAGTGACAGACTTTTTTCCCACTCGTAAAAAAAGGCGTATTCGCCGTGTGACTGCATGTGCCGAACCGTGACGGTACGGATACCGTTACACCCCTAATACACATTAATCATTTGTAATCTAATTTAGACCGATGACAATCATATTAGATTCATATTAACCCGAGAACTGCAGACAATATAGCTAGAACTCAAAAAGTCTGTTCAAAAAGGCAGAATTCCAGGTAAGAAAATCATATATGGCATTTGCCATTACACATATTTAAAGGTGGGGTAGGTAAGTTTCAGAAACCGGCTCGAGATACACTTTTTGTTATATTCCATGGAATGCTCTTAACATCCCGATAGCAATGAATATCTTAAGTGCTTTGACAAAAACTCCATAAAAAAATGTCATCTGTGGAACCCGTAATACTGTAAAAACTACACCCAATTGGATTGCCGCCCTGTCTGTCAGCCTTCCATCTCGTGCCCTCATTGGGCATGCCGTCATTGGGCGTGCATTGCAGCAGTACTTCAATGACTCGCCAGCAACAGGCGGACACTTTCACCATGGCAGAGTTAGGTTCAACATTGTCTACTTGTCGCAAAAGAAAAAATATAACGGAGCAAATTAAGAACAAAAAGAAAGTGGAAACTAGGAGAAGTCAAACCAGAGTCAATATCGGAGTTGCTTTGGCTGTGTAGTATTGCTAACCTAGATATCTTTAGCTTTGCCTGATATGTAACGTTACTGCAGCCTGCTCTCGCGGAGGAGGTGCTCTGTAAGGAAGTCTGAAGGAAGGAGCGGATTCTTTTTGGCTGTGTACTTTCAAATGTTAGTGCACTCGAGCCGGTTTCTGAAACTTACCTACCCCACATTTAACTTAAATTGCTGTTAACACTAGAACCGCCAACAGCGTCAGCACCTACATAGATATAATTTTCAAATCATTTAATTTGTTCCTCTTCATATTTTCCTTATAAACTAAGTAGGACGATTTAAAACTCACTTAATTGGGTTAATTTAGAAATGGCTTCAGTTTATCATCATAACAGATCAAAAAGTTCAGATTCATTTTACAATAAATCAAGGAAGGATGCACTTCTACAAACAAAAACAACATAATTAAAACATTTAAACAAACTACTAAAAGTAGATGAACTACATTATTCAAAAGTTTACAGTAACTGCTGATAATAACACAGGGGAAATAAACGAAGCATCTCTTTTCCTCTGTCTCCCTCTCCTGACAGCCCGTCAGTATCAGGGTTAGTCAAAATGAATCCCTTAGCGGTTCTAGTGTTCATTTACCGTTTTATCTTCTCTTTGCAATGCTTAATCGATTTGAAACCAAGTCTAACGTAGCTTAAACTTAACGTTAGCTTTCTAGCTAACACAACACATTCACGCACCTTTCTCTGTGGGTTTTTTTGTAGTGACGAATGAAGTTGGATGTTGTGGTGGTCGTGTCACTGATCTTTATGCTGCAGACCCTGCATACCGCTCTTCTCTTCTTATTACCGTCATCGACAAAATAAACCTTGAATCCAAACTTCACTATTTTTGGAGTAACGCTAGCCGCTGTCATGTTAACTGACACTCCTGCCTTCTAGTGGGTTACCAGGTTTGCGCGCATAGCGCTATAATCACCCAATCACGTTTTTCAAAAAAACTAAACGTAATATCTCACTACAAAAACAAACGCAAATATTTAATTTTAAACAGTCAAGTCCTTTCAAGTCATCCGTCTCAAGCTTAAGTCAAGTCTCAAGTCATGAATACCAAGTCAAAGTCAAGTCAAGTCTTTGATCAATGTTAGTCAAGCAAGTCTCAAGTCAAAAAATATGCGACTCGAGTCCGACTCGAGTCAAGTCATGTGACACGAGTCCCCACCTCTGGTGATTACTTAAAAAACAATGATTTATTTGAAGGTTTTCAGTCTGGCTTTAGAACACATCATAGCACAGAGACAGCTCTGGTTAAAGTCACAAATGACCTTCTAATAGCATCAGACAAAGGACTTGTCTCTATTTTTGTTTTGCTCGATCTCAGTGCTGCATTTGATACTATCGACCATGACATCCTATTGCAAAGACTAGAGCACTTAAGTTGGCATAAAGGGAACTGCTTTAGGCTGGTTTAGGTCATATCTATCTGAATGGTCTCAGTTTGTGTTTGACAACGATGAATCTTCCATGCAAACCAAAGTGAGCCATGGAGTGCCACAGGGCTCAGTGCTTGGACCTATTTTGTTCACACTACATGTATATATGTGACTTGCTCCATCGAAATCAGTCGCATTGACCCGAAGACACATTTTGAGTTGTATACACTGTTGGAAAGAGGAGATTCCTAGCTTTCCGATCATATCAGGATTATTTTTGTACTCCAAATATTAAGCGAAATATGTCACATTATATAATGACTGTCACTGAGTCATCATTTTGAGAAAAAGGCCTTTAAAGTTCCTCTTTAAAAAAAAGTATTATAGAGGGAAGATATTTTCGTTTGGATTACTGGTCTTGGGGAAGCTTGCGAGTGTGTGTGTGTATATGTGTGTGTGTGTGTGTGTGTGTGTGTGTGTGTGTGTGTGTGTGTGTGTGTGTGTGTGTGTTTGTGTATTTTTGTGTTTGTGTGTATTGTGTTTGTTTCCCGGGGAAAACACTCACGAGAAACAACGGCTATTGTTATGCCTGCTGTGACGTTAAGTTACTCCGTTCTCCGCTTGCAACTATGCCGTTACAAACTTCAAAGTTGTATTTATGATCTGAATTTGCCGAAAACAGGTTTAATATTCTGAAAGCCAAGACTTTGTTTAATTGAAGTCAAATGAAAACAAACTGTAACGGACCCTGCCGTGTTATCTATGATTACTATACGCCTTACATTCACAATTTCAGCGGAGGGAGGGGAAGCGGCGCTGCAGAACAGCAGAGTGGGAGAGCTGTGATCTTCCCTTTACAAGCTTCAAAAATGTATTTATCGTGTGATTTTGGAAATAAAAGTTTCATATTCTGAAAGCCAAGAATTTTAAAATCAAACAAAACTCCCGAACCCCGAAAAACTATTGTTTTACGCAAATTCACGTTTATTTTGAAATGAGCCGTTGCGACTTCCGACTGATTTCGATAGAGCTGTACATTTGTACTCTGTACATTTTCATTGTTATGCGGATGATACTCAACTATATTTATCCATCAAGCCTGATGAACCCAATCATCTAAATCAAATTCAAGACTGCCTCAAGGACTTAAAAACGTGGATGACCTTACATTTTTTTATGTTAAACACGGCCAAAACTGAAGTTATTGTACTCGCCCCAAAGACACTACGAAACAAATTATCTAAAGATATACTAACTATGGATGGCTTCTTTCATCTACTTAACATTGCACAAATCAGGCATATCTTCCCTCAAAATGATGCAGAGAAACTAATCCATGCATTTATTACTTCAAGGCTGGATTAGTGTAACTCTTTATTATCAGGGTGTACCAAAAAGTCAGTTAAGTCGCTTCAGCTGATTCAAAATGCTGCAGCACGTGTACTAACCAGAGTTAGGAAAAGGGACCACATTACTCCAGTTGTGGCTGCCTTACACTGGCTCACTATAGAACACAGGATAGAATTGTATTCTTCTCGCCTACAAAGCCCTTAATGGGCAGGCGCCATCTTACCTTAAAGGACACCTATCATGTTAAATTATATATCGTAGGGCCATACCTATATAAGGTATATGTATACGTTTCTATTTTCAAAATACCAAACAGATCATGCATTTTAGCCATGCCTCATTTCGCTCTATTTGCTGTTCTCCAACCCTGTTTTTGCAGGGGGCTGATTCTGTGAGCTGCAGCTGACCACGCCCCCGTGGCTCTGATCAAGTCAGAAGAGGGGGAGAAAAATAGATATCCGTCCTCTGTGTTTTATTATATTATTATATTGAGTTGTTATTCATTTGTTTTAAAGCTCAATAAATAACAAAGAAGACCTTTGACCGGCACTTTTCTAATTTTGTCCGGAAGATTTAAACTTTAATGGACATCTTGAAACCTAAGAAAACCTAACTGAGACTCTGCCGCACGGTCCCCTCGTTCCTTGGAAGAGGCGGAGAGGTGGGTGTTTGTCATCTGCTGGTGGACTAACCGGAGATAATTACAGTGCTTGCCTCGACGGGGAGGGATTGCATTGAATTACAGCAGCAGGAGCAAACGGTTTCCTCGGGAGGGAGAAAAAGAGCCACAGCGGAGAATAAACAGAAGGGCAACCATGGCAACCATGTGGGAAGTCTTCTTCGCTGCTTTTGTGGCAGACTACAGCGCCACTTACAGGCCTGGCATATGTACTACAGCGTCTTCAGCGCTTTCGAGCGGCAATGGCCGGCCGTGGCCCAACCCCAAATTCCCCTGATAGGTGGAGAGTTGGCCCAATAGCCGTAGCGCCACCGTCCTGACCAGTGTTTCCGCCAGACCAGGGCTGAGAGGGCGTCCACCCCGAGAGCAGGGGGGGGGGGATGGTTTTGAATTTTGACATGAGCCGTCCCTTATAGATACTGTACTGAGCCGGATCATTTGGCTCGGCTCTCTTAAAGCGCCGACTCTTTCGGCTCCCAAACGGCTCCCAAACGGCTCCCAAACGGCTCCCAAACGACTCTTCATGTTACCACAGTTTACCACGGAGCCTCAGTTTCGCCGCTGCGAGGCTCCGGTGCTCGCAGCTCACGCGCGTGCTCCACTAAAAACCCCCCGCTCATCGCGTCCAAATTGCGCACGTTCCGTGTTTTCCTGTAGCAGCTACCTTCGATGTCGGGGAAACAATCTTCAATACTCCGAAAATAATCCCACCAGACTCCTTTGCCCCTCCAACAGCGGGATGTCCTTGTCCTTTTTCCTTTTCGTCATTTCAAGCGATAAAAACTCTCGATCTTCTTTCGAATTATTAACATTTTTGGACGCCCTCGGCTCGCGTTCAGGGCATCCCGAGCTGCCCCTTTTTTTTTTTGATTTGGGTATGGAGGAAAATAGAGAGGGTTGTGTTTTCTGACACTTGGTGAGTTCCTTGGAACACCGGGGACAAATATTCATGTATAAAAGAAGTACAAAAGTGCATTTTGCATGATAGATCCCCTTTAAATAATTCCTTATACCCTACCGTCCAACTAGGGCATTGCATTCAAAGAATGCACGGTTGTTGGTTGTTCCTAAAGTCTCTAAAAGTACAATGAGAGCCAGAGCCTTTTCTTATCAAGCTCCACTTTTGCGGAATCAACTTACAGTTTGTGTTCGGGCGGCAGACAGCCTATCCGTTGTTAAGAGTATGCTTAAGACCTTCCTTTTTGATAAAGCTTATAGTTGATCAAATAATCCAATAAGAGTGCATTGACGTAGACACGTTTTGCCTTTTCACCCATACATCTTAGGTCTTACTCCTTTTCCTTACTGATGGTATGTAATTTGGTTGTGTGTAGACGGTGGAAGCAGGGAGAGGCATATACGTGCCTTGATCCCTGCCGTGTCGACGCACAACTGTTGATTGGTGTCAGTGCCCAAAAACTATTTAGGAGCAATGTGCTCATTGTATAGATGTGGCGCATACATCTTAATTTAGTGGGAATGTTGTTAACAGCATTCCAACTAACTGTTCTTCTACGGACGAAAAGTTTTTTATTATTCCGCCGGTATTTTGCCGCGCTTCTCCTCCCGCATTGAACATCACAGAAACTCCGTTCGAACATCAAAACGTTCAGCTCGGTCGGGAATCGATGGCTATTACTTTTCTCATTCATAACTTTCATAATTCCAGAGATACATCCCATAATACATCAAATCTTTAAAATTGAAGTCAATGGAGAAAATCTTCAAACTTCAACAAATCTTCATGCAATTCAACTGCTAACTGTTCATTCATACTTTGACTCAGACACCTCGTTCCAACTTTAACATTTTACACATCTTTCTGACATTATTCGTGTAAAACAACTTTTAAATCTGATTCTTACTTTTAGAGATATTAAACATTGTTCAGACCTTGTTTTAGAGGTTTTCTTCACATTTTAACATTAACTAGAGTGTGTGATGTCACAGCTAGAGAGGAGGACAGCTTGAAATTCGCATTCATATATATTTTTTCAACCTGAGACATCATTTATCATGACAAACGTAGGAATACATCTCGTAGCCTGAAAAATGACAAATAATTAAGCAAAAATAATTAAACAAAATGTTTTTTGAGGGCATGAAGTGACAAAAACGTTCAACATTCCTCCATTAAACCCCATTGTAATTTCAGGCAGATATTTCCTCACGGCAGCAGCCGCACACTTTTAGTTAAACTGCCAAAAAGGCCACATTATTAACCCGAAACTACACAAAAATTACATTTCAGATACTCAACTTCCTTCACATGCTTCACGTTTTGAAATTTCAAAGATATTTGTTACGGTTCTTTCACAAAACGTTCACATGTAAGAGGTTTATCTCTCATTCAGAACAATGAAGCCTTTGATCTCTACAGAGCTCGTTAGCTCAACTATAAACACCTGTGTAATGGAACACGATGATGTCATCACTCCAACTGACATGCTCAGAGCAGCAGACTTCAGATAGCAGTGTGCAAACAGTCCAGCCGTGAAGACATCTACGGGACAGTTTTGAGATTTCTTCAAATGCCGTTGCCATGGCAACACAATGCTTGCCTTGAAACACGGTTTTCTCATAACTTCAGTGAAAATACTCCAAACAGCCTAGAACTTCACAGGTTTGGTAACGATGCAGCCATCAACGCATCTAAGCGTAGTATGGGGTGTCATCAAATGCCGTTGCCATGGCGTCGGACCACTCGCCATGAAACACGATGTGGCTGTAAGTCCCATCGACACGGTCCAATCGTCCCCCAATCTTCACTTGTATATCACCGGTCCATGCCTCAACAGCTCTACGCCAATTCTGAGATCTCACCATATGCCGTTTCCATGGAAAACGCATCCCTCGCCATAAAACATGATGTCACTATAAGTCCAATGGACACGGTCAATCGTCCCCCAATCTTCACTTGTATATCACCGGTCCATGCCTCAACAGCTCTACGCCAAATCTGAGATTTGACCATATGCCGTTTCCATGGAAACGCATCCCTCGCCATAAAACATGATGTCGCTATAAGTCCAATGGACACGGTCCAATCGTCCCCCAATCTTCACTTGTATATCGCCGGTCCATGCCTCAACAGCTCTACGCCAATTCTGAGATCTCACCATATGCCGTTTCCATGGAAACGCATCCCTCGCCATAAAACATGATGTTGCTATAAGTCCAATGGACACGGTCAATCGTCCCCCAATCTTCACTTGTATATCACCGGTCCATGCCTCAACAGCTCTACGCCAAATCTGAGATTTCACCATATGCCGTTTCCATGGAAACTCATCCCTCGCCATAAAACATGATGTCGCTATAAGTCCAATGGACACTGTCCAATCGTCCCCCAATCTTCACTTGTATATCACCGGTCCATGCCTCAACAGCTCTACGCCAAATCTGAGATCTCACCATATGCCGTTTCCATGGAAACGCATCCCTCGCCATAAAACATGATGTCGCTATAAGTCCAATCGACACGGTCCAATCGTCCCCCAATCTTCACTTGTATATCACCGGTCCATGCCTCAACAGCTCTACGCCAAATCTGAGATCTCACCATATGCCGTTTCCATGGAAACGCATCCCTCGCCATAAAACATGATGTCGCTATAAGTCCAATCGACACGGTCCAATCGTCCCCCAATTTTCACTTGTATATCACCGGTCCATGCCTCAACAGCTCTACGCCAAATCTGAGATCTCACCATATGCCGTTTCCATGGAAACGCATCCCTCGCCATAAAACATGATGTCACTATAACTCCTATGAACATGTTCAAAAGTTTTGTGATTTCTTCAAATGCCGTTGCCACGGCAACACAATGCTTGCCTTAAAACACGGTTTTCAAAAAACTTCAGTGAAAATACTCCAAACAGCCCAAAACTTCACAGGTTTGGTAACGATGCAGCCACATAGCCGTGGGAACATGTTTCAAATGGGGGGTGCTGTGGGGATGACACCAGGGCCGGTTTTGACCAATTTGCTGCCCTATGCAAGATTTTAGCTGGCATTGAAAAACCTCTACAAAAGACCAATACACTACAAACAGAGAAACGTATTGACATGGTGGACAGCTTATATAAAAAGGCTTCAAATGTATTTAGTATTGCGTGAACATGTTTTAATTTGGGGGTGGACTTCACATCTTCTTGGGGGGTCCGGGAAGATTTTTTTTTAACATTTTAAAGTAAAATGCTTCAATCTGGTGCACTTTGAGTGCCCAATTGCTAGAGACTGATCTAGGGGATACAACTCTAAACACCCATATGAAAAAGATCGGTTTGCATTTTAATAATCAAATAATATATGTGAACATAACCAATAACCTACCATAGCCAATAACAAATAAATGTAGGCTAACTTGTTTTATTTGTGTGGTTCATTTATATCTCATTTTACCAGTTAACATTTATTTATTTATGCATATTTTTAAATCTCTCCAGTTTTAAACAATATTTTTGGTTTACTGTCCTATAGTATACATTGGAATGATTTCAAACCTGTTTTTATTCAGCCTAATAATTATAAAGGAGTGCCTTGGAAATATTTGTTTACATAAATTGTGATCAAAACATTTGAGACCCACTCAACTATCTAAACACTCAGTCCTTTACCTCACTGAACCTCTCAGTCTGACAGGAGAGCTCTCCCTCCACATTATTGTAGAAACATCTTCTTATATCGGTTAGCGCAGCAGAAGCTAACAACAATCCCAGCCGGTACCGGTGCACCCCGTCTCTCAATCTATCTATCCCTCTCTCTCTCTCTCTCTCACGCTGGTGAGCTGCGGGTGCCTGATAAGCCAACATCCCCCACTTTCATCACTTACAGCGCCCATCGTACGGGGCAAATGGAAAATGTAACCGGGGTGAAAAGGGTGTTATCTTTACTTAATTATTAATGTTGTTACATCAAGACTGAAAATTCATTTTTTTTAAATAATATTTTTATTTAATCTTGTGGAAGTGCAGATCCCCTGTCCTCCACCAGGGGGTGCTGCAGCACCCTCAGCACCCCTACTTCCCACGGCCCTGTGCAGCCATCAACGCATCTAAGCGTATTATGGGGTGTCGTCAGGGCTTAATTTGAGCCGGAACACGCCGGAACATGTTCCGGCACCTCTGAAATTGGATCCGGAACCTTTTTTATTGGATCCGCCACCTCCCGTGTCACTATGGAAAAAAAAAACGCCAAAAAAAAAAAACGACTGTTTGTTCGGTGTTCAATGTTGTTATATGTCTTGTTAGTGTTTATTCCCCATTGAAGTTCCTCAAAAATCTTGTGTTTGCCTTTTTGATGCGTTTACATTTTTAAGGTTTTTAGCGGGAGAGGGGGGGAGGGGGGAGACTAGAGGTGTGACACATAGCCTACGCTTGCGCTGGTTGAATACATAACAGTTAGCTTCGTGTCTACAATGTCAAAAAGACAACAAACTTTATTTAACTTTTTCAAAGTCAGTGACCAGCAGTCAGATCCAAAACGATCAAAAATAGTTTCCGAAAATCATGAGTGTGAAGACCACGGTGGACAGAGCAGTAGTATGCAGCCTACCATCGATGCTGCTAATGCACCTGTCGTTAGAGGGGATATTAGCGACCCCCACGGGGAAGGAGATGAAGGGGACGAGACGGATGATGTGAACTTGGAATCTGCGAGAGATAGTGATGGCGATGAAGCAGGTATTGTCAGGGACACTCACGATGGGCAAATGTGGACAGATGCCCAGTTTACACAGAAAAAAAAAAGTTATCCATGGCTGACAATGGAAACCACTGGACTGGGCTGTGCCATTTGCAAACAAGTGGGATCACTGGGTCCGGAAAAAACTGCAGGTGTGAAACTTGCAAAAGAATGGATCTCGGGCTCGGTGACATCTTCTGCGCCCGATTTTTAAAAAAAGCAAAGAGCCTTAAGGAAAAAGGTTTTTGAGCATGGGAATACCAAAGCACACGCAATGGCATCAACTATTTTGGATAAGGCAAAGGCAAATGTATTTGTTAACACAGTAGTCAATGCCCAAAATGACCAGGTGCAAACGAGTGCCAGAATCTTTCGCACAGCTTACAAGGAGGCCAAGCGTCATAGGCCATCTTATGGATTTGAACATGAGATAGACTGTCAGGAAATGAATGGTGTGGAAATGGGGAGGATTCTCCACTCAAACGTCCATGTTCTCATATACAACAGCACATTGCAACTGACATGAAAAAAAAACTGCTTGAAAGGATTGTCACTTGCGCTCCAAAAATCGGACTCATGCTGGACGAGGCCACAGGGTTGAATAAAAAGAGCGCATTAATCGTGTATTTACGAGTGCAGTTGCCAGAGATGGATTCACCCGAGAACATTTTCTTTGAGCTCGTGGAGTTGTGTGATTTTGGTGCAGAAGGCATTGCCCGCAAACTGCTGGATGCCTTACAGCACGCCAAGTTAGACGAGGCCTTCCTCTCAAAAACTCTCGTCGGTCTCACATGTGACGGTGCGTCAGTGATGCTCGGGCGCCACAGTGGGGTGGCAGCTCGACTCAAAAATCTCTTCCCAAACATCATGGTGTGGCACTGCTCTGCGCATCGACTTGAGCTTGCAGTTGGTGATGTGATGAAAGAGATGGGGGCTATGAATCATTTCAAGATCTTCATGGATAAGCTTTACACACTTTACAGCACATCAAACAAAAACCGGCTGGAGCTCAAAGAGTGTGCTGACGGTCTGAACATTCAATTGTGCAAAATTGGCTGGGTGTTAGACAATAGGTGGGTTGCATCCAGTCTCAGAACACTCGAAGCTGTGTGGAAAAGTTTTGCTGCCCTCAACACACATTTTACACACGCAGCGGAGGATTCTGCTCGCGGGAGCACATCTCGGGAAAGCTACCATGGCTTGGCAAAGCGCCTTTCATCCCATGCCTTTGTTTCCAATCTAGGACTTATGTTTGACGCACTGCAAGAATTGTCAGAGCTATCTCTCGAGCTCCAAAATCGAGAATGCAATATCATAACGGCTCATAAAGCCATTTGCCGACAGATCAGGGTGTTTGAGGCTATGTCTGAGCGGCCCGGACGACACAGCCTATTAAGCCAGCGCGGGGTCGAGGAAAACACCTTTCAGGGAGTACCCCTTCATGCAGGTCGGCTCACTGACAGAACCCTGGACCAGAGGACGTTTTTTGGGAGTCTGGCAAGAAACTTGGAGAAACGCATGCTATCACTTGGGGGAGACCAATCAGGATACAACAAGCTAATTGAGGATTTAAAAGTGATTTATCCACAATATTGGCCACAGGATCGTGACGCAGACGCGCTGTTTGGAGAGAGTGAAGTTGAGACGCTCTGCCAGCAGTTTTGCATCGAAAGCCCGCGGAGGGTCATCAGGGCATTCAGGGAATACCGTGACAATGATGGGACATTCATCCCAGATGAACTGAAGGACCTCTTGGCTGCGGTCAACACGATCCCCATCTCAAGTGCTGAGTGTGAGAGGGGCTTTTCCCAGATGAACCTAATCTGTTCAGAAAACAGGGCGTCTCTTCTCCCCTCAACGATCTCCTCCCTACTCTTCCTTTGCCTTGTCGGCCCGCCACTTACCCGGTTCAACCCCGTTCCATATGTGAGGTCATGGATTGCAAAAGGACATCGAACTGCACTGGACACAAGTTGCAGAGACAGAAGCAGGAAAATGGAGGCCGGGGGCTCTATGGCTGCTGTATGGGCCGTTTTGGACAAATGATGGTAGGAATATATTTGTCCATGCTGTGTTTGATTATTGGGTGGTCTATGGTTTAATATGTCTGCAAATCTATATTGAAATCGTAACTTCGTAGAAATCGTAATTTTCCCACCTGTTGTTTTGTTTCTCCCGTTAATTTAACGGACAGATATAATTGCTGCTTGTTAAAATGTTGCAGTATATATATTTTTTACATTCCGCACTCATTTGGTGCAGTGTTACGTTGTTTTGTTTCTCCCGTTAATTTAACGGACAGATATAATTGCTGCTTGTTAAAATGTTGCAGTATATATATTTTTTACATTCCGCACTCATTTGGTGCAGTGTTACATCGTTCTGTAATCTGAAGGCTAACAGGCTACAAAAATAAAAATTGACCTGATGTAGAAAAATCGTCTGTAAGTGTATTTTTTTGTTTGTTCCTTACCTCTAACCCCCGTACTGAGCCGCCGGATCCACCCCCCCTCTGCGTTCCGGCACCTCCCACTTTACAAATTAAGCACTGGGTGTCGTCAAATGCCGTTGCCATGGCGACAGATCATTCGCCATCAAGTTAGTTCACAAGTTTGCAGTTAAAATATTCTGCTGCTTTTCCAAGCCTTTTTACTTTATTTTCTTCTCTCATCACACATTCAAGCCCCCTGTGTTCATGTATCATTTCAATCTAAATTCTTCACTTTCTTCTTACACATTACATTTCAGCATAGCAGTTTAGCGTCAAATTTTCAGCATAAAGCATTCCCACTAGCAATTTCTTCAGGAATTGCATTCTCTAGTTCATACTCTTTTCTCTCAACCTATCCTCAGGGAGTCAATGTACGTAGACACGTTGTGCCTCTTCACCTCTGTTCTTTACTTCTTACTTGCTACCCCTTTCCCTCGACATATCCTAAGGGACTCCATGTACGTAGAAACGTTAGTTTAGCTGCTATAGGTTTAGACCAGGGGTGGGGAACCTTTTTCCTCTCAAGGGCCATTTTCAACATCCTCCAAGGGCCGTACAAATTATTGACCTCTGCTTAAAAGAACTAAAATCACAGCCCATTCATTTGGCCTTTCTTTCATGCTGTGCAAAGAAAAAGCAACCTCTTAATCCAGATATCTCACCATGACTATGGTGGTCATGCCACAACACGTGCACAGTTGTGGCATGACCCCCAAACCAGAAAGATATGGACCCAAGATGTGTGCTAATCTATTTAGTTTGCTATCTATGTGAACATGATTTAAGTGGGGGGGACCTAACCTCCTCTAGGGGGGTCCGGGGGCATGCTCCCCCGGGAAGATTTTTTTTTTTAAATGTTGAAGTTAAAAGCATCAATCTGGTGCACTTTGAGAGCAACATGAAGAGATCTATAGATACATCTCTCAACATCCATATGAAACAGAACTGTAAACAGATTTACTTTTTCTTTATGGATATTTTACAAATCACTCCCCTTTCAAACTGTATTCTTGTTCATTGATAACAACTTTTTTTTTTGCTAACATATATTATTTTATACCTGTTTAATTTATTCTCTTATTTTTTATAACTATAATGATCATATAAAGATGTGCCTTTACCTCACTGGTTGTAGAAAAAGCTTCTTATATTCGTTAGCATAGCTAGCTAACCAGATGCTAATAACAACAAAGTTATTGACTGTATGATAAGTGTGACAGATGAACAGATCGCCACTGGGCCTTCAACTAAAGACACAGCCACGCAAAATCTGCGGCATGTCTACGGCTCCTTATGGGTACTGCATGTGAGAGGTCCCGGCCCGGAGCTAACAGCATTCCCACTAAATAACCGGAAACAGACGTAGGCCTATAAGGGACATTTCGAGCATCATTGCGATACAAAGCCACTGAACTGATTACCCAAGATCCTCAGCTATGGTTTAAGCTCGCTGATTGGATGTTTTAGCCGCAATGCATGTTGGGATAAGGTGTTAATGCGATATGAAATCCCCCAAACTTTTTTTTTTTAAAGAAAATAATACTTTATTCCGGGTGTTCTTGCTTTTCTCTTTGAAAGTCATCACATAACGGCATTGTAATACATGGTTCGTCTGCATTATATATTATAGATCTGACGTAGCTCTTTATTTATAGAGCCCTGATGAGAAGACCTTTGGAAAAACTGGAAGAAATGCAGCCGAAACTGAATAATTGACGTGGATCGTAAATATATCAACAATTAAACAACATCTTCAATTTCTCTTCACACAATACGTCTCCTTGCAGTATCAACACTAATTTGGCTGACTTTTACATTTGATCTAATTCGTAGATAGGTTATATTTACACCATAACGGTGCACAGCTGATATAAAAGGACTTTTATTCAGGATATTACTGATTTTCTTTGAATATAAGAATGTAAATACTGAGTCTGAAATAAAATAGCAATATACTGTAAAATTATGTGAAAACATGAATAAAACTACACATCTTCAGATGTTGTACATACATAAGTGTCCTACACTCATAATAAAAAGTTATTATGGCTGGGTGTACCTTGTGTGCACCGCCTAGTGGTCAAACACGTTATTGAATTATTGTTTTAATGTGTTATATTTGATGAAAAGAGTACATACTTTCATAGGGGGAAAGTAGAAGGTCAATGATCAATCAAGAAGATACTGTAAGTGATCTCTACAATAAAACTGTTTAGTGCAGGATGTACAAAGATATTAATAGGAGGAGGTGCAAAACAGAAAAACGAATTAACCTTTATTTAAACATTAAATAATACTTTAGATTAAGGTCTTCTTCTAAATAAGAAAAAAGCTTTGGGGGTATCAAAAGATAAATATTAAGCCTGAAAAAGTACTTAACGTCTAATATATTGCTTTCCTGCAATGTTAACTATGTTGAAGCACTTATTTGAACTGATATTATACATATTAATTATACTCTTATGTATGTAGATAGTATAAGAAATGTACAGAATATGACAGTTTAATGTCTTGTAATGCACTGTTGTGGAACCCAAGCTGCGACCCAACTTTTTCATTCATTGCATAACTAGACCATAGTTGTGTATATGATATGTCAATAAACCTTAGAAAATCTTGAAAGGGATTTGCAAAATAGCCATTATACAGTCTTTAATTAACTATTAGTAGAGAATAACGAGTGATGAATATACTTTATTACTCGTTTCCATTCATGTCAATTGCAGATAAATGTTTAGTCTTCTCAAGCACCAACTATCAAATATCTCTCCTGATTGTTGGCACTTGACAATCACCTTCCCTGAATTTTACTCAGGTGTAACTAAAGTCTGATTTAAGGGTTGTTTATAGGGATGTAATGATATACCGAATATCGCGGTATCGCGGTAAATAAACTTCCCAATACTGTCGTGAGACTGACAAAATCTACCGCGATTTAAAAAAAAAAGAATAAAAAAATAAAAATTTAAACCTCTATTTAACCAGGTGGTCCCATCGAGATCATCGATCTCTTTTTCAAGAGAGACCTGTCCAACATGGCAGCAAGTAGGTTACAACATGAAAATAAAACAACAGATAACACAAAATGACATCGTATTTACAGGGCTACATTTACACACCTAGAGACATTGACAAGTACCAACCATATATTTATATCTCGCCATGTCAATAAGCCTGGCGTTAGACTTTTTCGCTGTCCGTCATTTCGACAGACAGGATCGTAAAATATCCGTCATAATCCCTTATTACCCGTCGGGTCTGAAAAGTTCACAATAGAGCATGCTCGTGAACTGTCAACGGCGGTGTTATGCCGTGTGTGCATGCACCTCGCGGGACGCGCACAGCGTAAAGCAAGACCTCCCAGACATGTATTGATCTGTACGGCAAAGTACGGTTTGGAAACTATATCATTTCCTTTTGGAGGGCATGCATAACACAGCATAATACCAGAGCCTGGCTGCGGGGAAACGTTGGCGCTGTTCCGAGTTTGTTCTAATCTGTCAAAATGACAGACTGCTTTCAGATTTTTCCTTCATTGTTAAATAAAATATTCGGTTAACGCGACCACTGGTGTCCCAGCAACATCAGTACCGAGAGCGAGAGAGTTTTTTCCACAGCAGGGGATATTGTAAATGCCCAAACACCCAGCTTATAAATACCTGGAAATGTGGACATTCTCATATGCCTAAAAACCTGTCTGATTATGCTGAGTTTGAGTTGAGTTACTTGAAAAACTAAAGTGAAACTTGATTTATTTTATTGCAGGGTCTGATTATTAAATGTCCTTGTTTATTTGTGAGATGCAGTGGCATAAAGAAAATGCTTACTTTGTTTGGTAGTACTAGCAGGTACAAACACACTGGTTTTCTTGTTCCAGTCTGTTACTGTCACTTTGTTTTTGAGACTTTAAAATACTGCTATCCTACAAAAATGCTGTAAAAATCAGATTTATTATGTAATAAAAAAATATTTTCCGAGTAAAAAAAATTTTTATTGAAAAAAAAAAAATCAGAATTTTTTTCTTCTTCCCTTTATTAGTCAATATCGCGATAAATACCGTACCGTGGACTTGTTATCGCGATATTATCGTACCGTGAGTTTTTGGTATCGTTACATCCCTAGTTGTTTATATTTCACATCATTAATCAGAATCTGCAAAGTAACTCAAATAAATGTAGTGGAGTAAAAATACCGGATTAACCTCTGAGTTGTAGTGGAGTGTTACTCTTAGAAACGAAATTAATGACCTCTTGCCTTTGACCAGTATTGTATTATCAACAGCTCCCGGAAACGTAAGTTCTAATATTACACTAGATAGTAAACTAGAATGCTTTTCAGCCATAAACCTTGAACAATTAAATTCAATGATTCTCTCTTCTAAACCATCAACGTGTATCTTAGACCCGATTCCAACTAAGCTGTTAAAATAAGTTTTTCCATTAATTAACACTTCTTTATTAAATATTATGAATATGATCCAGAGGTTTTAGCCAACGATAGACCTATTTCTAATCTTCCGTTCCTCTCAAAAATTATTGAGAAAGCAGTCGCAAAACAGCTGTGTGATTACTTAAAAAACTATGATTTATTTGAAGATTTTCAGTCTGGCTTTAGAACACAACATAGCACAGAGACAGCTCTGGTTAAAGTCACAAATTACATTCTAATAGCCTCAGACAAGGGACTTGTCTCTATTCTTGTTTTGCTCGATCTCAGTGCTGCATTTGATACTATCGACCATGATATCCTATTGCAAAGACTAGAGCACTTAGTTGGCATACAGGGAACTGCTTTAGGCTGGTTTAGGTCCTATCTATCTGAACGCTCTCAGTTTGTACGTGTCAACGATGAATCTTCCACGCAAACCAAAGTTAGCCATGGAGTGCCACAGTGCTCGGACATATTTTGTTCACATTATATATGCTTCCGTTATTATAAGGAATCATTCTGTAAACTTTCATTGTTATGCGGATGATACTCAACTATATTTATCAATCAAGCCGGATGAAATTAATCATTTAAATAAAATTCAAGACTGCCTCAAGGACTTAAAAACGTGGATGACCTTACATTTTTTGATGTTAAACACGACCACAACTGAAGTTATTGTACTTGGCTCGAATAATCTAAGAAACAAATTATCTAAAGATATACTAACTATGGATGGCATTAATTTGGCATATATTTGATCAGGATTTATCCTTTAACGCCCACATAAAATGAATTTCAAGGAAAGCCTACTTCCATCTACGTAACATTGCAAAAATCAGGCATATATTGCCTAAAAACGATGCAGAGAAACTAGTCCATGCATTTGTTACTTCAAGGCTGGATTATTGTAACTCCTTATTATCAGGGTGTACCAAGAAGTCAGTCAAGTCGCTTCAGCTGATTCAAAATGCTGCAGCTAGTGTATTAACCAAAGTTAGGAAAAGGGACCACATTACTCCGGTTCTGGCTGCCTGACACTGGCTCCCTATAGAACACAGGATAGAATTTAAAATTCTTCTTCTCGCCTACAAAGCCCTTAATGGGCAGGCGCCATCTTACCTTAAAGAACTCATTATACCCTACTGTCCTACTAGGTCATTGCGTTCCAAGAATGCAGGGTTGTTGGTTGTTCCTAGAGTCTCTAAAAGTACAATGGGAGCCAGAGCCTTTTCTTATCAAGCTCCACTTTTGTGGAATCAGCTTCCAGTTTGTGTTCGGACGCCAGACACCCTATCCGTTTTTAAGAGTGCGCTTAAGACCTTCCTTTTTGATAAAGCTTATAGTTAGGGCTGATTAGATTCAGCCCCTAGTTTTGCTGATATAGGCTTAGTTTGTCGGGGGACATCTTACTTCTTCCTTCTCTCTGTCTATACCTGTGTACTCTCATGTTCCGATTAACCCGGCTTCCCCAAATTTCTTTCTTTTTGGTGTCTATGTACGTCTATGTGGTGTCTGCGTTCCTGTGTCATGGATCGTGAGTCCTGGATCTTGAGTCGTGGCTGTGGTCCTGGATCATAAGTCCTGGATGGATATACTCGTGGATTCATCTTCCTATTATACACACATGCATTTCCAAACATTTGGACTACCTATGTTGCAAATGTATTATCTTTTCAATTTACACACGGCATCTATTGCACGTCTGTCCGTCCTGGGAGAGGGATCCTTCCCCTGTTGCTCTCCCTGAGGTTTCTCCCATTTTTCCTTTTAAACTGTGGGGTTTTCTGCGGAAGTTTTTCCTTGTACGATGTGAGGGTCTAAGGACAGAGGGTGTCGTATTGTCATACTGATATTCTGTACAAACTGTGAAGTCCACTGAGACAAATGTAACATTTGTGATATTGGGCTATATAAATAAACATTGATTGATTGATTGATTGATTGATTGATTGATTGATTGATTGATTGATTGATTGAGTAGAATTACAAAGTAACAATGAGCTGTCATGTGGGTATATATTAATGCTGCGCATTATGAACACAAGTGATTTTCACCCATTTATTAATTATATGTTTTACATTTGATAACACCAATGTGTTTAATACTGGCAACTTCTAATTGTGGGATAAACAAAAACGTTCAGTAGAGACGTCCCATTGAACATTTTGCGAAACACAATAGCCAGCATGTGTAGGTCTGGGGGGGCGTTCGATTCCAGTTTTGGATAGTCTGGCGTGGTTTCGTTCCATTTCAAACAGCTGTTTGACGCTTGGCGTAGCCTTGGCGCACTGCCATTCCAACATCCAATCCCAGAGCTTGAAGATTAATCACGGGGACAGTAGTTCTAAACGATAGCTGGGGATTATGGGTAGTGTAGTGTCTTCGGCCATCCTAAACTCAGAAATGTTTTTCGGATTTAATATCTCTTTAACACCATATCCCTACATGCATTGCGGCTAAAAGATCCAATCAGCGAGCTAAAACCATAGCTGAGGACCTTGGGTAATCAGTTCAGTGGCTGTGTATCGCAATGATGCTCGAAATGTCCCTTATAGACCTATGTCTGTTTCCGGTTATTTTTATTTTGAAATTCAGTTCCTGACGGACGCCAAAAAAAGCCAGAGATTATGGAATTAAACAAATAAATAAAAACAAGGATAATTGTGTGTTATTGGTGAGTAAAAACAGTGTGTTATTTAGAAAAGAATAACAAATTACAAGGAAAAAGATATTTAAAAAAATACAGATTTCAGTAGTCTGAGGCTCTGAGCCCCATTTCTTTTGCTCACAGACGACAAAAGAAATCCGACATTATACCATTTAAAATAAAAACAATAATCGTGGCTTGATATTGAGTAAGAAAATGTTTTTATGAAGACCCGAATGGACAAAAAGACGTGCTGCAGGCACGAAACATACTACCAATAGAAACACATTGCTTTTAAAATCGTTCTGTGTGACACGAAAAAAAGGGGAAAATCGTGTTGGTGAACACGAATCAATAGATTAAATGTCGTGACTATAACACGAAATGCTGTGAGACTGGTTGGATATTTACATATGTGATATTTAAGAATTTTTAACTAAATCTACAATCTTACTTAATGCTCTCAACGAACTACATCACGTTCCTATGGCTGAGCATCACCACTGCTAAGCTAAAGGCTGACTCATGTTGGCGTGACAACGTTAAGTAATTTAATCAGTCACTTGTTAGCTTGTTAGCAACCGCCATTTTTATGACACATAGAAGCTTGGGACGAGTTGGGAGTATTCAGTGACGTATTCATGTCGTAGAAAACATCGTACAATCTCACAAGCTTGTGTTAACCACAGACCTTTTTCAGGCTTCTAACCACAGTGATAAAATTACGTTTTTTCCGGGTTTTAGGATAGTCTCCACATAGTAAAAAAGCAGAAAATCCTAACGTTAGGCTAGGAAAAATCACATGGCTCCTTGTCACCACTAAGCTAAAGGCGGCTAATGTTCAGCGTGATGATGTTAAGCGGTCTTATTTAGTCACATGTTAGCAACAAAAACTAGTTTAAAGCCTTTAAAGCTTCAGGCGTTCCCCAGTGAGGTATTTACTGACGTATTTTATGTCGTAGAACAAAACGTGAAAATGTTGTTCTATTAACAACAGATCACAACCAAGCGGCAAACTCTGGGGAAGAGCCGGGACGCTAATACGGAAGTGCCACACACTGCAGTTCATATATTGGCCGATAGGCGATGACTGCAGAAAGGAGCAATTTCCATAGACCCCCATGTTAAAATGCCCAATTTTACAGCAGAAAAAAATAATGTTTCTACCCCTGGCTGCAATACATATTATTATGAATATAGTTAGATTTCACCTTCATAATTATGAACCTGTGAGTGAATTGTTTTCTAACACGACCCTTTTATTTATATTAGGTCTTAAAGTTTTTGCATAAATTAGGGCGTGGTCACATTGAGTGACGGCTCTGTGAAGTGACTGCTGCTCTTAGCTTCTTGTCTCTCTGCTAGCTGCTCCGTGAAGCTACAGGCACTCTGCCTGCTCAGTTCATCCAGGAAACACAACTTGACCCTGGCCGTGGTTGTTTGTTCTTCATGCTTATATATCGGACTATTGCGACTCGCTCTGCGGTTGAAACAGACGGTGCATGGATGTGGTTTTGCGGTAAGTAACATTTGAGTACTTTATTTATGTGTTAATGATTTTAATCAGCTACGTAATGAATGTTAAGGCTTGGGTTCGCGTGTAAAAGCCGTCCACACAGCAGCGTTAAAAAAATCAGTTTCACCCACTGTCTCTGCCACCTCCCTCCATACCTGGTTCCTCCGGTTTTTATCCCGGTAAGTTATTAGCGACTGGTCATAAAGAACCGGGTGATTTGCTACCGCAATAACTAATTTCTCCTCCATTTTCAGGAATATAGAAAATCAACTGCGGTCTGGCTCTCCCAGCTTGCACGCGGTTTGATTGGCTAGCGCTTGTACTGTCAGATTTGCATAAACGGGATTTGATTGGCTGACGCTTCCACCTCAGCTTCAAAAGTTGAACATTGCTCAACTTTTGAATCCTGAAAATCCTGGAAATCCTGGAAATCTTCGCTTTGCTTCCCGACAATGCAGTTCGGCGAAAAGCGAGGCAAAGTGACGTCACCCCATTCAAAGTCAATGGGCAGAAGCGTTGGAAGATTTTTTTAACGCTGCTGTGTGGACGGGCCGTAAGCGAGTGGTAGCTACATCGGTGCTAACGATGCTAATCGTAGCCTCCAAGTTAAAATCATAGACTGTATTTATAAAGGTTGAAACGAAATAGACAATTGTTAAGCGTTAAGTGGGATAATACTGTAGAACAAACAGTTTCTGTTTGAGGTTGATAAAATAAGGTCATCCTTGTAACTTAGAGAGATATTTTATTATGTAGGTAGGAACTGTATGCATTGCTAAGGTTAATTTAAATTGGCTGTGCTCAAGTATGTAGACAAGCTAATATCGAAGTAGTGTATGTGAAATCAACCTCACAATAAGATGTGTGTATATTACAATTACTAATGTCATATTTCAAGATGATTACTTAGATATTACAATATGGTTGGTTGAGCTGGAGTTCATTATTGAGCTTACACGTTAACATCACAGTCATCTGAAGAACAAACCCAAACCTTGTTGTTTTTATTAATTACATTAAGAAATTGGTATCAAATAAACAGTAAGCATTGGTAACACAACTTCCAAAGTTACAGTAAAATAAAAAGGACCCTGACTCGGACAATACACAATCCAACATGTTCAACAGAAGAGAATCAGTTATATTGTTTGTACACATGGTACTTATATATCTGTTTGTTTAATGTGTCCAGGTGATGCAGACAGGCTGGACCAGAGAGTGAGAGACAGAACCGGACTCCTCACAGCAGTGAACTTCAGCACAGGTATAAAGACTTTTTTTTTCATAATGTACAAAGAATCAAGAAAGATATTGGATTAAATAAATGAAGTATTGACTTGAATACACTGATATACATTCCATTAAAACAATACTAAATACTAGATCACCTACACATCAGTTAAGTTGAGGGTTTTTTCCATGCAAAAAGTTACATTTAGATGTTAAAGACCCAGTGAAGTGAATGTTTTTGCACCAAAATGAAATGGCAGTTTCATTCCTTACATATTATTGTGCCTGTTCATGGCTAAAATAATTTTAAATAATTCATAATTAATGAATTAATGAATTATTAATTTTGCCGTCTGAGCCTAACGGAAGTTGCAGACGATAGTGGCTGTGACGTCACAAGATGTACCCAGTTGCGATTGTAAACATGGCGGAGACTTTGGAAAGTGATACTAGTGTGAGAGAAATGATTGATTTGGACAGCTTTTCGGACAGGATAGATGAGGAAAGTGATCAATTTGGTGCACTTTGAGGGTAACATTAAGAGATTTATGGATACAGCTCTCAACACTCATATGAAACATATATTTCAATAATCAAAAAACATTGGAAGGATTTCTTAACCTATTTTATACAACTAATATTACATAGATGGAAATATTTGTTTACATGGATGACCAAACCCACTGAGATAACTTAGGCTACAGTTTACCTCCCTGAGCTGACGTTATCTCTCTCAGTCCCACAGGAGAGCACTCTCCCTCTCCTTATTGTTCAAACAGCTAATCTCCGTTAGCTCCGAGCTAGCACCAGATGCTAACGACAACCCTGTAACTCTCTCAGTCTCTCTTTCTCTCTCTCTCGAATCGACCAGTGGTCTTTATTTATCATGATCAATCAAAGAATCTACGAAACAATGACACCAGCCAGGCTCACCTTCATCTTTTGGGAACAGAAACATCGCCACTTCGGCAGACTTGACATTACTACAGCCAGCGGCAATGCATCGTTTCCCCTGTGTTTTTCATCCCTCTTTCTTCACTGTCGCCTCCATTGTCAGGTTTTCTCGATTGGCAATCACTTCCAGTCGACTCCGACACTTTCCAGGAAAATACTAGCTCAAAAACGTTGAGAAATTCGACTTTGAAAAAGAGAAAAAATGAACGGTGGTGAATGTAAACAGTGCGGCGGCGTCCATCTCGTGAAGTCACGCAGTAGATCGCAAGCCACACCCATGAAGGCGAAGGTCGACTGCAGATTTCCCCGGCAAATTCAAAACTCGTCAAATTTGTTGCTGTTCCAACATCTTTTGATATGGGTTCCAATGGACAATTTTGGTCATTACTATACATATTAGCATAACAGATCATGCACAGGTGCACACTTCACAGGGTCTTTAACAAGCAATAGGATTTTGTCAGCTTTCTAATTTAATGCATTGAAAGCAAAGATATTTAACACATAGTGAGAACTCAATATTGTCTTTAAAAACGTGGTAAAAGTTATTCTTTCAGTGAGACAACAGAGCAAGCTTCTACAGTTTCAATACGTTTTGATAACAGTTAAATATTATTTTGATTATGACATATAATTCAATTCATAATCTGATTGTCTTTGTAGCTCACTGTTGAAATAAAAAAAAACATTAAAATTACAAAATAATTATATCTACAGCCCCTAAACACACAAACACACCGCTTTCATAAATAACACACTTGTTCTGCAATAATATGTTTTATGTTTCCTGTCATTTTTTAGGAAAGGACATGCCTGAAAGACACAACATGTTCTCCTTCTCTGAGGGTCAAGAAGAACATCGAAGAGGAAAATTATAAGCTGATGCTATGAGATTTTAAGACCAGTACAGGACATTCACTAAGAAACTACTTTTATTGTGCAAACAGTCAGCTGATTGAATGCACCTATTTCTACATCTACACTCCATCAACTGATTATTTCCATTTGCCTCACTTTATGAGCTTCACATCATTTGTGCCTTGTACCGCAGAGTTTGCAACGTCACAAATAAATGGGTCAATCTTCAGTCAGATGTGAATGTGTAATCTAACATTTTCAGTAAGAATAATGGAGTGCAAATACAAATACAATTGATTGAAATGTGAACCAAAAGTTAATCAATCATCATGTTTTCAATAAAAACACATATGGAAGGTGTAAACCTATTAAATGTATAAGTAAACACATTTTGTCAAATAAAGTGACAGACTAGGCCTGTGCAGTTGGTATCAGCTTTGCCCAGCATGGTCTCCTCCATCAGGCCTGGTCCTCCTTGCCGAGGAAAGACCCTCAGTCCTCTCCAAACCAACAGACAGGACAGGACGTCCATCACACGGAGGTTTCTCCCTGAAGTCTCTGCAGCTCTCTGGACACCACGCTGTCTCAATCCGTCCACACTGAATATGAGAGGGGGAAAATGAAAATAATAAATGCTTTAGACCAGGGGTCACCAACCTTTTTGTCACCGAGGGCTACTTCAAGGGTACTGAGTAATACGAAGGGCTACTTGTTTGATACAAACTTCCTGAATAAAATAATTGCACGGTTCACCTTTAATGATAATATTATTATTAATAATAATCAGAATACATATTAATGTACTGTATGTGAAGGACTGTCTGATCACATGTTAATGTTAATGATTCCTCACAATAATTATTAACAATGATTTACCATTGCTATAGCAACCCCATTGTTTTGTTATGAAAATGTATCTATATTTATACACATTCTCGCGAGATCTATCAGGGGTCGTTGTAATGCTGCGTTCACACCGGACGCGACTTCGCTCTAATCGCTCGAGTTTCACCACTGCTGCCAGCTGTGTTTACTCGCATCATTCAAACAAGACGCGCTGGCTCGGGAGCTACAACTACAACAAAATGAACATATTTTACCGTGATTAAATTGTAATACACGTTTCTAAATGATGCCGAAGTAACAACATACTGATACCGTTTAGTAAAAACCATGAATTAATGCTTGACAAGTCTGCAGACAAATTGGCAGGCGAAAAACCTTTTAAAATGCTTGTTTTCTGAATGGAGATTGGGTCGACCAGGCTAAGCTAACGTTCTATATGCTCATTCCACACTCATAACAACGGCCTACAGACATAAATAAACCAGCGACTGTATTCGCCATGACACAGACAGTCTGTGGTTTGTAACTTTTGTCCAGTTTCTGAAAAGATATGAGGAGCTGTGATCTCTGTTTGCTAACTGCTAACAGCTAACTGCTGATGTTTTCTGGTTGAACGTCAGTGGCAGGCTGAGATCCTCACCACTGCTATGTGTGTGTGTGTGTGTGTGTGTGTGTGTGTGTGTGTGTGTGTGTGTGTGTGTGTGTGTGTGTGTGTGTGTGTGTGTGTGTTTGTCTGTTTGCGGTGTGGTGATGAGGCCCATGATCGTAGCTGCTCATGCTAGCTTGTCTCAGCTAAAGGTGGAACGGAGATTTGGTGCGTGGAGTTCAACTCTGAACCTATCTGGGGTCAGAGTTCAATTTCACGCACCAAATCTCCATTTCACTTACATATGTACATACAAAATGTGTGCTTTTAAAATGTTATATTCAATATTGTCATTTTAAAAATAAAAATGTATTCAATAATTTTTTTAGACGGAGCTCCATGGTGACTTGTGCTATTTTTAGAACATGCACGCGAGCGACCAATTTCCCCCCCTGTGGGCGACTTAGTGCCCGCGGGCACCGCGTTGGCTACCCCTGCTTTAGACAATAAGAAACCTAAAGTTGACTCTTGAGTTGCTCAGTTTTTTAGATTGTCAATACTATTACTGTATAACTAATATATCAGGTTAAGAGGCACATTCAAATAAAGATTGGTCTTTAAATACATGTTGTCTTTTGAATTGTTTGTCTAAAGCAGGGGTCGGGCACCTTTTTCCTCTCGAGGGCCATTTAAATTTTTTCAACATCCTCCGAGGGCCGTACAAATTATTGACCTCTGCTTAAAAAAACTAAAATCACAGCCCATTAATTTGGCCTTTCTTTCATTCTGTGCAAAGAAAAAGCAACCTCTTAATCCAGATATCTCACCATGACTCGCGCATGCATGCATGCACGTGCACGGTGTGGCATGACCACCACAACAGAAAGATATGGACACAAGATGTGTGCAAATGTATTTAGTTTCATATCCATGTGGACATGATTTAAGTGGGGGGGTCCTCACCTCCTCTAGGGGGGTCCGGGGGGGCATGCTCCCCCGGGAAGATTTGTTTTTAAATGTTGAAGTTAAAAGCATCAATCTGGTGCACTTAGAGAGCAACATGAAGAGATCTATGGATACATCTCTCAACACACATATCTAACAGAACTGGAAGCAGATTTTCTTTTTCTTTATGGATATTTTACAAATCACTCCCCTTTCAAACTGTATTCTTCTTTATTAATAACAACTTTGTTTTACTGTCATACAGTATTTTATACCTGTTTACTTTATTGTCTTATTTTTTTATAATGATCATATCAATAATAATAATACATTACATTTATAAAGCGCTTTTCCTGGTGCTCAAAGTGCTTACAAGCAAGTAAAACAAAAATAACAACAGATAAATAAAGATTAAATAAATAAAGATGATGATAAAGATGTGCCTTTACCTCACTGGTTGGAGAAAAAGCTTCTTATATTCATTAGCATAGCTAGCTAACCAGATGCTAATAACAACAAAGTTATTGACTGTATGATCAGTATGACAGATGAACAGATCGCCCACTGGGCTTTCAACTAAAGACACAGCCACGCAAAAACTGCGGCATGTGTACGGCTCCTTATGGGTACTGCAATTTCTCAAGTGCCGGAGCCGCGTTCTGGCTTTCTGGTGCTCTCTGTCAAAACTGCACCCCTGTCAGACACGTTAGGCTCGTTTTGTGTTCAAGGACCCTAATCTTGGCCAGGAAAAACAGGCACTTGCTTTTTTAATTTTTTTGCGGTCTATATTTCTTAAAATTTTTTCTTTTTCTGCGTGTGTTTATAAATTACCTCGAGGGCCGTACCAAATGGTCTCGCGGGCCGTATACGCACCCCTGGTCTAAAGTCAAGGATCTCGAGCTGGTACTTAGTTTTAATGATACAGTCTGGTTATTATGCTGTTTGGAGGAGGCATCACAGGTAAGAGCACTAACTAGCTACCATCACATGGACCTTAGCTTGACTTAAATGTATTAAACGTATAATTAAAGTGATATCAAAATATAAATAACTAATGTCATGCAAACATATTAATATTTGCTTGATTCCAGTGTTGAATTTAGCACAATTGCATACAAACGTTAAGGGATATTAAGATTCTGAAGTATTATGCTAAAAACTCAATATCTTCGATTATTATTTATAGTTTCGCTCAGTGCTTGAATTGGGCCGGTACTTACCGGTACGCAGTACCGGCACTTCTGATTTTTACCCATGTGGTACTGGCACTTCTTACTGAGTACCGGCAAGGTGCCAGTACTCAGTAAAATGCCGGTACTCAGCCGCCGGCGGCACGTCATGACGGCCCGGACTGGCCATCGGGAGAACCGGGAGTTTTCCCGATGGCCTGGCCTGTTAAGTGGCCTGAGGATTTTTTTTTTTATACGTATGTATTATGAACGCAACGCTGCGCAAATGTGGGTCTGACTCTGCCTCACAGAGGGTGACTGGCTGTCTACACATGATGTGGCATGCCGACATGGCCACTTTCATACAGATCATACTAATGCCCTCGATTGGTCTCTGTGTGTGTCATTCAAGCTCGGGAGGGTGTGTGTTGGCGGTTGGCGCGAGCGAGCGAGAAAGCGCGCGCACCTGCTACGTGTATTGTTATTAGCATCTTGTGCACTGCTAGCTAGCTGCGCTAACGGATATAAGGAGCTGTCTCAACAACAAGATGGGGGGAGAGTCCTCTCCTGTCAGACTGAGAGGCTGATAGCTACAGCTCAGGTGAGGTAAATTACCCCCTGAGTGTTTAGATAGTTAACTTAGTCTAAGTTATCTCAGTGGGTCTCAAACGGTTCGGTCACCATTTATGTAAACACATATTTCCATTTGAGGGGGGAGTGATTAGTAAAATATGCATGAATAATAAAAATAAAATGTTAACTAGGTGAAAAAAGGTAAGATAAACTTGTTGAGAGCTAAAACTAGTCTTTGCTGCTGACTCAAAGAGGAGCAGGGGGAAAGGAGGGAGACAGGAGAGGCTGATTCAGGAGCACAGACACACTCACAAGTTATAAATGAACCAAAAACAAATAAATAAACAAGTTTCAATGTTTTTTCAGATTGGATATGGTATTTTATTGGTTATGGCATGTACTTATGATTTTATTATTATTTAAATATATACAGTTCTGTTTCATATGGGTGTAGTCTCTTTATTTCCCCCTCAAAATGCACCAGATTGATGCATTTAAGTCCAACATTTAAAAATCTTACCGGGTGAGTATTCCCACGGACCCCCCTATAGGATTTGAGATCCAACCCCGCTTATAAAAATAGCACTTTACCACTGCAACCCTCTAATCTCAGATGCACCCGGAGTCATTTTGTTTAAGCACAGTGAGCCGTTTCTAAAAGATACAGTAAAGAGACAAACCCACCATCATTATAGTATATACTTTGAGCCAAATACTTGTTTTTGGGCTGTATAAATAAATTGACTTGAAACAGTTGCTGATTTAGAGTACTGGCACCTTTTTTATTCCAATTCAAGCACTGGTTTTGCTGAATAGTTTCATGTCCGCTTACCTTAGAAACGTAAAATGCGACGGCAATGTGCAGGTGGGGAGCATGTTAGCTTCAGCTAGCTCTGGAACTTTCAGCTCGTTGGCAGCAGGTCCCGCCTTGGCTCCGCCTCTTTGCCCTTATTTGGAGCAGACTGGAGTAGGCGGGAGTTGAACTCTGACGTCACTGTCGAGCCGTTAGTGGCCGACTCCGCCTACTAAGGGCTTCTCGGCAACTCTGCAGAATCCTATGGGTGACGTCACGGACCCTACGTCCATTTATATATACCTGATCACAACCCAACATGTTTAAAAAACGGTTGACTTTGAGACAAGGTGAATGTAAGTGCTAAAATGCTACAGTAACACATTTCCGGGTTTTGGACTTATTCCTGCACCTATCTACACAGATGGAAGAAGCAGCGGGGGTCAGGTCACTGTTCAGACTGCCAAAGGTGCTTTAATGCAGAATGAAATATAATATTGGCATATTTTGATTGTATAATTTTGAAAAACTATATATATCATCCATAGAAGAAGAATATAAAACAGAAAAGTGCACGTGTCACATGGCAATGTATTTTAATGATTCATTATTCCATGGTTTTAAGTGTGTGTGTTTTATACCTTTTTATTGTGTGATTTTACTCTGAAATATGTTTTTAACTGGTTTTAACTTCCTGCTGCATGCTTTTATTTTTGAAATGTTTGGATTGGCCTTGCCATGCTGATTAACAATGAGTGACCACACCTGGAGCCAATATGCACCAACAGCCCTGCCTATAAATGGAAGGAAAAGAGCAGCAGAGGACAGACACAAGCCTCATCCCTATAGAGAGCCGCAGTGACGCGTCCTTAAACCCGGAAGTAAACTTCTTCCGGTTCCTTCGTCTAAACCGCAATGCAATTTCTCCATAGGATTTTGGAAAATAGCTCGAAATAAGGTCTGTGGTTGACACATATTTAAGAGATGGATCACGTTTTGTTCAGCCGGATAATATCCAAATGTCAACCCTACTTTTATAATTTTTGAATAATAAATCTAGTCGGCAGAAGCAAAATGCTAACGTTATGCTATAAACGAACTACAAGCCAGTACAGCAGCAGGGTCGCACGACTTCAACGTCACGCCAACTTAAGATCGTTTCAACTGACTTGCACTGAAACTGCACTTTGAAAACTTTAAATATATTAACATTTTAAACTGTATACCCCGGTTATCTAGGCCCGTTTTGTTTAATGTATACCACGTTTATCTAGGCCTTTTTTGTTTTATGTATAAATGTCACACTGTGGGAAACGATATTTCGATATTTCTGGATGTATAACACATGTAGAATTTTTGACAATAAAGCTGAATTTGACTTTCACATGCTTGCATATTTTAACAAAGCTTTTCATTTTAGCCACACTGAATTTAACTAGAAGTCATGGCTGTGTCAATTACCAGTCTGATATCGTTTTACAAAGATGACAAGAAGAGTGTAGATAGAGGAGAGAACCACTACAAGTCAGGACACGTTACAGTGCAGCCTAGATGAAGGTGTGCTTACCGGTGTTGTCAGGGCTAGCATGAGGGACAAGGTTTATAGTGTCGGTGAGTAGTGATAGCAAGAGTACCGTTAACCTTTTAAGAACGAGTTAATTTATTCACATTAATTCCCATCAACAAATCAATTTTTTGTGTCACATGAAATCTTTATTAGGCAAGGCAAGTTTATTTATATAGCACTTTTCAACACAAGGCAATTCAAAGTGCTTTACAAAAAATGAAAGACATTAAGAAAATGGCATTTAAAATCAGTCATTAAAAAGAAAAGCTAATAAAATAAACATTAAAAGAAAAAATACATGGATAAAAGTTACAGTGCAGTCTAAGATATTAATAGTTCAATTAAGAGCAGCGACAAAAAGAAAAGTCTTCAGCCTGGATTTAAAAGTAGTAAGAGTTGCAGCGGTCCTGCAGGTTTCTGGGTGTTTGTTCCAGATATTTGGAGCATAATAACTGTACGCTGCTTTACCATGTTTAGTTCCGACTCTGGGGACAGAAAGCTGACCAGTCCCTGAAGACCTGAGAGATCTGGATGGTTCATCATTTAGCAGGAGGTCAGAAATGCATTTTGGTCCTAAACCATTCAGTGCTTTATAAACAGCAGCAGTATTTTGAAATCTATTCTTTGACACACAGGAAGCCAGTGTAAAGACTTCAGAACAGGAGTGATGTGATCCACTTTCTTAGTGTTGGTAAGGACTCGAGCAGCGGTGTTCTGAATCAGCTGCAGCTTTCTAATATATTTTTTAGTGAGACCTGTGAAGACACCATTGCAGTAGTCCAGTCTACTGAAGATAAAAGCATGGACACGTTTTTCCAAATCCTGCTGTGACTTTAGTCTTTTAATCCTAGATATGTTCTTTAGGTGATGGTAAGCTGATTTAGTAACTGTTTTAATGTGACTGTTGAAACCAATAACTAATTTAACCCGCTGACAAGAGAGCCTACCTCCGAAGATCGTGACTGGCGGGACAGACTCAGGGGCAGGTTCTCAGGAATTTCTTGGCTTCTCTCCCCCGAGCCAGAAGAGGAACAATACAGCTTGGAAACACTTACTGTTCCTGAAATTATCAAATCTGTTGGGCATCAGGGACCTGAGGCAATTGTGGCAAGCATGGCATTGTCTGAAGAGCAACAGAGGGCAATTCAGGTGGCTATCACTGGTCAGCGAACCAACCCAAACTGGCATTTGTTCAGGAAAGGAAGGTTGACTGCCAGCAACTTTGGAGCTGTCCTGAGGTCAAAGCGTGTGACTGCTTCCTTTATTGCCAGGGTGCTAAGGCAACAACAGGCCCTTGATGGTGTTTTGTCTGTACAGTGGGGGACTATGAATGAATGTGAGGGCGTCAGGGCATTCACCACTGCAACTCAGATGCAGGTCCATGAGTCAGATTTGTGGCTCTCCCAATCAGGAATGTTGGGGGCATCTCCAGATGGTCTGGTAGGGTCTTCCGCCGTGCTGGAGGTAAAGTGTCCCTACCGAGCCAGGGAAATGACAATTAGTGAAGCATTGCAAATCAAGTGCTTCTTTGTCAGTAAGGAAGGAGAAACATTCAGCCTGCGTGAGGAACATCCTTACTGGCACCAAGTGCAAGGTCAGCTTCACCTCACTGCAAGAAAGAAGAAGAAATAATAAAATTGTGAATTGTTTTTAATTTACATTTACTCGCCTTTGCAATGTTGTGGTTGTTAGAGTGTTAGGTTTTCTGTCAGCTCGTCTGTTGGGAAGATATAAAATATAGTTTCATGGAAGTCACACCGTCACATATACTGTAAGAGCATTAAGATATACAGTACATAGGCTAAAACAAAACATCTAAAGATATAACCTTGCACTTTGATAAGTCTCGTGAACATTTTCACTATTTTGACATTTTTATAGATGAAAATTGAACTAAAGAAATAAATGGTAGATTAATCCATATCGAAAATAGGTGTCAGCTGCTACACTAATTATAATAGTTATATTTCTTAATTAATTAAGATAAGATATTACTGTATTGATCCCAATTTGGGAAATGTTTGTGTTGCAGCAGCATAACAAGAAAAACAAAATATAAGTTATTATATATACAAAAGTATGTGAGGGATGGAATATTAAATTGAATATAAATGTAAAATGTACATGTGATTTTACGTCCAAGAGAAGCTATGGAGCAGAGAGTTCTCTGCCAGCCAGAGGTGATTTGTTATTAGTTCAATATGTCAAACTGATTTCCCTGACTACAATCTTTAGTTACATGGTGAAACGTTATGCTGCTTGTACTAATAAGACTTATCATATAAGCCACACAGGTTTTAATAGGATGTATTCATTATCTTTACTTGTGTTGCGGTCTTTTCAGCAGCGCCATCTCTATAGCCTAACGGCGATACAGTCACTACCCATTATTTACATTTCACCGTGACATGGACAAAAATGTAACGTCAGCTTACCTCATGGCACGAATCCAGACTCTCCTTTGGAAAACATTGGCCGGGAAACGATAGAACAAGCACGTTTCATGCGAAGACCTGTGGCTGCAACCCGGAGCAAAGCAACAAACCATTGCGTAGCTAACTCAACCAAGATGGCCGCGTCGTGAGTGACACGTCTGAAGCTTGAGTCTGCCAAACTGCTTCCATAGTAGCTTACTGATTGCTGATCGCCTCTCTAACTCATCCAAACTATCCTACAAGTTAGCCGTCGCCTAACAGGACATTTATTTACTTTATTTGATACAATGGCTGGAGCTGGAGGCGAAATGTCGCTACAAACATTGCTGACCGCCATTCATCAGGTGAGAGCTGATATGCTGTCTCACCTGGACACAAAGATCGACCCTATACAAACCTCTCTGGATACAATTCAGAGCTCACTATCCACCCTGTCTGAGCAAGTCGATCTGCTTGAGCATCGTGTTTCAGCTAACGAGGACAACATAACTGATCTCACGACCCGCATTGAACGAATGGAGTCGGTCAATACTACACTTAAAAACAAAGTTGAGGATCTAGAAAGCCGCAGCCGACGTAACAATCTTCGCTTTGTTGGAGTACCTGAGTCTGCAGAATCAGGAGACATGGTCCGCTTTATGACCCAGCTGATCCACCAACTCCTGGGGCAGGAGAACTTCCCATCGCCGCTGAAGATTGAGAGGGCTCACCGGACTCCCACCACTCTCCCGAGGCGGCCAGATCCCCGCAATAAACCAAGGAGCATCCTGATTAAACTTCTGGATTTTCAGGACAAGAAGACGATCCTCCGTGTCGCCAGGGAGAAAGGGACACTTAAATTCCATGACTCGATCATTTCCATCTACCCTGATTTCAGTGTCGAGGTGATGAACAAGCGCCGTCTCTTTGACCCAGTCAAACGCAACCTCCGTGGCCGGATGAAATACTTCATGAAGTATCCTGCTACACTGTGTGTCACCGTGGATGGCAAAATGCAGAGTTTCACCTGTCATAAGCGCGCTGAAGCGGCTTTCATGTCCGAACCGAACTCACCAGCTGCTGGTATGTCATATTAGTCCATGCTTGTCTTTGTTTACTTCCTTGTTTCTATCTGACGTCAGAATAATGTGGTCTTGCCGTTGGCTAAACTGCCTCACGTGACTTGTGCTGTCAGTAGTGGCAGGTTATACTCCTCTCTAAGCTACACATTTATTTAACTGAATGCAGACTCGAGTTTCGAGTTTCTCCTAAGTTTGTTTGTTTATTTACTTTATCTGTTTTTATTGTATTTCTTTTGTAAACTCTATCTCTGGCTAGTTTGTTCACTCATGGGACTGCCTGGGGATCAGCCCCTGGGCCTGATGGGCCTCTTGTGGGGAATGTTTGTTTGTTTTTGTTGTTGTTGTTGTTTTTGTTGCGGCTGTGTGTGCTTGTATGATCGGGATTTTGATTTCTGCCTATTAATTAAATCGAAAATAGACTTCAGCCTTGCATCTAGTTTGACCTTAGCCTACAAATGCTGTACTCACAAAACACTGCTATTTCCTATGTTACTGAAACCTTATGAATGAGGCAAAAGGATTAAAAATTATTCATCTTAATATCAGGAGTTTGGTGTCAAAAATTAACCAGCTTCGTGTATGGGTCATTATGCATAAGCCACACATTATCACACTTTCGGAGACCTGGCTAGGTAGTCATATATCAAATAATGAAATTAATTTGACAAATTACAATTTATACAGATCTGACAGAGTCTCATTGGGTGGAGGTGTGGCCATTTTTGTGTTAGCAGAGCTCGCTTCTGAATTGATTACTCCCCCTGTTGAAGCTTATCTTTTTGAATGTATTTTTGTTAAAATCACCCTGCATGAAAACAAGCGACTGATCATTGGAAGTGTATACCACCATCTTGAAGGAGATGGTGCTCTATAAAAGATTAGATTATAGTCAATCTACAACATCATCCCCTGCTGATTCCTTTAATAATATAATCTCCACCATCAATTCCATCAATTCTATTTCTCAGAAAGGCGAACTAATAATACTTGGTGACTTTAACAAAAATTGGCTTGATAAATCATGCTCTAAAGAAAAAAATCTACTAAATAATCTAAACCTAACTCAACTTATTAAAGAGCCTACTCGTATTACACCCCGGTCTCAAACTCTTCTTGACTGGATACTGGCTTCTCATCCTGACAGATTTTCCAAGTCTGGTATCATGTCAGACTGTTTTAGTGACCATTGTGTTGTTTACTGTGTGTGGAAAATTAAAATTCCGAAAGTGCCCCCTAAGTTGATTAGTATCAGACAATATAAAAAACTGAATCTTGACTTATTTTTGAATGATTTACTTGCTATTAACTGGGACAGATTTCAGTTAATACCTTATGTTCAAGATGCATGGGATTTTTTTCTCTCCGAGTTCACAAAAGTAGTAGATAAACATGCACCATGGAAAACTATTAAGGTAAAGGGTAGACATCTCCCCTGGATCAGTCCTGAACTTATTGACCTCTTTAGGAAAAGGGACAAAGCATGGACAACATACCATCTGACAAGAGACAATGCTGACTGGGAAATATATAGAAAACTGAGAAATCTAAGCAAAACTAAAACTTCTAATGCCAAAGCTATTTACTACAGAGAATGCCTGACTGGTGACTTTAAAAATCCCAAAGAATTCTGGAGAAAAATTAAAACAATTACTAACATCTCTGAAAAACATTCAATTAATCAAATTAATCAAATTAAGCTTGATGGCAATATTCTACATGATCCACTATCTATTTCCCAGGTCTTCAACAATCATTTCTCGTCTGTCTGCTCCTCGCTTCTCCCTGACAGTCAACCGACTACCAGTTCTCCTGGTAATATGCCACCTTGTACCAGTTCTTTTTCCTTTCGGAAAATACGACCAACTGAAGTGCAGAAAGTAATTTGTGAATTAAAGGTAAGCAGTGGTGCTGGACTTGATGGGGTTGAAAATCGTTTTCTCAAGCTAGCCGCCAATATTATTATGTACCCTCTTACTGATTTATTCAACCTGTCACTTGTCTCCAGCGAACTACCACTTATCTGGAAATATGCACGTATTATTCCTCTTCATAAAAGTGGTGATCAGCTTGATTGCAATAATTACAGGCCTATCTCCATCCTATGCTCTGTTGCCAAAATATTTGAAAAAATCATCTTTAACCAACTTTCACTATACCTTAGTATTAACAACATTCTCACACCCCTTCAATCTGGTTTTAGATCAAATCATTCTACAGCTACTGCCCTACTTAAATTCACAAATGATGTGTTCTCTGCAGCTGATAGAGGGGAGTTAACTGGTGCCATCTTTATTGATCTTACCAAAGCTTTTGATGTTGTTGATCGCTATTTACTACTTGATAAATTATATGCTATTGGACTTTCTAGAAGTGCATTACTTTGGTTTAGCTCATATTTACATAATCGAAAACAGTGTGTTATTTTGAATGGGAAAAGTTCTGATCTCCTTATACAGCATAGTGGAGTACCTCAGGGCTCTACACTTGGACCACTACTTTTCACCATTTATATAAACAATTTGCCCTCCATTTTTCAAAACTGTAATGTTCATCTATATGCAGATGATACCGTTATTTACACATCAAAACCAAATCTCTCTCAAATTCAAGTTTCACTCCAGTCAGATTTCACCCTCCTGCAAGACTGGCTATTCCAGAACAAGTTACTTTTGAACAAAACTAAATCCTTCTCTATGATCTTTGGTACCCGACACAAACTCAAATCTTTGACTGGCTCATGTGATATTTCTTGCAATGATGGTACAATTCTGCATAGAGTTGACAGTTTTAAATATTTAGGGGTATGGCTTGACTCTAACCTTTCATTCAAACCTCATATTGATCATATACTGCATAAAGTAAACTTTGGTCTCGGTACTCTTTACCGCTCTCGGCACTGTTTTACCTTAAAAGTTAGGAAAAAACTTGCTACCCAACTGCTATTTCCCTTATTAGACTATTGTGACGTTGTTTATCTCAATGCTCCGAAATCTGTTCTAGCCCCGCTAAACATTGCTTACAATAGAATGTGTAGATTTATTCTCGGTTGTGATTTCCATACACACCACTGTGCACTGTACCTAAACCTCAATCTCCCTTCTCCTGATTTGAGAAGACATTTGCACTGGCTTGAGTTCATTTATAAAAGTTTCAACTTTAATTATCCCCCATATTTGAAACAGTATCTCTTTCGTTTTACATCAACCCACCAAGTTAGACATACCTCTCAGCTCTTCTTCACCGTTCCTCTAGTTAAAAAGGACATTGGCAAAAGAGCCTTCAAATTTAAAGCTCCTGCTGATTGGAATAACTTACCTGCTACCATCAGATCTCTCCCTACTCTGACTTTGTTCAAGCGTGCATTGTCGTCTTACCTCAAGGTTGAATGTTTTTGTATGACCTGAAGTACTTTATTTATTGTTTAAGGGTTGTTGAGGCTCCATCTTATTTCACCATCTCCTCATGAGATGACCCACCTATTGCCCATTTCTAAGTCTTTATTTCTAAGTCTTTATTGTTATGATTTTGTATATATAGTACAGCTACTCTACTTTACTTTACCCAATGATATGCATTCAATGTAACCGCCTATAATGTATTACCATGTGCTGTATGCTTAGGCTGAATGTTTGTAATTTCTTGGTTATTTCTTCCGATGTATGTGTGTGAATGTTGTTTGTATGTTGTACTTGTTTGTTATTTGTTTTCTTGGGACCCCCTTGAAAACGAGGTGATTCACCTCAAGGGGTTTATCCTAATAAAGAAATTTGAATATATAACTAGTAGCGCTAGCTTTAGCTAACGTTAGCCAACGAAACGAACTGCCGAGTAAAATTGGAAAACACTGGTAATTAATTATTCTATCATTTGTAAAACTACGGTGTTAAAAACGACAATTTCAAAAATACAGATTCTAATGGTCAGATATAGATATACAGATACTAAAGATAGGCAGGTACTTGCTTTTAAGCAGAACACAGGGGAAAACAAACTTAGCGGGAGTGTTTACGTGTTCGGCGTAATGACGTACAACGGCCTCGACAATTTCTGTAGTCCTATTCAGCCATTCGGTAACAACCATCGTTTTTCAGACACGTAAACTCTTCAAAAATCCCCAGTGGGGTCACTGCTGATGTATTTAATGTCGTATAACAAAACGTCAATTACCTCTTAAATTTGTGTCAACCACAGACCTTATTTCGAGCTATTTTCCAAAACCCTATGGAAAAAATGCATTGCTTTTTGAGGAAGGAACCGGAAGTGCTAAAAATGCTAACTTACTTCCGGGTTTTACGACGCGTCACTGCGGCTCTCTATACCCCTCCTCGACTCCTCCTTTCCCTCACTCGCGTCCCTTCCTTGCATCTTAGCTCCGCCTCTGACGTCACTCTTAAACGACGTCTGTTAATGATGACATGTGCTCAGCTGTATCCCCTCTCATCGGGCTTAACTGAATAACCCTTTACAACCGGCCCATTTTTTGTTAAATATTTATTTATTTAAATGAATGAATCTTTCTCTTGTTAGTCAAGGAATTCAATCTCTGATGGTTGGTCCTGCTTTTGTGTTCCGTTTTGGTGTAAAATGTAGCCTACATTTAAATAAAACTATAATTATAGTAATGTGAAAGCCTTTTAGAAATGAATTGCACATAATAATTCCCACGGAGCTGTGAGCATTTATACATTTATGTGACGCTTTTCCACTCATCTTCCAGTTGTCAGTTTTCCTCTGTTGAAATCGACCAGCTGTGAAAGTAGGGGCGGGGCTTTTAAAACACTTCCGCGTAGTCTGCTCGCGTGTATCCTCCCTTTCGTCTCCTCCCGCACCCCTCCTCCCTCACCCCTCCTCGACTCCTCCGTGTGCATTTCAGCTATTGGGACGTCCTTCAAAATGGCGTGTCTTGATCGATTTCCGGGTCAAGTCCCGGAGGAGGGGACGAGAGGAGTCGAGGAGGGGTATTGGGATGAGGCTTGGGAGAAACTGAAGGAGACAGCAGAGGCAGAACGCAGCGGGCGCGGGCGAACAAGGGATTAAGAGACCACGGCAGTCCAGGAGAGTGTCGACAGAGCACCTTTACAGCCCTGGAAAGACTCTGGTTTTGAAGAAAACACTTTTAACCCTTTTAACATTTGACTAATTGGTATTGTTTCAACTGTGTTTAATTGTATTTTTAAAACAGTTTTAGACGATATTTTAGAGAGCTCTGATTTTAGTTTCTTTGTAAGTTTGTATGTTCTCCTGAATAAATTGTTTTAACATCTGAAACTTAGTAGTTGGCTCCTTGATTACCCAGTTTTGCTCTCTACCTGATTTAAAAGAACCCTTTGACTCTCCATAAATGATTACCCCTCCCCCTCCTTTACACACGCTCCCTACATTACCACGCTTTACTAAGTTAAGTATGACAATAAAGTAGATCCCTTATTTCTCATATGAATCACCCAACTCTGGTTCTTGGTTTTTTACATAGTATACATACTCGACACATTTCAGTATATTGTGCACCATACATTATATTCAGTTTATGTATTTCATCATGCTAACACCACTTCTGTTTTTACTCTCAGTATTATAAAGGACAGAGGCTTTAAGTGTAGCGACTAGATGCAAACCTCACTGCAATGAAAACTTGATGGAATTTATTCAAATTGGAGTAAATGGAGTTAAAGTGTTACATTATGTGTTTGCTACATTATGATAAATATGCTCTCACGTTATGTTAAAAGCCTGAGCCTGACATGCAGAATAGCTCTAATCCACTCTGGGCTGTTGCACATTTCTTTATTTGACTTTTATTGATGTAGATTTTGTATGGCATCTACTCTACAACTACTTAAGTTGGAATATGCTGCGGCGTTGGCCTTTATCATTTGATAAATGTTTTTCCCCTGAGTGCACGTCCAGTCCGCTTACAAGAAATCCATGGCTTTTACCAAAAGCCATCGCACCAGGAAGTAATCTCATAATGAATACAACAACAGTTTACACACCGCCTGCCTTTGTACCCACAATGCAAACAATGGAACTGCAGGCCCCCAGACCTCCTCTAATGGAGTACCAGAGCAAACACATTCATTTAATCACAAGCCTTTCTTTCAAAGCAAAGCGGCCGGGCAGCAGAGGATGAGAGGCTAATGACCCATGAGCAATAAGCAAGTGTTATACTGAATGTACTCTTGCAGGAAGAAAAAAAGCTTTTACGGAATAGCGTATCAATATTTTAAAGCAAAGCCTCTAACTGGATTAGCTGTGTGATGTGTTCTGACAGTATGCTGTTAGTGATACTCCATTTGCTTTGTCATCTGATTTTCCCTCGGTAATCCACAGAGCAGCGTTATATTTCATAATTTGTTTTGCTATCAGGGTGGATTTGTAAATGTGTACATTCTAATTAGCCATAGCTACTGTTTCTAATTTATTAAATATTAAATGATTCCCTTGGTGCAATGTTTCTTCACATCCCCCAGATGAAAGTTTGTGGTATGCAAATTCAATTGCCTTTTAGATGTCAACTCTTTTTTTTAAATGTCACATTTAGCGAGTAGAGCCATTTTCCCTTGTTGTTTGTTTGTCGGTCCCCGGTCCTCCTTAAATTCATATTTATTCATCTCCAGTTGTGTTTAGCTTTTCAACACAACTTACATACTGTCTGCTCTGATACCGCTGCATTGTTAAACTTCATTAGTGGTGTCTGAATAATCTGCTTTGTTCTCGTACAACAAAGGGGACTCAGCAGACCACAGACTCACATATCAATCTTCATTGTTTTGCAGGCTATGAACCAGAGCCCTGTTTCTTGGTAACTGTCCAACACGTGGACAAAAACAACCTTCATGAACCCTTCCAATCCAACCCTGTCTCCTAAAAATTACGTTCCCACAGAACTAAACTGCATTTTCAATTACGTTTAGCTAGAAACTTATTTTCTCCCACGTTACGTTTGTTATGAACGTATCTCAAATAAGTTTATTTTCTACATATCTTCTAGAAACATATTTTCTCCCACGTTACGTTTCTTATGAACGTATCTTAAATACGTTTATTTTCTACGTATCTTTGCCATTTATTGTCTTGCTTATAATAATGATAATAGTCATTTATAAATATCATTTTAGAGCACACATTTAAAATCAGTAGGCGAGGCTGTAATTTCGCCAGCTGTTACTCTCATGAGCGAGGCAGAAAATAATAGTTTTAACATGCCAAAAAGCTGCTGTGTCGTTTATTGCACCTCAAACATTAAAACAAATCCAGAGTTACGTGTTTCTGTACTTCCTCTAAGAAGAAAGGACAGAAACAGAAGATCTCTGTGGCTTCAGGCTTGATGGCCGTTCAAATGACAGCGTTGGTTTTCCCAAAAGTGGGCGGGGCTGTAAAGTGGCGTTGATTTTACTCTCATCTATTATTCAAAACCATTCTATTAATTTATTCCGAGTGTTCTTGCTTTTTTCTTTGGAATTCATCACATAACGGCATTGTAATACACGGTTCGGCTGCATTACATATCTGCCGTAGTTCTTTATTTATAGAGCCCTGATGAGAAGACTTCTGGACAAACAGGAGAACTGCTGCCAAAACTGAAAATGTGACGTGGATCATACATTTTAAACAACATCTTGCATTTCTTTTCACAAAATACGTGTCCTTGCAGTATCAATAGTAATTTGGCTGACTTCTATATTTGATCCAATTGGTAGATAGGTTATATTTACACCATAACGGTGCACAGCTGACGGAAAAGGACTTACTGATTTTCTTTGAATATAAGAATGTAAATACTGAGTTGAGAGAATAGTCAGGGGATTTGGGTGATGGGAGACACATCTATGGAATCACAATTTCAATAGCTTACCATTAAATGACGGATATGCCTTTATGTCTGTGATGTTTTACAAATCAGATATTAATGTGTGTAAAACATGAGAAATAGTATAGCAATATCCTGTACAATTATGTAAAAACATGAATTAAACTACACATCTTGAGAAGTTATACATACATAAGTGTCCTACACTAATAATACAAAGTCATTATTAGTATGCTGTGTGTACCTTGTGTGCACCGCCTAATGGTTAAAGCACGTTATTGAATTATTTTTGTTGAATAATGTTATTTGATGAAAAAAATATTAAGAGTACATACTTTCATAGGGGGGAAGTAGAAGGTCAATGATAGAAATATAGAATATAAAAAATCAAGAAGATACTGTAAGTGATCTCTAAAATAAAACAGTTTAGTGCAGGATGTACAAAGATATTAATAAGAGGATGTGCAAAACAGACAAACTAATTAACCTTTATTGACACATTAAGAGAATACTTTAGGTTAAGGTCTTCTTTCAAAGAAGAAAAAAGCTTTGGGGGTATCTATCTACAGATAAATATTAAGCCTGACAAAGTACTTAACGTCTAATATATTGCTTTCCTGCAATGTTAACTATGTTGAAGCACTTATTTTAACTGATATTATACATATTAATTATACTCTTATGTATGTAGATAGTATAAGAAATGTGCAGAATTTGACACTTTAATGGTGGAGGTACACACATATTGATAGATGTCTTGTAATGCACTGTTGAGGAACCTGCGACCCAAGTTTTTCATTCATTGCATAACTACACCGTAGTTGTGTATATATGTCAATACACCTTAGAAAATCTTGAAATCTTGAAAGTGATGTGCAAAATAGAAATGATATACAGTTTGTTATCAACTATTAGTAGAGAATAACTAGTAATTAATATACTTTATAGAGATCTGCAAATAAATGTTTTGTCTTCTCAAGCACCAACTATAAAATATCTCTCCTGATTGTTGGCACTTGAAAATCACCTTCCCTGAATTTTACTCAGTTGTAACTAAAGTCTGCTTTAAGGCTTGTTTATATTTCACATCATTAATCAGAATCTGCAAAGTAACAAAAATAAATGTAGTGGAGTAAAAATACCAGGTTAACCTCTGAATTGAAGTGGAGTAGAATTACAAAGTAACAATGAGCTGTTATGTGGGTATATATTAATGCTGCCCATTATGGATACAAGCGATTTTCACCCATTTAGTAATTACATGTTTTGAATTTGTACACACCAATTTGTTTCCTATCGCCTAAACCTCCAGGGCTGTACACAGTTTAATACTGTCAACTTCTAATTTTGGGAAAAACGAAAACGTCTTTTAAAACTACAATTCCCAGTAGAGACGTGCCATAGAGAAGATGTTGCGAAACACAATAGCCAGTGTATTTCTGGGGGGGCGTTCAAGTCCAGTTTTGAATAGTCTGCCGTGGTTTCGTTCCATTTCAAAGAGCTTGGCGCCCGGCGTAACCTTGGCGCACTGCCATTCCAACATCCAATCCCAGAGCTTGAAGATTAATCACGGGGTTTGTCAACGGGACTGTAGTCCCAAACGATAGGTGGGGATTATGGGTAGTGTAGTGTCTTCGGCCATCCTAAACAGATTTTTTCTTCCTGATATCATAACGCATTAACAACACCACATCTGGCGTCACAGAGATCTTCTGTTTCTGTCCTTTTCTTCTTAGAGGAAGTATAGAAACACGTAACCCTGGGTTTGTTTTAATGTTTGAGGTGCAATAAACGACACAGCAGCTTTTTGGCATGTTAAAACTATTATTTTCTGCCTCGCTCATGAGAATAACAGCTGGCGAAATTACAGCCTCGCCTACTGATTCCAAATGTGTGCTCTAAAATGATATTTATAAATGACTATTATCATTATTATAAGCAAGACAATAAATGGCAAAGATATGTAGAAAATAAACGTATTTGAGATACGTTCATAAGAAACGTAACGTGGGAGAAAATACGTTTCTAGCAATCGTAATTGAGAATGCAGTTTAGTTCTGTGGGAACGTAATTTTTAGGAGACAGGGTTGTCCAATCGGGTCTCCGCTTAAAGCACAGTACCTAAACAGCGCTGGTAAAAATCACCAACGACCTCCTCCGTGCAGCTGACTCTGGACTGCTCACCATCCTAATCCTCCTTGACCTCACAGCTGCCTTTGACACCATCTCACACCCACTGCTTATCAAACGTCTGGCAGACATTGGGATCACTGGTACTGCACTCTCATGGTTTTCATCCTACCTCACAGGCAGAAAACAATATGTCCGTCTCAGCACCCACTGGTCAATCTGCTCCACAGTATTGGGTCCACTCCTGTTTATTATCTACCTACTCTCCCTTGGCACTATCCTCCGTCAGCATAATGTCCATTTCCACTGTTACGCCGATGATACCCAGGTCTACATTTCCAGCAAACCCAACACTGCCCTCCCTCCAACCTCTCTCACCAACTGCCTCCAGAACATCAGGAGCTGGATGAGCAGGAACTTCCTAAAACTCAACGGCAGCAAAACCGAAGCACTACTGGTTGGCACCAAAACCGCCCTCTCCATAACCTCATCCTTCCCTGGCTCCAACCTCATCATTGATGGCTACTCCATCCGCTTCTCTGGCCAAGTTAAGAGCCTTGGTGTCATCCTGGACAGCTCCCTCTCATTTTGACCTCACATAAATTACATCAACCGGACTGCCCTCTTCCATTACATTACATTACATTGCATTTAGCTGACGCTTTTATCCAAAGTGACTTACAATTAGTGCGTTCGACCAACAAGATACAAACTTGAAGAAAACAGAATCATATACAGTAAGTACATCAGGTTTCATAGAGCTAAAACATTTAAAGTGCTACTCAACTGGCTTTAGATAAGCCAGTCCTTTATTAGTATACAAATGCTTTGTTAATAGTTCTATCGCTCGAAGTGGAGTCGAAAGAGATGAGTTTTCAGTCTGCGCCGGAAGACGTGTAAGCTAACTGCTGTCCTGATTTCAATGGGGAGCTCATTCCACCATTTTGGAGCCAGGATAGCAAACCCACGTGTTTTTGCTGATGGGAACTTGGGTCCCCCTCGCAGTGCGGGTGCAACGAGCTGTTTGGCTGATGCAGAGCGGAGTGCACGTGCTGGGGTGTACAGTTTAACCATGTCCTGGATGTAGGAAGGGCCAGATCCATTCACAGCATGGTACGCAAGTACCATTGTCTTGAAGTGGATTCTAGCAGTTACTGGAAGCCAGTGAAGGGAGCGGAGGAGCGGCGCAACATCTCCAGACTCCGCTCATCCATTTCTCAATCAAACACTGAAGTCCTGGTCAATACATTTGTCATGTCCCGCATCGACTACTGTCATCCTCTCAGGCATTCCCACAAAATTCATCAATAAACTACAAATCATACAGAACTCTGCAGCCCGGATCATCACTGGCACCAAGGCCTCAGAACACATCACCCCCATCCTCATCTCCACTGGCTCCCTGTTCAATCCTGCATCAACTTCAAAAACCTACTGCTCACTTACAAAGCCCTACATAACCTGCCCCCCCCCCCTATCTGGCTGACCTTCTTCAGGAGTACACCCCCTCTCGCTCCCTCCGCTCCTCATCTGCTGGTCTGCTAGCCGTCCCCACCCCACGCCTTGTCACCATGGGTGCTCGGGCTTTTAGCTGCACTGCTCCCAGACTCTGGAACTCCCTCCCCCCGCACATCCGACAGTTATACAAACACAATCACCATATTCAAATCCCAATTAAAAACCCATCTGTTAAAATCTGCCTACTCACTGTAGTGCTCCCCATTATATGTTTCATTTGTGTCCACTTGATTGTCTCCTCCATGATTTCCTGTTTATGTTTTTAGTTCTGTTGCCTATTAGCATTTTTAACAAATTGTACGGTGTCCTTGGGTGTCATGAAAGGCGCCTAAAATAAAATGTATTATTATTATTATTAACTCTTCATCTCAAAATTAAGACTGTTTTATAAAGTTTTTCTATGAACACTTTTAACATGTTTCCCAAAGCAGCACTTTAAGGATACCCTCTGAGGTAATGTAGTGTATTTATCTTCCTAAGTTGTGCAACCCTTTGCTCCTTTGCTCCTTTCACACGCATACAATATATTTGCCAAGATGTTGATCTCAACCTGCTGAGTGTAAGCTTTTGTGACTGCATCTTTCACGGCTGCATCCAGACGACAACATCTTCCCACAAGCAGTCAGACCAGCATCACTAGAGAATGCATTTACTTTCAGATATTTGCTTTACTTTAGTGTTAAATGTTTGCTTTCAGCTGACATGAGTCATGTTAAGTTATCGCTAATAACAACCCACAGTTTCCTGATTTTGCTGATTCACAATCAAAGCTTTTAAGTAATAAAAATAACAGGGACTTCTTTGTCGAGAATTTATTGGAAATGAAATGTTTACTACCCAAATTGTCAAAGCTTTTATCATAGACTGTATACGGCTTTTACTGAAGTTTACTACCTACCCCACCCCTACTGGAGACACAAAGAGGGACTCAAAAAAACACTTTTTGGATATTAAACACCATGGCAACAGTCAAGCATTCGGGTCAGCCGGTTAATGTCTGAGTTTCTGCTGCAGGTCCAGGAGCTTCTTAAGATGCTATAGGCTTTCTACGAGTATGTTTTGAGATATACTACAATCCTAAAAATGAAGACTATTATTTGTACCCCATCAGTATAGTATTTATCCTCACTCCTCTCCTGAATGTTTTCCCGCTGCGCTCCCTCAGCTTTGTGCCGTTTGAATTTTTTTTCAATGCTACTTGTATTCAACTGCTAGACATTTATTGAACGCCCACTTATCTTCACACTAATTAAGTTTTAAGAAACACATCCATCACGCTATTGAGGCAGTTAATTTACTACTGCAGTGTGAATCTGAAACGCTCCTCAGGATGGTGCACCCATTTCTCACCACACTGCACCGGCTCTTACACAGACCCAATTAAAGATTATAATACAATTATTGTTGATACATTTCATTCTTAAGAGTTTTTTTTTAAAATATAATTTGATAGTAAAGAGATGGTTTTCACCCAGTTAGAGTAGAAATCTTCATAAGCTTTCAGTTAAAATTCAAATAGTCAAATGATTTATGCAAAAAAATGGCATGGACTTTAAACATATCCACAGTTACCACATTGTTTGCCATTCTTACACACACCTCTTTTTATTGTAGCTCCTCAGTCTCTGTCCCCCCCCTCCTACATAATAAACCTCCACCCAATTTGTCATGAAATCCCTCATTTGCTGGATACTCAGAAAGGCAGATTATGCTTATTTTTCATTTGGACAGAGGGAGATGGAGCCAGGTGTTTGGCAGCAGCGGAGTGTTCAGGTGTAACTGTGCTGGTGATGGGACATGACGAGCAGCCGCAGATGAAGGATGAGGCGTGGAGGATTTTGGGAAGAGCAGGACCCCTCGACCTGCTCCCTCAAGAACACCCCCACTGATCTGAGCCGTGGAAAGTTTCTTCTGAATCACTTCTTGCTGGAATCAGCTCCTATTTCTTAATTAGCCACTTAAAGCCATATTGAAAATACAGCTGTTAATGTGGGAGAGTGGAGAAGTGATTCCGCTTTGCTCGACAAGATTTATTCATGCGGCCTCCTCAGACAATAGACCATTTTACATCAGTATCATGCTATGTGAAAAGTATAATGCTCATGTTTGTTTTAACATTGTTTACAGAACTTGCATAGAAACAGAATGGTGCAGGAATCAGTCCTCAAGCTGGAAATACAGTAAGTGTGCAACTTACCACCTCCGGTTCCCTGGTCTAGGCAATGGGCAATGATTGTTTTTTGTGTGTTTGTAGTTAGATGCCTGGAATAAGGTTAAAAGATTTTAACATTTAGTTTTACGACATAAAATACCTCAGTATTGGGGAATGTCTGAAGCTTTTATGTATCTTAAATATAGCGTTTGCTAACAAGTGGCTAAATGAGACAACTGAACGATAACATGCAAATCAGAACCTTAAAGCTGTGTTAATGTGGTGATTATCTTCCTCAGCAAAATGTGTAATTATAAACGTGTTTATATAACCTCCTACAATATTCCAAATCAAATAGCAATCCATTGTTTCCTGTCGAGGGAGCCCCTTGCAATGCTAGCTTCCGCTCAGACTACAGAAATACTTCATCACTGCACCCTATATGGTAATATATTCTTGCGTAATAATTTGGAGTTTTTCTCTTAATTGTAGTATCACAAATAGTCTTTTACAATCAAGTTATGACAATTTCACAAATAATGGCTATTAAGGAAATGATGAAGACATTTTGGACTGCAACTTGGACTTCAAATATAAACCGGTAACTCCAATTGTGCAGTTGTAGCTCTATACAACACGTTCTCACTCCCAACCCGTCACATATTAACGGACGGTCAGGGCCCCTCCCCGTCACTCTATTAGCTACGTACAGGGTACCCCTTGGAAGTCAGTTTTCAATGGGCAGGGCGTCCCATAGACCTTCATAGACCTCCCATAGCGTTGATAATAGACGCCATGAGAACGCTCCCCGGCAAATGCTACCCCAACGGTCAGTTGTTATTGTCAATATTAATATAATAACTAGTGGGAATGCTTTATGCTGAGAATCTGACGCTAAACTGCTATGCTGAAATGTAATGTGTAAGAAGAAAGTGAAGAATTTAGATTGAAATGATACATGAACACAGGGGGCTTGAATGTGTGATGAGAGAAGAAAATAAAGTAAAAAGGTTTGGAAAAGCAGCAGAATATTTTAACTGCAAACTTGTGAACTAATTTGATGGCGAATGATCTGTCGCCATGGCAACCGCATTTGACGACACCCCATAATACGCTTAGATGCGTTGATGGCTGCATCGTTACCAAACCTGTGAAGTTTTGGGCTGTTTGGAGTATTTTCAGTCCAGCCCTTTGTAGCATATTATTTCGATGAGAGATGAACAGAGCGCCACTGGTCTTTCAACTAAAGACACAGCCACGCAAAAACTGCGGCATTTGTACAGCTCCTTATGGGTACTGCAATTAGTGAAGTGCTTTCCTCCGTGGTGAAACGATCAGCACTGCACCACGGAGGAAAGCGGCAGAAAGTCACCTGGAGATAAAGAGAGCGGGGCTGCGTTGCGTGCATGGCTTCCTTCTGCAGGTAACGGGGAGACGCGCTCTGGCGGCGGTCTCGTTCAGGGTCCGAAAATACAATTTAAATATTTTGCACACTTATTCCACTTATTCCTAGTGTGCCACTGGTTACGGTGCCGCGTGCCAATGCTCGCACGCGTGCCAGGGGTTGCCGACCCCTGCTCTATGGCATAGAGCATGTTGCAAAACACACAATAGCCAGCATGTGTAGTTCCGTGGACGGGGGGGTGGTGGACCCGTTCAAATCCAGTTTTGGAAAGTCTGCCGTGGTTCCATCCCATTTCAAAGTGCTGTTCGACGCTCGGCGTAACCCTCGGCGCACACTCAAACATCCAATCGCAGAGCTTGAGGACTATCACAGGGTTTGTCAAGCGAAGCGGAGAGAATACTTACTTCCGGGTGTAAAATTCTCTAAAACAACTATGAGCTGCTCCGACCCTCGGTCCTGACGGACTCCAACTTGTGTTTATTAATCAAACAAATAAATAAACACAAGGCTAATTATGTGTTATTGTTGAGTAAATAACAGTGTGTGGTTTTGAAAATAATACAAAATTAGAAGGAAAAAACGATGAAACAATAAAGATTTCAGTATTCTGAGCCCCTACTCTCCCCATAACTGACAACAACAAAAGTCCTACATTATTCAATTAAAATAAAGAAGTTAACACAATAAGTGTGGCTTGATATTGAGTAAGAAAAAGGTTGATAAACGCTGTGAGAATCGATCTGTGGAGAGCATTTCGCTGCGATCTCAACTTGTCTATTACCAACGTTCAGGGAGCTCTATGCAAGTCAATGGGACGCCCTGCCCATTGAAAACTGACTTCCAAGGGGTACCCTATGTAATAGAGTGACGGGGAGGGGCCCTGACCGTCCGTCAATATGTGACGGGTTGGGAGTGAGAACGTGTTGCTCTATAATGAGAGACCTTGGTCAGGGTTGTCATTTGGCATCAACTATGTCAAATAAGTTTTAAATAATGCCAGGTATTGATAAAATGGTCACTGCTGGTTGTGAATTCACCACAGAGTCAGAGATCATCTGATTCTAAATCATGTTTTTTATAATTTACCCACATAAAGCTTTATTCAGGTTTTATCTTGTGGTGGAACAGCACGTGCACAAAGAAGTAGTCACTGATGAACCATGATAGGAAACAATGAGCCAAAACACACATTTTTTTGTTGCTTACATTTCTGTTCAAAATGGCGCATAGCGACATCAGGGGGCAGAACATGTCCTGAGAAGATGTTTAGACAAGCCATTAAATAATAGCAATTAGTACATCTGCAACCTTAGTCTAACAAGACTAATTGTCAACATGTTTCAATGCAGAACATTAGAAAATACAGTTGATAATGTTTTACGCTTTGTATCCTGCATCACCTCCAGTCTCACTTATGTACTTTATGGTGCAATTTCAATCCTGAACAAACAAGACTCACTATGAACATCTTTTAAAAGAGAAAAAGTTACAGCATCCATACTTGCATTACATCGATTTTGCAAAAAATTTTTTGCAATAAATAATGTTTTAATATAATAAATATTAGCAGTGCATCTTGATGCCTGTTAATGCATTTTAAGCTCCTTTTGCAGGACATAAGGAGTTCTTTATAATTGCACTATATTTCTGCAATCTTTTGTATGTTAACTGAATTCGAAAAAAAGTATTTTTTCCACGAGCTCTGCATTAACATTAGTTTTCTGGTTATTTGTGCTTTTAAAGGGGAGTGATTTTATCATTTCTATATTTCCTTCCATATTTGACATCTAAATCCTCTGGTTTGACTTTTTCAGAAAGTAGAACATAAAAAGAAATAGCCATGCCCGTAAGCCCGCTCATCTGAACACAGCCCTATCATGTAAACCCCTGAATTGAAATATCCTCTGCTTGAAATATTGACTTTAATATCTCATTGTGAACAATTTATGTAACCTTTTGATGTTAAATCCATACTCAATTCTGCAGAATGTTATAGAAATATGCAGAAAGGGGATAGGAGGCATTATTATGTTTTTTTCCTTCAGAGAAATTACATTTTACGGTTGTAACAGCAACCTCCCCTGTGTTCTCTTTAGTCCATGAGGGAAAAAAGACGGGGCCATTAAGGCAAAATGAAAAGAGCTATTGATTGGGCTCTTATGCCTTTTCTATCTGCCTCATTTCCTAAATGCATGATAATAAGGGCCTGCCACTGAAACTAACAATACTCCTTAATGAATGGAGCTCTAAAGAATTAACCTAAGTTCCCATAATGATTCACAGATGTAGCCTTCAATGGTTGATATACATTTTGTTTTGTTGTTTTGTGGATTCATGTTCCATTTACCAAATACACGCTCATCCCCTTATACCATTATGATGCAATCAAGACATTATTTGATGATTTCTGTTTTGAGAAATGGCTTTCTTGTTATCAGAGATGTCTGAGGCGACGTTTCTAAAAGCTATCCTATTAGAATAATGTCACAGTTGATGTATTGGAGATAATAATAGTCAAATAGGGAACAGTGGGTTATAACAAGTATGGAAAATCATGCTTTTAGCTAATGGAGTCTTTTAATAGAGATATTGGCATGAGAGCAGCACAAAGTGGGAGAATGAGAAATGAAAATCAAATCCACAGCTTGCTAATACAGGGTGACTGACTAATATAGAAATTAGCAAATTATTTCCCCAGGAGATGCAACAAAAAAAAAGCACAATCCTTTAGATCTTTAATGTGAGACTTATTTCAATACCAATAATGTTTATCACAAAGTAAAGATTGTGAACATCGTACGGGAATTATAAGCAGAACTCATCTTATTTTCTACCTTCATAATTTCATGAAAATGTTATTTAATGCTTTAACTGCTTCGACTACTACCATTTTTGCATTAAAGTATGATAGTGCAGAAGGTCAACAGTAGCCAGGACTCGTCTGCAAAAAGTCTGTATAGGGTCTTTACAAATAACACAAATAAATGTAACCCTTCAATCTCTGTATCCTTGAGGATACATTCATTTAACACTGTGTCCATGTGAAAAACATGGGTGTTATAACATTGTAATAACAGTGTAACTAACGTGTAGTATGTGTGTAATATTGGTGTCATGGGTGTTATATCGGTCTAATAACAGTCTAATGGGTGTAAAATGGGTATAATATGGGTGTATTACGGGTGTTATAAAGTATAATAATGTTGTAATATAGGTCTAATAACAGTGTAATATGGGTGTAACATGGTTATTATATGGGTATATTACAGGTAGGTATGGGTATCGTTAGGATTTTATCGATACCGATACCTGCTTATCGGTATCGGTATTTTTCGACTCTTATCGATACTTTTCAATAATTTGGTGCTCAAAATTATAGACATGAATACAAGATGTGAAGATTAAACAGTCATTTTATTGTAATTTTCTTGCAGAAATAACTGTATAACTTATACATTAGCTTCTCAGAAGCAGACTAAAATAAGTTAAATGGGCCCACATGGCTCGCCCTATCATGCTTTTTGGGGTTTTCCCTCAGATAGAGGATGAAAAGAGACATTTTTTAACATTTGTAAATCAGTTGCATCTTCATCCAGACATTTCAAACTGACAACCTAGCTCGACAAGAGATCCTTAAGACATTGTCCTATAGCAACATCATGCAAAACTGTGATATGAAGAAATTGGTCAAAAGGCTAAGATGGCAAAAAGATAAAGGCGAGTACGTATATTATTCTGGATTGTACTTTTAAATCATCACAAAATAAATGATGTGCTGAACTGAAACACGTCAAAATGTGTCTGAAGGTTTAAACATAGAACAAAGTATTTGAGCTTAAAATATGTCAATTCCTAGTAAACGACCAACAATTGCTGAACCTTATATTGAAACGTTGACCTTTAACAACATTTAAATGCAGTTTTCCAATTCACAATGACATCTGTAAGTTTAACTGGTTTATAAAGAATTCAATGAAAGGCCACATTGTTATAGGTGTAGGAGCTCACATTAATACACTGTCATTGTTAATAAACTAAAAAAAGACAAGGTGATGTGCCTGCAAGACTTCACTCACAAAACATATTACCCGTGCGCAGCAGCAAACCTGCCTGCGAGCCTTCGCTCGGGTCAAATTTATACACGGTGCGGCTGAAGCCCGCGAAAACGGTATAGTTAACCCAGTCTCACAGCATTTCGTGTTATAGTCACGACATTTAATCTATTGATTCGTGTTCACCAACACGATTTTCCCCTTTTTTTCGTGTCACACAGAACGATTTTAAAAGCAAGGTATTTCTATTGGTAGTATGTTTCGTGCCTGCAGCACGTCTTTTTGTCCGTTCGGTTCTTGGAAGACCGAAGCTGTGCGGTTCATAAAAACATGTTTTTAGTCAATATCAAGTCACGATTATTGTTTTTATTTTAAATCGTATAATGTCGGACGTTTTTTGTCGTCTGTGAGCAAAAGAAATGGGGCTCAGAGCCTCAGAATACTGAAATCTGTATTTTTTGTAATCTTTTTTTCCTTCTAATTTGTTATTCTTTTCTAAATAACACACTGTTATTTACTCACCAATAACACACAATTATCCTTGTTTTTATTTATTTGTTTGATTCCATAATCTCTGGCTTTTTTGGCGTCTGTCAGTAACTGAATTTCAAAATAAAAATAACCGGAAACAGACATAGGCCTATAAGGGACATTTCGAGCATCATTGCGATACACAGCCACTGAACTGATTACCCAAGGTCCTCAGCTATGGTTTAAGCTCGCTGATTGGATGTTTTAGCCGCAATGCATGTAGGGATATGGTGTTAATGCGATATTAAATCTGAAAAACATTTCTGAGTTTAGGATGGCCCATAATCTCCTATCGTTTAGGACTACTATCCCCGTGATTAATCTTCAAGCTCTGGGATTGGATGCTGGAGTGGCAGTGCGCCGAGGTTACGCCGAGCGTCAAACAGCTGTTTGAAATGGAAGGAAACCACGCCAGACTATCCAAAACTGGAATGACGTAGGGACGTCTCTACTGAAGGTTTTCGTTTTTCCCAAAATTCGAAGTTGCCAGTATTAACCCTTTGGAGTCGACCGTCACGCCGGCGTGATCAGATCACATGTTCAAGCCGGTCCCGCATAAAAACAACAGTCCGGACAACATTGCTGTGTGTTTCTGTCGAAAGTACTGGCTTGAAACTATATCCCAGTCTTTGTTTCATGCAAAAAGACCCAGTAGACACGGAGATACGATGATATAAAGTTAATACATTTCAAAAGTATGAAAAATGGAAGCACATATTTGAATATCTTCGCCGTATTTTATCATTTTACGAAACGGAAAATACTGGAAACTGTAGATTCTGCTCAAAAGGATGTATTTACCAGGGAGGGGGTGAGGTAATCAGGTAAACGGAGTGATACGAAGCAAGACGAAAAGAGACGAAGAGGGACAGCGGGAAATGGAGAGAGACGAAGATATACGAAGACAGGCGGCGGGAGACAAAGAGAGACGGCGGGAGACTGCAATTGAAGTAAAGTGACAGAGAAACGTTGAGAATTTAGATATAGTTCGATAGATTTAGAGTTTTGAAGATTCAACTATGATGAAGAGCAGTGGCGGCTGGTGGAAATTATTTTAGGTGGGGCTATTGTAATGATGAATAAACCACACGGGGAACATTTTGAGAAATTGGCTACACTATTTCATCATTGCTGTTATATGATTATCCTACGGTATTTAGCGTCTACAGCACCTCCGCTTTTAGGGTTGAAGTAGACCCAAACGTTGCCCGGAGGTCCACCGGTGTTGTTGCGGGAGCTGCTGCACTAGCTAACGCTCCACTAGCTAACGCTACATTAGCAAAACAAACGCTTATTTATTTTGCAAATGGTGCGTCGGGCTTCAAACACTTCAAACACTTCAAACCAACTCCACTGGTTTCAACCAAGCACTAAATTAGATGTTTTCCAACCAAATACGGTTGAACTGACACTTCCCCATATTCATTTGTAAGTAGATTCGAAGATACATGAGTTTCTGACTGCCGCAAGCTGAAGCTTGGTTGCTAGGTTACTAGCTGGGTGTTCTCCAATAAGGGGCCGGGGGAAACAAAGTTAGTGATTACTGGTTCCATGTTGATTTAATTCAATACAAATTGTTGGGGGGAACTGAAAGGCTATTATCGTACTGGTTACTTTGCAGCCCGGACATTTTCCCCAAAACACATTTTGACGCTATCGCAACACAGAAGTACCTTTCAAATCCGATCATTTTTAAGACCTTCTAAATCATATTTAAGACCTTTCTTATTTTTTTGGTAATATTTAAGACCTTTTTAAGGCCTTACATTCAGATTATCAAATGTAAGACTTTTTAAGACCCCGCGGGAACCCTGAGGAGACTAAATACGAACATTATATGCAGACACAGACGTGGTTCAGAAACACAGAAATATTAGAAAACAGACCATTAAGGCAAAACATCTAGTTTGATGGATGCTGTCAAAACTCAACTACAATAATGTATGTGTGTGTGTGTGTGTGTGTGTGTGTGTGTGTGTGTGTGTGTGGGTGTGGGTGTGTGTGTGTGTGTGTTTGTGTGTTTGTGTGTTTGTGTTTATTTAGCACGGACACATATCTGTCCCCGGCTGTTTGAAGAGCAAGCATGGGAAACAAAAGACAGTGTGTACCTCTTTGCATCCAGCTAGTCACACACACAGTTACAGTCACACTCCCTTTAATTGGCATAATTAATAGATAGTTTAGCTTCTCACCATCATTTGCTGTGGCCCCCTGATGTTAACGATCGTAACTGAAAGGCTGCCTGTCAAATGTAAACAGCCACGTGGCTCGCAAACTCTCGCGAGAGTTTTACACAAGACGGATCCTTTCTAGCCATAACCCTACACCGGGCGCTGACATTGGCGCCCGGTGATCATCAGATTTGACGACGCTGATTGGCTCAAATTATGTTTCGGAGCCATAGCTTACAGATAGCAACAGTCAGCTGCTAGTGGCTGCTGCTGCACTGGTTGAGGGCTCCTCTCTTAGCGCCCAGACGAGAGAGGGTAATGATACACGGGCAAGGCCAGGCAGGAAACATGTGACTTATCAGTAAGTTTAGACATCGTAAAATCATTTTAAACAAGATTTAATTGTAGATTATACATTTTACTGATACCAATTACATAATATGTACCTTGTTCATTAAAAGTTAAAATTAAAAAAAAATATTAAAAAAAAAAATTAAATTTTTTTTTTTAAATTTGTATTTGTAATGTGGGAAGAGGTGGGGCGGCGCCCCTAGCGCCCCTATGGGCCGGCCGCCACTGAAGAACTCTGAACGTGAGTCAAGTTATGAGCTTGTTTTTTGACATGGAGGAGGAGGAGGAGCCTGTGATGTTGCCCTCTTGTCGTAGTTGACAGAAACTGCTTTGAAGCGTGGCACAGATAAAGACAGAAAAAACAGATTTTTGTTCATAATGTTTATACAGGACTGTCTCAGAAAATTAGAATATTGTGATAAAGTTCTTTATTTTCTGTAATGCAATTAAAAAAACAAAAATGTCATACATTCTGGATTCATTACAAATCAACTGAAATATTGCAAGCCTTTTATTATTTTAATATTGCTGATTATGGCATACAGCTTAAGAAAACTCAAAAATCCTATCTCAAAAAATTAGAATAGTTCCTCAGACCAAGTAAAAAAAAAAGATTTATAACAGCAAAACACAATCAAACATTTGAAAATGTCCATTAATGCACTCAGTACTTGGTTGGGAATCCTTTTGCACGGATTACTGCATCAATGCGGCGTGGCATGGAGGCAATCAGCCTGTGGCATTGCTGAGGTGTTATGGATGCCCAGGATGCTTCAATAGCGGCCTTTAGCTCATTAGCATTGTTGGGTCTGGTGTCTTTCAGCTTCTTCTTCACAATACCCCACATATTCTCTATGGGGTTCAGGTCAGGGGAATTTGCAGGCCAATCGAGGACAGTAATGCCATGGTCAGTACACCAGTTACTGGTGGTTTTGGCACTGTGGGCAGGTGCCAGATCATGCTGGAAAATGAATTCCTCATCTCCATAGAGCTTTTCAGCAGACGGAAGCATGTAGTGCTCTAAAATCTCTTGGTACACAGCTGCATTTACTCTGGGCTTGATGAAACACAGTGGACCAACACCAGCAGCTGACATGGTACCCCAAACCATCGCTGACTGTGGGAACTTCACACTGGATTTCAAGCAACTTGGATTTTGCTCCTCTCCAGCCTTTCTCCAGACTCTGGCGCCTTGACTTCCAAATGAAATACAAAACTTGCTTTCGTCTGAAAAGAGGACTTTGGACCACTGTGCAACTGTCCAGTGCTTCTTTTCCTTAGCCCAAGTCAGACGCCTCTTCCGTTGTCTTGAGTTCAGAAGTGGCTTGACCATGGGAATACGGCTATTGTAGCCCATTTCCCGGACACGTCTGTGAACAGTGACTTTTGATACCTGGACTCCAGCTTCAGTCCACTGTCTTTGAAGCTCCCCCAAATTCTGGAAGCAACTCTTCTTCACAATGCTGTTAAGGCTGCGGTCATCTCTCTTGGTTGTGCAGCGTTTCCTGCCACATTTCCCCCTTCCAACAGACTTTTTGTGGATGTGCTTTGAAACTGCACTCTGTGAACAGCTTGCTCTTTGAGAAATTTCTTTTTGTGTCTTACCCTCCTGATGGAGGGTGTCAATGACGGTCCTCTGGACAGCAGTCAGATCAGCAGTCTTCCCCGTACTTGTGATTTAGTTTACTGAACCAAGCTGAGTGTTTTTCAAGGCTCAGGAAACCCTTGCAGGTGTTTCGAGTTAATTAGACGATTCAAGTGATTCGTTGAACACCCTACTAGTATACTTTTTCATGATATTCTAATATTTAGAGATAGGATATTTGAGTTTTCTTAAGCTGTATGCCATAATCAGCAATATTAAAATAATAAAAGGCTTGCAATATTTCAGTTGATTTGTAATGAATCCAGAATGTATGACATTTTTGTTTTTTTAATTGCATTACAGAAAATAAAGAACTTTATCACAATATTCTAATTTTCTGAGACAGTCCTGTATATATATTTGTATTATATTTATAATAACACTTTTGCCTTATCAGAACGAAATTCCATGTACATTATTTCAGCTTTTAAATGTTTTGTTGTGCCTACCGTGTCACTGTTGACAGAACTTGAGAAATGAGGGAAAAAAGCCTATGGATACACCTGTTATTTGTTCATAAAATGTGTATATAGGTTCATGCTACCTCAATCAAACGTTCACATTATCATAGTGACATCCCATGCATCTATTTCCAGCTTTCAAATGGTTTCTTTGTGTATGTTTGTGTTACCTATATGAAAACTAATATCATTTCAAAATCGTTTTTTTTTCGTTTTTTTTGTGATTTTGGGTCCAAAATGTTCATTCACTCTGTTTGACACGGAAAAGCTAGTCCACGCCTTTGTCTCCTCAAGGCTGGACTACTGCAATGCACTCCTCATCGGGATCCCTAAGAAAAGCCTCCAGAGGCTCCAGTACATCCAGAACAGCGCTGCTAGGATCCTGATGAGGGTGCGCAAATATGATCATATCACCCCCATCCTGAAATCACTACACTGGCTCCCCATGGAATTGAGGATCGAATTCAAGGTCTCCGTCCTCACACACCAGTGTATCTATGGAACAGCCCCTCCATACCTCAAGGAACTCCTCACCCCCCCTTACCTCCGTGCGGACCACCCGCTCCAGCAACTCAAACCTCCTCAAACCCCCGAGGACTAAGCTCCGTACCATGGGAGACCGGGCCTTCTGCTCGGCTGCCCCCAGTCTGTGGAACGCTCTCCCCGACCACATGAGAGCATCACAGACCGTGGAGGTTTTTAAAAAAGGCCTCAAAACCCACCTCTTCAATAGAGCCTTTCCCTAGACCTTTTATTTATTTATTATCACCCTTTTATCTTATTTTATTCTTTTTACTTATTTATTTTTATTTATTGCTTTTTATTCTTTTTATTCTTTTTACGATGTTAGCACTTCGGGATTTGAATGCAAATATGAAGTGCTTTATAAATTAAAGCCATTATTATTATTATTATTATTATTATTATTATATAGTATCTCAAAATGAAAGAAATAACTATCAGGTTATATAGGTGAGGTTGTCCTTAAAAAGAAGATACCAAACATTGACATGTCAAACATTTCTTAATGGGGTTTAGTAAGACAAATCAAAAGTATGCGAAAACGGCCAAATTAGCCCAGGACTCCAAAGGGTTAAATACATTGGTGTTATCAAATGTAAAACATATAATTAATAAATGGGTGAAAATCGCTTGTGTCCATAATGCGCAGCATTAATATATGCAGCCCTGCACATCACTTTTTTGTTCTCAAAGGAGCACCTGGAGGGGGTGCTAGTGGAGTATGAAGCCCTCTGTATCGCGAAATGTCAACGTGGGGGGGGGGGGGGTGGTGCGCGCTCGTGCCTCGCAGCAGGGAACGCATGAAGCAGACCCTTCACGCGTCTTAACAGTTCTTATGCAACTCGCAAATATCTCTCTCTTCTCTCTTTTCTATCTCTCTCTTCTCTCATGTCTCTCTGTCTCTCTCATTGTTGGTGCGCAAATGCGCTTTTTTCAAATGATCCGGTGCTCCTTTTTTGGCGGTGGGTGCGCATGCGCACCTGCGCACCAGTTATGTGCAGCCCTGAATATATACGCACATGACAGCTCATTGTTACTTTGTAATTCTACTACAATTCAGAGGTTAACCTGGTATTTTTACTCCACTACTTTTATTTGAGTTACTTTGCAGATTCTGATTAATGATGTGAAATATAAACAACCCTTGAATCAGACTTTAGTTACACCTGAGTAAAATTCAGCTATGGTTTAGTTATGCAATGAATGAAAAACTTGGGTCGCAGCTGAGGTTCCTCAACAGTGCATTACAAGACATCTATCGATATGTGTGTATACCTCCACCATTAAACTGTCATATTCTGCACATTTCTTATACTATCTACATACATAAGAGTATAATTAATGTGTATAATATCAGTTAAAATAAGTGCTTCAACATAGTTAACATTGCAGGAAAGCAATATATTAGACGTTAAGTACTTTGTCAGGCTTAATATTTATCTGTAGATAGATACCCCCAAAGCTTTTTAATTATTTAAAAGAAAACCTTAATCTCAAGTATTATTTAATGTTTTAATAAAGGTTAATTCGTTTTTCTGTTTTGCACCTCCTCCTATTAATATCTTTGTACATCCTGCACTAAACTGTTTTATTGTAGAGTTCACTTACAGTATCTTCTTGATTGATCATTGACCTTCTACTTTCCCCCTATGAAAGTATGTACTCTTTTCATCAAATATAACACATTAAAACAATAATTCAATAACGTGTTTAACCACTAGGCGGTGCACACAAGGTACACACAGCCATAATAACTTTGTATTATTAGTGTAGGACACTTATGTATGTACAACATCTGAAGATGTGTAGTTTTATTCATGTATTCACATCATTTTACAGCATATTGATATATTATTTCAGACTCAGTATTTACATTCTTATATTCAAAGAAAATCAGTAATATCTTTAAAAACTACAAGTCCTTTTTATATCAGCTTTGTACCGTTATTGTGTAAATATAACCTATCTACGAATTAGATCAAATGTAAAAGTCAGCCGAATTAGTGTTGATACTGCAAGGAGACGTATTGTGTGAAGAGAAATTGAAGATGTTGTTTAATTGTTGATATATTTATGATCCACGTCAAGTATTCAGTTTCGGCGGCATTTCTTCCAGTTTTTCCAAAGGTCTTCTCATCAGGGCTCTATAAATAAAGAACTACGGCAGATCTGTAATATGTAATGCAGCCGAACCGTGTATTACAATGCCGTTATGTGATGACTTTCAAAGAGAAAAGCAAGAACGCTCGGAGTAAAGTATTATTTTCTTTAAAAAAAAAAGTTTGGGGGATTTCATATCGCATTAACACCATATCCCTGCATGCAATGCGGCTAAAACATCCAATCAGCGAGCTTAAACCATAGCTGAGCATCTTGGGTAACCAGTTCAGTGGCTGTGTATCGCAATGATGTTACGTCTGTTTCCGGTTATTTTTATTACTTATTAACAGTGTGTTATTTAGAGAAGAATAACACATTAGAAGGAAAAAAAGATTACAAAAAATACAGATTTCAGTATTCTGAGGCTCTGAGCCCCATTTCTTTTCCTCACAGACGACAAAAAAATCCTGAAAATCATGTTGGTGAACACGAATCAATAGATTAAATGTCGTGACTATAACACAAAATGCCATGAGACTGGGTTGCTATAGTTGCCGACAGTTTAGTATTTTTAGAATACCGTTACATTTGTCCCGCAAATCGTATCAGGTTGCACTGAGGAGGACGTTGTTAGCGTGCTACTGCTAGCACTATTAGCACTAGCAGTATCGCTAGCAGCCACATTGTTTTGGCTGTAAAATATGCTGCACCGTTTTTTGATTCAATGAGTATCTTGTTTGCAAATGCTTCATTAAGTTGCATGTGTCACCCCCTTTACAAGCAACTAAATGAGTACATAGATTGCACCTTGCACTATCGCCACTACATTTTTTAAAGTGCACCCAGACCTTCGATCGCTTCGCTCTGTCCGCCATGCCTGTGGGTCTCACAACAATAAGAGCACTGTTGAGAGAGATGACGAGTGGCATTTACAGTGGCCAACCAGAGGGGTCTCAAACCGGATACATCACACGGGATGAGGGTTCCCAACCAACCAGAATGGTTTAAAGTTAAAGTAAGGAAGTAGACGTAACACATATACCGATAGCAGCACCGTTTGTCCAGCGGCTTAACGGTATACCGATACCGTCCAATCAGGTACCGGTATTGACTTAGTACCGGTTCTCGATACCGATCCCTAATTACAGGTGTAATATGGTTGTAATAACAATGTCAAAGGGCTTTAGTAGTCTTATATAAATGTGTTACATAGTGGTAATAATGGTGTCATATGGGTGTAGAAAAAAGCACTCAATACGTTTTTCCAAAATATTTATATACGATTGACCACATAGAGGTCAAGGTTGTTACTTTCTGAAAAACACAATAGACATTGTTGTACTATACAGCCAGACCTCACACTGGGACAGGAAACAGAATATGCACAATGTTACAGATGTGTCCCATGCATACTAGTTCACAGTGCAGTGGGATGTGCCATGTTACACTTTAACTGGCCGAAAAGATATCCAACTAAGTATCACAATGCTCTAATGGTGTAATGTTTAACCATTTAATGGTCCTACACACTCCAAAAACAGTAGATACTGACAGCTTGCTGCAGCGATGCTTCGCTGATGAAAGTGTCACTGCGTCAATAGAGAACATAAAGAGACTGCAAGGTGTTCAGCTTTCAAAAAGCTTTGTAAACATTGTGTGACATATGAAATGCATTGAGTGTGTTTGTAAGGCCTTAAGGAAACACACCAACCATTTGGTGAGCAATGCAGAGCGCAAACAAAGCCATGTTTGTTTACAATGAAAACTCCACAGGGTAACTTTAATTATCTTAAGTTAATCCTGGCCTAATTAGATCCCTTTGTTGTTTTCTTTAATGTATTTACCCAGCTACTTGGACAGATAATTGCACTTTATATTCGACGATGAATTGGCGCAGGTTTGTCCTACTTTATGTAGATAAATCTTCTCTGGCTACAACAGAGGCATGTCAAATCGCCATAAGTCTCCTTATCAGCGGCGTCTTATGAACTGATGCTAGGTAAGTTATTTCCTTCTAGGCAAATTATATATTGTGTGTCCAACCGGCATATCTAAACATGAAAGCAAAACAAGGCTATCTCACGGCCCTCACTGCTTTGATCAGAGGAACAGCATCATTGTTGAGTAAGATGTTAATTGTAGTGTCTTTACTGCACACCGTTGTATCGTCTGATTTGCTTTGGCTGTTTGGCTTTGCATTACCTCAGGCTACATATTTGCATAATCAGCTTTTGGAGTTGTGGAGCCAAGTGCACAGGGGAGAGGCTGAGATGCTTTCATGAAATCGATTTAAAATGTTTTTTTTTTTTTGTAAAACGTAGTGAACTCAGGATATTGGTCTTTGCAAATACTGAACTGAACCGTTTTTTTTGTTGCTTTTCTCAGTGTATGGAGGAAGCCACTTCTTAAATATAACAATAACTATGTGTGTCTACACTGGAACACACAGTTGAGAGCAGCCTGGTCACACTTTTTTTAGAGGCCCCATAATGCCGTGTTACGGCCGTGGCGTGCACAGCGATCACGGCCACTCTAGTCAATGGGTGTGTTTCCACCAGACGCGCCGCGTTGTGGCTCAGAAGCGTCCCAGAAGCGTCTCGGCGCTGGGCTCCGCAAAAAATGCGGCTGGTCTATTTTTTAAGTAAGACGCGAGCCGTTGCATAGCGCTGGGCAGGAAGTGGAATGGTCAGAGCATCCAGTCAATCCTCAAAATGAACTAATTTTGCAGACCCTATCCCTCCGTAGTCTTTCAAGTAGGAGAATAAATAACAGCGTTCTCCTCCGGTTTACAGGCACTGTGTAAATTATGATGATGAATGCATTTTTTTACCACTAAAATACAGCAACACATTCACATGATTCATGTCGTTTATAACTGGACTATTACAATTATCATTAACTTTGTCTGTAGAAAGTAGCCTGTCCAGGAAATATGCCCAAATCAACATTAAAATATATATTGAAGTCAATGGCGAGAGAGAAATTATCTTTCGATCCCGTTTGAATTGTGCCATGAATTACACATATATGTTTGTCAATTTAAAATATAATTTTGCAAGTCAAGAAGAAACACTTAGTTTTGTGTGAAACCGCTCAATTAACTACATCTCTGGTCTCGCACAATGCACGTCGCCAACAAGAATGAGGTGAAAAGTATTAAACAAAGTGAAAATCATTACACGCCTGGGCATGTTGAGAGCTGCAAATACACACAAGGGGTCTGTTCCGTAAGAGCCAGCATGCGGGACCGGTGTTAAACGAGCGTAATGTGTAACGTTAATGTCAGCTAGCTAACATTAGCTAACAAGGTACACACCCCTGTTTTGTTTTAGCAACTAGTTTTCTCGTTAAGAACTGCGTGATCGCTGTGTATGCTGTGGATAACATTAGTGTTGACAAGGACAAGGTACACAGAAAACTAGTTGCATTACACTCGTTTAACACTCACCGAAACCTTGTGCAGCCGGTCCCGCATGCTGGCTCTTACAGAAGAATATGAATACAAATATGATACCCTCTCTAAGCGGTTGACCAATCACAACAAAGGCGGCCAGCTAACCAATCAGAACAGACTGGGTTCTGGTGTCAGACAGAGGGTGAAAAGAGGTGCTGCAGCACAGGCAGTATGAGAACAATAAAGTGCTTTTTGAACATTAAAGCACGGAGACATGTAGAGACACTAAATGAAGCTCAGCGCAAGTTCAACCAGGAAGACCATCTTTACTCTTCATGTATTTATATCTCCATGTTTCTACTCTCTCTCCTCTCAATAAGTGACCGGGGGCGTCACTCTTCAGCTTAACCAATCACTTCGCTCTATTCCCAAGAGCCTATCATAACGCTCCGTTAAATCTTTTTAAATCTGCGCTTTCCCCTCTGACAGATGTCATTTCAGGTGACTTTATGCAACCCTCCTCCACCCCTTTTCACCTCCTGTCCGGCTGAATCCAGGCTCAAGCTAAACCACTCCTCTTCAGACCGACCCAACTATCCATTCACCACCACCAGTGTCTAGACCCCAAGGTGGTTTCATCGGATCGGCTCTACCCTCCCGAATGATACATCCTGCACAACGGGGCCTAATTGCCAAAATGACCATTGCATTCATTTGTGCATCTGCGCAATAAATATGTATTATTACATCGAAAACCGTCTCTCCTGATTGAAATACTAATATGAATCTGAACATTTGTATAATATGTCCTCTTTTATTATTGGTGTCTGTAAGCAGTTTCATAACCTTATCAATGAATATAAAGCGTCTTTGTGATAGTACACCCAGCATGTGGCACTCTTGGCCTCTCTAAGCCCTGCCACACTCTGCCCCCCCAGGTGTGACACCCAGTGACACCCAGGAGGATTTTATTCAGAACTAAAACAACACGGTCACTTTCTAAATGAAATGTATTACTGTGGCTCTCTGAAAACAACAGAGTATTTCAGCTGTAGGTGGCTCACAGAGGCTGTTACAGAGCAGCAGATCCTGGCAGGGCAGTTCCCCCCCCCCCCCCCGCTCTGTTTGCTGCCTCAGCTTAACTCCATCCTCTATCCGGGGACAGTTCCCTGCAGAGGGGCAGATGGTCTCATTTCTCCCACTGGGACTCTCTCACAAGCAGCAGTGTTGCACTTATTTATTCTGCTACTGCACAAGGGTTCTTGTTGTACAATTAATTAAGTAATTTTTAATACTGTTTGCATTTTTAATAAGTGTGGATACAATCGTTTTCATCTATACATAAAAAGAAAAACCAGTTGCAACAATTATAGTGATTGCTGACCTACTTAGGCAGGCCTTTGGTGGATCAGCTGACCTTGTAGTTTGGGCCAACCTTTGCTGTCCAACAACACAAGCTGCAGCTTTCACACTTCCTTATTCACATTAGTAATGCCATATTTTGTTATTTTAAGTTCCTATCTACAGGATGTTTTATTTTGTAGGTTAGCATCTGCAGCTTCTGATCCCCTTGTTTCTTTATTTTGGCTAATAGTTTCATATGTTCAGTGTTGAGGTCTGCCGGAGCTGGAAAGAAACTAGGAACTTTCTTACACACTTCAGCTATTATTATCAGTAACATTATAGCTGATGAGATTAATCATTTAGCATTGCACTGTCATCTTATATTATGATAGGTAATGGTTATTAATCAGAACAATTATATTTGATATCTTTTAATTATATCTATATGTTGTAATGTGTATGTGCCGTATAATATCAGTGACGTGTATCAGTGATACGTTTTCACATTCCTCTAAGGGAGAGATACAAACTAGATTAAGTATGTCACAAATTCTGAACAGCCAATCACCGTTTAGGTATGCTTTTAGCATCCTTATTACATAGGATCCGATTAATGTGAAGACCAAGAAAGACAAATGTATGTTTATAACCGGCATCACAGATACAAATAGTTATTCAAGGTCATAACAGTCTTATTTAGCTAATGCTGAAAGTAATGCATTTAGTAACTTTTCACCAAAGACCATTTTATTAACCCAATATCGGCCGTGGATTTTGAATCTTCAGTTTGCCCGATCTCCTCATAAACGTGCATTCCAATGCCGTGTCGAACTCTTCAGAATCTTAATTCTGAGCCAGTGGCACCGGACAGTAAAACAATATAATGTATCATCTAATCCTAATCCCTGAATTTCAATTTAAATATTAATATTTCTTTAAGGAAACCCCTATATGTAATAGTGACTGCTGACCTGACAGCACCCAATAGAATTGATAGAAATGTACACCAATATATTTTTCGTTCATAAGGAAGTTGAGAAAAAAGAGAATGAGTACGACATTCTTAATAAACCAAAAGCCCCTCAAATATACAGTATATATATGATCATTATATTTATGTATACTATTTATTGGGATGAAGACAACACAAATTAGATTTGATTTTTTACTAAATCTGGCAGTGTCTTTGGATGGACCTTGGATGTAAATATTAGAAAGGCTGTATATGTTAACAGTTCAGGGCAGTTCTGAGTTAAAGGCCCAGTGAAGTGCATGTTTTTGCACCAAAATGAAATGGCAGTTTCATTCCTTACATATCATTGTGCCTGTTCATGGCTAAAATAATTTTTAATAATTCATAATTAATGAATTAATGAATTATTAATTTTGCCGCCTGAGCCTAACGGAAGTTGCAGACGATAGTGGCTGTGACGTCACAAGATGTACCCAGTTGCGATTGTAAATAGAGAGGCGAAGTCCCGCCCATCTACTTCCGACCCAAGGGACCCCGGAAGCCGAAAATTATACATTGACGTCAATGGAGAGAGAAAAGTCATCTTTCGATCCCGTTTGAATTGTGCCACGAATGACACATATGATGTTTGTCAAATTAAAAGAACATTTTGTAAGTCAAAAAAATAAAAATGTGTCGTAAAACTGCGAAGTTACAATTTTTTTGTGTGAAACCGCTCAGTGAACTACAGGTCTCTGGTCTCGCACAATACGCGTCACCATCACAAAGATGGCTGTCACATTAGTAAATTTCACCTGTTTCTTTCAGAATGAGGTGAAAAAGTATAAAACGAGGTGAAAATCACTACAAGTCTGGGCATGTTGAGAGCTGTACATACACGAAAGGGAGCGGTTCTGTAAGAGCCAGCATGCGGGACCGGCTTTACAAGGTTTCAGTGAATAATATGAGTGCAATGTTTAAGGTTAATGTCAGCTAGCTAACAAGGTACACTAACGTGTTTTGTTTTAGCAACTAGTTTTCTCCTTAAGAACTTCGTGGTGTCTGTGTATGCTGTGGATAACATTAGTGTTCAGAACAAGATACACTCCCGTGTTTTGTTTTAGTTGCTCTTCAGATTGAAGCGGCCAGTTTTATATCGACTAAATGTGTGATCTCCTTTTTACATCTCGTTGCAAACTTGTCACCTTTCGGCGAAATTCTCCGTTTTGAATTCAAAATAGGTCGTTTGTGTGATTCATGTAGATCTGCAATAAAAATATTTTGGGGTATGGGAGGGGGTCTGGGACCCAGATTAATGTGTGGCCGCGAGCTTTTTTTACATATTATAATGAAGCGCGAGCTGTGTGCTCGAGTCTTCCTGCCTGTCGGCTCTGCTCATGATGTATAATAAGCCTCTGCTGCTCGGCGATGATGGTCTAGCTTCAGCAGCTACATTACCTACGGTGCGTTCGTTAATATTAACTGTGCGTCCGGAGTGACTGGCACAAACTGGACCGCTGGTGAACAGCTGTTAGAACGGGCCGTTCAGGTGTTCAGAGTAGAGCTCCCTGTCGGAGCGGCAGAGCGTGATATGCACTGAAAAGTTTTTTTTTCCCGTCGCAATATTATCGTTGAGCTAGCTAACTAGCATACATTGTCACTATCTGCTAACGTTAGCTTTAGCCTTCGTTTTCTAATCGTTTTTTTCATAGGCTATAAACAGAGGTGGTATAAGTATATATCTTGTACTTGATTAAAAGTAGAAGTACTCAGTTCTTGTACTTGACTAAAAGTAGAAGTAGCCTACTCAGATCGTGTAGGCTACTTGAGTAAAAGTAGAAGTACTCAGATCTTGTACTTGAGTAAAAGTAGAAGTACCAGAGTGTAGGAATACTCTGTTACAGTAAAAGTCCTGCATTCCAAATGTTCCTCAAGTAAAAGTAGAAAAGTATTATTATCAAAATATAGTGAAAGTAGCGACAGTAAAAGTAGTCATTGTGCAGATTGGTCCATTTCAGAATAATAGATATGATATGTTTTATAATGATTGATCATTAAAGTGTTATCAAATCTGGTAAAGGTGCAGCTAGTTTGAATGACTTTGTATACTGCAGGGTAGCTTTTGGATTTACTCCAGGTGGAATTAAAGTCTGATTTAACACTTGATTATATTTCACATCATTCATCCACATCTGTAAAGTAACTAAAGGGATTAAATACATGTAGTGGAGTAAAAGTACACCATTTACCTCTGAACTGTAGTGGAGTAGAAGAATACAGTAGCAAAACATTGAAATACTTAAGTAAAGTACAAGTATCTCAAAAATTGTGCCCAATTATAGTACTTGTTGAGTTTATGAACTTAGTTACTTTACACCAGTGGCTATAAAGATAGAAAGACTAAGCCTTGCACAGAGGCATGAAAATACATTTTCAAAATGCTCAACAGTGCTGCCAAAATTATAAACTGACTGCTACAGAATTAAAATAAATGCTTTTTACATATTTCTATTAGATGTGACTCTGGCGTTTCTGTTAATATTAACACTGCTGCTTTAGTTGTTCTGACTGCTAAAATCCTGTTATTCCTAATTTTAAAGCCGATATTCTGTGGGGTGAGGGGGCTCGGATCCTTGTCACCTTTTTCATACCTGATGAGTTTGCATCCCTGTTGTCAATTTGTTTGGTTATCTAGGCACAGCTGTGTGTGACTCCCTCTGGTATACTGGTATGTGTTTTCCTAATGTAGAGAGCATTGATTAATTAATAAACTACACACTGACTCTAGATCCTGACCAAATCCTTTTTTGTTGATCAAATGTTTTTCAAAAATGTATTGTATATTATATAACAGCTGCACATCACAGACCGGAGTCTCTGCTACTGTGGACCACGAAGGAGGCGATCATCATCCCCATCCCCAAAGACCCGGCATGGCATGGAAATCTCCTCCTCCTGGAACAATTCTACACCCAGCATATGCTCCCTGTGTTGGCCAGTAGAGAGGAGGACATTTAAATAAACATACTCTTAACACCCTCGGACTCTGCGTTGTGTTTCGTCTGTGAGATGGGGTGTTATGCAGAGGGGAGGAAAACAGGACACAGCAGATTGGGATTGTGGTGGAGATGCTGAGCAGTTATTTAATTGTTGCGTGTAATTATAATTATACTGCGTGCTTCTTAGTTATTCCATCTTTTGCTGTAACATGGATCTGTATGTAACTCTATATTTACTTGTTATCTACCACACTTCCTTCTACATCATACACCATCATTATACATGGTGTATATAGGATATATATATATATATTTGTATAAATATCTGTAAATTGTATAATTTTATTTTTCATATTTGGGATTTCTCTTTTGTCCACTCAAATACACTTGGCCCTTTCTCTTTTCCATGTGGAAAATGGCAGCTGCATATTCTGCTTTTCTCGTCTGGCTCCCTGTCTGCTCATCTACAATGAGACAATTATATAATTAATTACTAATAATCATTTAAACCTGTTATTACCAATATTTCACAAATTCTTCATGTAAACTTAAGAGCACAGCTGTATGTTGAGTATGTCAACTTTGCTTGGTTCATCTTACTGGGGGACAGCTACATGGATGTCGGTGCAGTCCACAATCATTTTGCAGTTGAAGGCAGAATGAATTTATTATTGACTCAGAATGAAGCACAACTTCATGTCATACAATACATTGACTTTATTTGTAATTGTGTAAAAACATATGAGCATTGATTAGCAAGCAGGACCTGCAGGAACAGAGAATGGTGATGGATGGAGCTGGGAAGAGAGAAGAATAAAGAAAACAGATCAACTTTATTATCGGATATTAAAAATTCAATTTCAAAACAAGTTGCCGCTCCTACAGTTTTCTAGTATGTAAAGATGATTTCACATGACCAATGCAAAATATCACACTCAATACATGTGTGTCTCTGGAGGGTGCATTGTGCCTTTGATGTATATAAATAATATACCATAACCAAATACTATTACGTACAGTGGAAATCAGGTTGCCAGAGCAGGTCAGTCCAGTGTGCATGTTCCTCAGGGTCTCAGCAGTTACAGGTGAGGTAAAGAAAATAAAAGAGAAAAAGGTCAGTAACAACACTTTAAAGTAACAACACTGAATAATTATCTCTTTTAATAATTTTCTCTCAGTAATCACTCAACTACTGTCTTTCCAACAAACAGATTGACTCACTCTCACTATCATCACAATGAAACACGTCCAGAAGAATGTCATGCAAAGCTCCCTGCCTTCCTTCCTTCGACTCTTCCTGAACTGCCTGATCTTTTAATGTTCAATGTTAACCATTTGTGTAGATAGCATTAAGTAGAAAATATGCTTATGTGGCGTTAGCCTACCTCCCGCCCCCTTAGCACCTGGTGGAGGGGGGGATAGGCTACTCTTCAAATGTTTCACAAAATACTTACCATCATGACTACTCTTACTTTTTAACATTTTGGTTTACTTCATGTTAAGGCTAATACAAATGACAAGGCTAAGTAATGTAATGTAATGCTAACTAACAGGCTCGCTACTAGCTAGGTAGCTAACTTGACTATGTTCCATGCAAAACATGTATATTACCTGATATGTTTGGTCCAACGACTCCTGGTCCTTTCATAAGACGGGAAGCGATAGAACGAGCAAGTGGTATGATCTCTTTTGTGATTACAACCTGGTACAAAGCACACAGGCATCTTGTAAAAGTGAATTTATTGGAGCAATCTCTTATATTTATTGGAGGGAATAAATCAGTCTTCTTCTTCCTCTTTGCTTTGCGAGTCGCAACCAGTCTTGGAGCATTATCGCCTATGACATCACTTACGCGACCCAGAATGCCTTTGGGATTTGTAGTCTTTCTAGTTGCGTATTTTTCATCGTCTTATATTTCAACAGTTTTACGACAAACTGTGACTTTTTTTACATGGAAATGATTGTTTAAGATTGACAAACATCATATGTGTCATTCGTGGCACAATTCAAACGGGATCAAAAGATAACTTTCCTCTCTCCATTAACTTCAATGTATAATTTTCCGCTTCCGGGGTCCCATGGAGGCTCCCGGAACGGGAGGGACTTCGCCTCTCTATATGGCGGAGACTCTGGAAACTGATACTAGTGTGAGAGAAATGATTGATTTGGACAGCTTTTCGGACAGGATAGATGAGGAAAGTGATCAATCTGGTGCACTTTGAGGGCAACATTAAGAGATTTATGGATACAGCTCTCAACACTCATATGAAACATATATTTCAATAATCAAAAAACATTGGAAGGATTTCTTAACCTATTTTATACAACTAATATTACATAGATGGAAATATTTGTTTACATAGATGACCAAACCCACTGAGATAACTTAGGCTACAGTTAACCTCCCTGAGCTGACGTTATCTCTCTCAGTCCCACAGGAGAGCACTCTCCCTCTCCTTATTGTTGAAACAGCTAATCTCCGTTAGCTCCGAGCTAGCACCAGATGCTAACAACAACCCTGTAACTCTCAGTCTCTCTTTCTCTCTTTCTCTCTCTCTCGAATCGACCAGTGGCCTTTATTTATCATGATCAATCAAAGAATCTACGAAACAATGACACCAGCCAGGCTCACCTTCATCTTTTGGGAACAGAAACATCGCCACTTCGGCAGACTTGACATTACTACAGCCAGCGGCAATGCATCGTTTCCCCTGTGTTTTTCATCCCTCTTTCTTCACTGTCGCCTCCATTGTCAGGTTGTCTCGATTGGCAATCACTTCCAGTCGACTCCGACACACTTTCCAGGAAAATACTAGCTCAAAAACGTTGAGAAATTCGACTTTGAAAAAGAGAAAAAATGAACGGTGGTGAATGTAAACAGTGCGGCGGCATCCATCTCGTGACGTCACGTAGTAGATCGCAAGCCACGCCCACGAAGGCGAAGGTTGACTGCAGATTTCCCCGGAAAATTCAAAACTCGTCAAATTCGTCGCTATTCCAACATCTTTTGATATGGGTTCCAATGGACAATTTTGGTCATTACTATACGTATTAGCATAACAGATCATGCACAGGTGCACACTTCACAGGGTCTTTAAGCTTAAGGCATCAGTTCCAGGTAAAGTCTGATAATATATAGCTATAGAATACAATATCTAGCTATAACATACACAAATATACATGAATAAATAAACATTTGCATACAGTTGTGGCTATTTTCTTCTTGTAATCATTAATTACCCATTTCCACAAATGCTAGCCCCCATGCATGTGTGAGATATTATTTCTCTGCATACACCCCGGCCCATTCGCCTGCATGTCCAACGTATCAACTCCTCATTACAAATGCATGAACTTGTTAGTGTCTTCTACCTGTTCTTTACCCCTCCACCCCAGCAGCTGCAGGTCCCAGAGGGTGCCTCTGAAACTCAACCTACTTCTACCACACTCACTCACACACACACACACACACATACACACACACACACACATCCATCCCAGGATTATCCTCCACTGTCTCCCTTAAAAATAATAATTATAGGGAAGTGTCAGAAGAAATTAGATGAGTTCTCTCTTCTATCCTCTCCTCATTGGGATATAGTATGTGTGATTTTCACCCAAATAAGCTTGGGGTACAGATGAGTACACTGAAAAAACTGAAACTTTGACTTTAATTAAATATATCATATCAAAACATTTCACATAACTGTATTAGGTTAGTTGAAAGCAATAATATTAAGTTGAACATAATTTTTCATTCAAACTTTATATGATTCCTTTCAATATCTGTGATATCTGTTGACATAATATATTTAATTAAAGTCAAGGTTTCAGTTCTTCAGGGTAGCTTCTTGACAGTTGTGAATGAGGAGTGCTGCGTGAAGGCGCTGACGGGAAGTGAAGGCATTTCAATGAAGCATTATCAACACCCAAACACTTGACCTCCCATTAACCTGGAAGCATTCCTAAAGATGTCTGTAAGTCCCCCCACCCCCACTCATTACAGCAGGCAGGGCAGCCGCTCAGATATGCTGCGCTAATGAAGACCCACAGAGGCCAGGGGAAAGGCTACAATGAAGTGGGAGGAGAAGGGAAACAGGTGGAATGCTCTGGAAAGAAGGTCAATACTGGAAGTGGAATAATGAAAACTATGCCTGGGTTATTACTTATAATGTAATCTGCAGAGCAACTTCCCTGTTTCAGAAAAAAGCCTGTTAAATCCATTGTTAGTTTTTAACCTCTTCCACTTTGCCCGATGATTCGCAATGAAAAGTATTATCTTCTTTGACCAAAGAGACTGTTTTAAATGTAGTTTTTTATAGATACAAATGTTCTGCATGAAACTAAAAATACAATTCAGAATTCAGCATTTATGATTTTGAAAAGGGCTGCATTACAGCTTTGGACAAACCAGTTGTTGTTTGGGTGCATGGTTACACAGGAGTTTGGATTTGATCTTAAATAGATATGGGTTGAAGAGAAATGCAGCTTTATAGTTTCACCCTTCTGAAAACATCTAAGGTGAAAATATGTCTTTGTATGAGCCTGATAATCAGATTCCTTTTTGTTTCACTCCATCTATTCAGCCTGATATCTGTTCATTAAACAGAGGGTTGATTTTGCTCAGTGTTGCGCTAATTAAAGCTGGGAATTGGCAATAACCAGGCGATACAAATCATGATACAGGGGTTACTCATCAACATATAGCAATATACTGTATTAAGACACCATCAGCAAAGTCTTATTTTGCATTTTTTTCCATAGAAAAAGTAAACTTTGCAATTACAACAGTGTGACCGGCATTAATTATTATGTCCCTTTGATATCCATTCTCGGTCTGCCACAAATCTTGCACGTTAACTATTAAACAATAATCACTAGCATTTTTGCAAATCTATGCAGCACCACAAAACATATACCATACATACTTTATCGATATTTTCTTAAACTCGTAGTACCGCGAGTGATTCTCACACCAATACAAAAATGGGTTGTTGTAAATGTGTATTTTATAAATTATTTGTGTCAATTTATCCATTACTGTTTCTTAAGTATGTACCTAGCTATGTACAGTAGGAGGATATCAATCAGTTAATGGTTTCTGTAACCTCCAGAAAATAGTTGACAGAATATCAGAAAATACTTAAATGAAACCAGCCGAGGTTGTACCACATCAAACCTCTGCATGATACATTTTTCTTCTGGCATGAAGAGGAATAGGCGTTTCTGGTTTCAGATTGAGGAAGTGTTACACAGGATTGTGTTTCGTTGGAACAAGATTTATAATGTGATCCTGCCATATTAACTGCTGGTACCTGCAGCCAGAGGGGAATGGTGGATCAGTTTAGCAATCAAATCTCTTTCAGATAATGTTTAACAAATGACTCTTACAGCACAATAATTCCCCTTTAACTACGACTGAGCGGTGAATTGATATGGTAAATGTAGTGAAGGACGGCACACTAAACAAGACACTGGCTCTTCTGTAGGCATGTGTTGGGGGGGCGGGGGACTCTTTGAAGATTACACTTTGTTAATTGCCATCATCCATCAAGCATAACATTCATAAATGGGATAGCCATTGGACATTTAAGATAAGTCTCAACCATTATGATGGATCGTGGTTTCAGAGCTCGTGTTCAATCTGGTTAATGTCTGAGATAATAATTTAGCTTTAATCACTCTGATTTTATATTTCTGAAATCACCACTACCTCCTCAGGCCCTCAAAAGTTATTTTAGACCACAACTAATAACACAACAATTTAAAGCAGCACTAAAAACACATCTCTGGACCGAGGTATTACTGGCAACTTGACACATTTACACTTAAAACAGGAGTTGCTTTATTTGTATTCAGCCATAGCACACAGCATGAGGCTAAGGTGGTATAACTCAATAACTCAGAGGGGGGGGGGGGGGGGGGATAGAGGGTATCCCACTGCACAGACATGTTGAAGGTAACATGCCTGCAGTGGGACCTCATCAAATCATGCTTTGCAATAGGATTTACCAATAAAGAACTACTTTTTAATATACTTTATATTTATAATTAATACTAATATTTTCTATTCCATTTATTCCATTATTCCCTAAAGTTTTCTTTTAAATGTGTGATTTATTAATTTTACAGAATATTTAGTTGTGTTTTTTAGACATTATGTGAATTATCTAATTTTCTCAGATTTATTGAATAATTTTTGCAGATGACTCCCCCTCCACTGGCTCTGTATTATTACCTCTTTCTTTTTAAAACAACAATATGGTGCGGTTACATTATTAGTTACATTATACTTCAGGGAAGTGTGTCAACATACCATAATTATGACTTCAATACCTGCCTAAAGTAATGGATTGATAGATAACAGAACGCACCACAATTATGTGGCAGTTCTAGTTCAACAAAAAAATAGACTGTAAATGTAACCAGCTCATCTCAATAAAACTGCCAAAATTAGCTCGACAGCAGCCAGCAAAAATAAGATAACATAAAATGCTATGTACATTTCAGCGCTTCCGTAATAACAAATACTAAATACTGCTGAAACATGAAAAAGAAGAGTGAGAAGTTAACCACATATTTTCAGACTTTAAAATGACAGTGTTTGGTGTAATAACTTGTGTCTGATGTGGTTTTGCTACAAAAATGTTCATTATTTCCCCCCCCCCCTGCTCTTTATCTCTGTCTATGAATATCAGTGGTTTTAAAAGTTTAACTGTACATGAGATGAAAAGTCTGAAGAGTTCATTCACACCCCCACACTGAGTTGATCTCCCAACTGGCTGTGAGTAATATCACAACATCATATTCATATGAATAGCTATTAAACTGAGATTTAAGTTGAGCATAGACACATTTTACCCCTTTTATCTGATGTATGTGAAAAGGCCTTCTCAAGTAAGGGAAGTTATAATTGTTTAAGGGAGGAAGTTTTGAGTGCATAATTTCACTTGCAATGGAGTATTTTCATGGTATTGTGCATACCGTGGAATAGGTGCTCTAATTCAACTTAAATCTGAATACAGTGCCTGCCTTGAACTAAATGTCCAGTTTTCAGTGCTCAGTGTGTATTTGATGATTCAAAGACCACCACAGTCTTTGTTTTATTGTTTGATTTATAAGGTAAATAGCAAAGTTCAGTAATGGAACACAAACAATCCACTGAGGTATAAAATCTTCTTGTTCTGTGTATGAACTTATCCTTTCTGCACAGGTTCATGTAATGAGGATCAAATGTTGCTTCTGTCATACACCATAAACCACACTCCAGTTTGACTTTCAAAAGAGGAAGTGTCAGTGTCAATAGATGACAAGCAGGTGGAGCCATGAGCAAAGTAAAGCTCATTGTAACTCTCAGCATTACATTTTGAGGAGTTCTCCCCTCCACAGAGTGATGCTTTCCTCCTGCAGGTTTCTCCTCATGGATGGAGCTTATTTCTGTGCCGCCTGCTAAGTCCATGTACCATGAAGACCTCGCCTCTGTGCACTTTCTCCATATCTGGCTTAACTAGAGGCTAACGGTCTCATTTTAATTGATGTTACTTCCACATCTCTGCCTCTTCCTGTATTATGACGCTACTGCTGGTTGGTGCTGTAAGTGACAGTGTGGAGAGGCAATGCTAATCCGGAGGTGGCAAATAATCAGAATAATTTGGCCGCTGCGTGTGTTTGTGTGGGGCGCCGGCCTGTATGTACTGCTTGTCATTTTTTCAATTACTCGAGCTGTGGTTAAATGTTCATTTTCAGCAGTCAGCCCCGAGCAAAAACTACTGAGCCCCATTAGGTTTTACCCACAGCCTCACACTCATTAGTTCTCTCCGGTCAGACGAGAGTGAGGGTGGGTCTACTGAGATTGTTAAGGAGTTTCCAGCCACGATCCTATCATAGTAAGATAGTGAAGACTTGGGTGACCTTTGTAAAGGCAAATCAGCGCACACTCCTAATTGACCTTATCTCTTTTCCTTCTCTGTCTTCTTTTCTCTCACATGCGAAAAACTACTGACCTGAGAGGGTTGAAAGGATCATGTTTAACCCTCCTGTCGTTTTCTATGAGAGGCCTTCTAGCTCACAACTCATACTTGGTCTTACAAACAATATCAGAATCTCACATGTACACCATCAGATTCTTTTCACACAGAGTATCATACCGTCTTCATTTACTATCATACTATCATACATAAATAACTATTCTCTCTCACACACAAAAACAAAATCTCTTAAACGCACCATCATACTCTTGTACACACACCACTATCGTTTTTCACAAACAACTATAATCTAATAGAACATTATAATAGTGTATGTGAAAGAGGATAGTAGTATGTATGTAATCGGTAAACAATGTATGTAAGACAGATTTAAGACCTATATAAGAGGGAATAGTATTTCATGTTAATAACAATAGTCATATATGTAAAACAGAATAGCAGGGAATGAAAGGCCGAATAATAGCTTATAAGAGGTAACAATAATTCATGTGAATGACAATATAGGTATGTGTATAAAACATAATAATAGGGTGTGTGCATAAGAATAGTTATGAGTGTGAGAGAGTGTGATTGAAAAGTTAGTGAGTTTGATTGAAAAGGAAGTTGGACTAAATTCTCAGTTCCTGATTGGCTCTACGTTTTTTGTTTGACGAACACCGCCCAAGAAAGGCAGTAGATGCTACTAATGTTCCCTATGCAACCTGAAGAGTAAAAGGGTCAAGTCCCTCAGAAAGCAATGACTGTAAGTGTAAGCCTTACACTTACACTGTAAGGATTAGTAACATGTATTGTGTTTATGTGATGACATTTGGAGATGTTTAAACTCAATGAGAAAATGCGTTAACATTCTTGCTAGCGTTAGCATACACGCTAGCGTTAGCCATACTAGCCTGTTCACATGCTTATTGCACAGCTAGTGTAAATAACCCCATTTGTGTTCTGTGAGACTGAAGGGGATGTTGCATTGTTTTTGTTGCTTTCGTTGCACTTTTATATTCGTCTTAAATGTAATTTAGGTTAACTTCCTGTTTTATTTAGATGCTTTTATTTTGAAAGCAAGTTTACGCTGTTGACAGGAAGTTGTTGTTGCTATGGAAACAACATGAGTGCGAAAAGAAATATCTTCTATAACAGGGGTAGTGAATTAATTTCAGTTTTCCGCACTCTCGCGGGAATATCTCCGCAATGGAGCGAGCTTAAGTTTCACTTTCAATTGCATGATATAGCCCAGCGCAACACCTCCGTCAAGCATATTTCCACTTGTTTGTACCATTTTCAGCCGATTTGTAATCTGTTCTAGAAAGACGATGTTTTTTTTTAGGATTTCAAGAAGCATATAGAACTAACAATGGATGTATTTTATGAACATGTATCCATGCTGAAAGTAGATTTAGATCTGTTAGGAGTGAGATAGAGATTATTATCTAATATATGCATCTGATGAAGCATTGCATGAAGTCTGTTGATGATCAGAGGCTGTTGTTGGGGCTGCATAAACGTTTTTTTATTTTTGTTTTGTAGACAGACCATGCAGGCCTCAGAGAGTTAAACTTGGGCCTGCGACCATAGTTTTATTGTATTTTGTTTTGAAAATCCACAGCGGAGGTTTGTGTCGTACTACATGCGGTGTATTTGGCATATCTCTCAGTAGCCAACAATCTTTGAGTCTGTTGGCTCGGACATAAACTCGTGTTTAAAATAATACTACATAATAAATGTAGTCTACATTTCATAATAAGAGGTGTAAAACCTGAGAGGATTTTAAATCGCATTTGAACTAAATGCTTATACAATCTGTAGTTGTATTTGTATTGTTGATTTAATGTGTGAAAGAGGCGATATAGAGAAGGTTAAGCTGTCATTATTAGGCTGTAATTTGTTATATACTGTTGGAATGGGGAAGCAGGCCTATTGTTTTTGGATATTTGTGGAGTTAGGTGGTCCATGAGTGTTTTTTATTGGTTAAGTGGTCCTTGGTATGAAAATGTTTGAGAAACACTGCCCTAGTGGATTGTCAAAGGGGGAGCCTCGTTGCGGGGAAATTATACAGATGGCTAGTCCCCCCTGAAAATGTCTATGCAAACGTTATTATTAATAATAATTAAAAAATATATATATATTAAAAAAATTAATCCATTTTTTTTATACATATTTTTTTTTTAAATGTTCCATTTTTATTTTGTAATCATCTCGCGACCCCCACTCGGGGTCTCACAACCCCCCGGTGGGTCGCGACCCCCACTTTGGGAACCCCTGTTCTATAAAGACAGAGAAAGTAAAGGATAAAGTGTATGTTAACTTTAAATGTTAGCACCCCCCGAAGAGGCACATGGTTGGTATTTACTATAATATAAAATTGTAGGTTGTGTCCTAATTTGTTTATAAGCTGTTTTGTAGCTTTGCTGTCTGTTTACAGTTAACTTTTGGTAGTATGCTAAAGTGATTCTTTGTTGTCGCTTCGCTTCGGGCCGAACCACGCCCCTTAGCTGTGATATAATGAGCATATACCACGGCCTGTGGTGAGCTATTGCTTATGTATAAAATAGTTGAATGCTGTATGTGTGAGATTCTGATATTGATAAGACCAAGTATGAGTTGTGAGCTAGACGGCCTCTCATAGTTTTCTCCTTACTTTGATGTCTTATTTAACTGCTCTTACATTAATACAAAAAACATTAATCATAAACAACTTTAATTTACCTGCCCTGAGAAAACTGAAACGTTGACTTTAATTAAAGGTATAATGTCAACAGATTTCACACAACTGCGTGAGGTTAGTTGAAAGCAATAATATACATTTTAGATAAAACATATGTTAGGTTTAACTTCATATTATCATTTGTTCAACTAACCTAATACAGTTATATACAATCTGTTACCATAATGCATTCATTTACAGTATAGACAAAGTTTCAGTTTTTTCAGCGTGGTTTACATGAATTACTGCAGTGAATATAGAAAGAACAGACACTGAAAACGTCTTAAAAAATTGAAATCTTTTTGATTGGTGAGTGTCTACTATCTGATGTATGAACGCAAGGGTTACCCATTCATTTTCTATGGCGGTCATTTTTGACTGGGATCATCAGAAGTTTACAAAGTTGATTAAACCTAAAAAAATTCAATGAAAGTGGTGATCAGCAATTGTATGTTGAAATGCCTACTGTCGACGATATCATAAGGCCTTGGGGCAATCAAATGTAAAACACGATATTTATGATTGATCAAAGTATTAAATCGGTCAGATTTGACCCGAACAGGAGGGTTGGTTAAACCCAGATTCCAGAAAAACTCTTTAAACCCTACATTGTCTCCTCTACTAATAGGTACGCAGGCTTTTATCTCCCCTCTTGCATCTAGCGTGATGCTTTCAGAGCAGGCATCATAGCTTCCTCTGTTTCCACTGACCTGAGGGATCCTTTCTTGAATTTTTGTGCTTCTTTCAGCTCTGCCAGCTAAATGGAGGTTAGAGAGAGATTGCATCCATTATTGAGGTATTCAATTCAAATGTCACCCGTTTTCCACTTGGCACTGTTTCCTCTTCCCTAATGTTGGCTCGGGGCGCAGGGGGGGGGGGGGGGGGGGACTTTTTGTCTCAGCACTGAGAGGGACTTTTTCTGCAGACATTAGCGGGGACGGATGCAAGGTGACACCTGTGTAAGTCACGGCACTTCACCTTGCACTCTAACACCTGGATGTTCTCTCTCCGCATGGTGAGTATCCTCCTGAGCACAGGCCTCTGAGACGCGCTGATTGTAACTATTCATCATCCGGCGGCCACTTAATTGGCCCAAAAGTAGATTGTAGGGTGGCACCGGCCCCTCAGGTGGGCGTGGACAGAATACACTTCAGATCAGACGCTGGAAGTCCTCGAGGTGCTCACATGGATAAACCCACTCCGTCTCCACGCGCAGGTCACCCATTTAGGGCTTTCATTACCCGGTTACCCTCTTGTCAGTGCAATTCAGTTCTATCATCCCTCAACCCAGTTGATATTAACAGGTAATTTGTAAATGTCACTTTGGGTTAGACACCTAATTTTCTTCTTTTTCCAACAATCGGGCATTCACAAGCTAATTTTTCTTGTCTTTTGAGAAAGGTTTTCATTCACAAATAGAGTTATGGTCCACTAAATAAATGAGAGTAATTGATTAGAAGAAAAAAAAGTGATATACCGTAACCAATTAGAGTCAATCAATGACATACTACCCAGGATTCCTTTAGTTACCGTAATGCACGTCTGCCGTCATCCTGGGGACACTATCTGAGAATGAAATGAGATGTGAGGAGATGGTGAAGTACTGTATTTAATATCTTGTCACACACAAATACCTGCAAACACTCATTTATTTAATCACACACAAAAGCAGGAAAATGTAGCCTGAATGTAAGAGCACTGTTTAATTCTCAGACTACATTTATTAAGACATCTTAATTTGCCAGGTTTATTTGTAGAGCAGATTTTATACACAAAGGCAATTCAAAGTGCTTTACGTAATATATAAAACAATTGTCATTTGATTTGTTTGGAATCACTTAAAATAAAATGGATAATGGGTTCTAAGATGGAAGCGACCAAGTTTTTCCTTTAAAGCTGCTCGTTTAGCATGTACTCAGGAATGAGTCCTTATCCCGGAAAGGAGTTACCATTTTAGCACTTCCTGTTCCTTCATCTCAAAGTCAATGTTTTTAAAAGTGTTTTTGGTTATTTTCAAGAGATAAGGTCTGTGGTTAACACAAACTAACAAACAAAAGTCAGCTCACAGTCAGCACGGTTCCTGGGAGAGGATTCATTAAGACATTCAAGTTGGATTTACCACATTATTAACACACCTTATTTATAACTACAAGTTTATAGTTATTTCGTCTTCCTGCTGTTTTCACTGCATGTTCCCACCATGGCAACTATCACAACCTGTTGTTTAAAAAAGGAAATCTAGGGTCTCAAATTGTGCTTCCATTCCTTACAGTTTGTCCTTTTTTGTGTGAAATGTGCTTGGATTGAAATGGTAAAATTATTTTCCTCACTTAACTTAAAGCTGCTTTAATCGGTAGGTTAATATTTATTCTTGAAGGGGTTGCTCGTATAGTGGAAAACATTTCCCGGAAGTTCCCCTCACTTGTACAGAGGATTAGCTTATTTGGCTCGTTGTATTGAATAAATAAAACTAAGACTACTGCTTTAGTTCAGTGTCACTGCTCTCCAGACGCAGCTACTACACCCCATCAGCCGCACCAAAAAGCTCAAGTTGTAAATAGAGATATTAAGCTATATCTTATTGGGCTTCATAAATTACTTAAAGTCTAATATATCTACATGCTGGTCTTTTTATTTTGTATTTTGCACCTCATACATGTAATATAGGTTTTTACTATTTAATGTCAAATTGTACCTCTTATTAGTAATCTGTAGTCAAAGGGAACACTTCTTGCTACTGAACCATGCATTTATTTGTTTTGTTCCATAGAACTATTCTGCATTTCCCTTCTGAAATAATAAAAAAAATCTATCTTCATTCATTCTTTCACACAATATTTCAAATAATAATCATTGTAATTAAGAACGTGGACATATGGGATTCATGTTTCATTTCACTCAGCTAGAAGAGTCTAATAAGAAAAATTGACTGTAATGCAGACTTAAGAAAAAGAATTCACAATATTATCACAGCCAAAGATCCCAAATAATATCCACTCTCATTTGAGGATATTATATTATATTGATAAATCTCTCTGCTTAAGGTGGTACAAGCATACAATGTGTTAGTAGCAATAAATCAATTCAGACAAAGCATACGTAATGTATTAGTTATCAAGGTCCACATTTTTACAAATTATTCAGTCTAACAATTTACATCGTGGTGTCTGCAATTCAAAAATACACATATAGAGAGCACACACTTGAAGTTTCAGGGCTTTTATTGCTTTTGTTCTCCAGTTGTCTCTGAAATGTTACATGACCATCACTCAAAATAGCATTCAAGCTAATTCCCCAGTCAGCCAGTGCATCGGCTAAGTGGAATTCAAGACTGATTTCACCATGTGATACCGTGAGCCTGCAGCCTAAAAGCCTCCGTGTGATTGATAAATATAAGAATTGAGGAGACGTTCCGACTGGGGAAAGGCCTCTGTCATTAAAAATATGGTGTCCGTAATGAAGAGGAAATAGAATTAGCAGCGAGAAGGATGAAGGGGAGCCAATTGCTGTAAATATTCTAAAGACTGATCGACATCCTCCTCCTCCAGCCACAGCAGAAAGTCATTATGTGGTTTTTGGATATAGGTTCCCCATGACCGCATATTTATTATCTATCTAAATAGAATCACTTACCTCAGATGCTGCCTCTGATAGCCAGTCACCACAAATATCAGTTCCCCCGGTGCCTCTGCCGACAATTTTACATAAGGCCAAATGATTATGCTTGCAACCAGACAGGATTGCATTTTGTTGTTAACTTGATCCGTGGTTTCCTGTGAGAAATAACCATTTTCAGAGAGAGATTTTTCCCTCTAAGAGTGTATATTCAACACTCTTTGACATCCTCCACGGTGGAAAATGAGGTCAGCGGTAGAAAGTCAGTGCACTTTTTAAAAACAGGGAAAGAAAAATACCTCCTCATAGTTCCAAGACTGTGTTCCATTAGCCTCCTCCATGATCCCACATCTTTATTTATTCCACCTTTATTTTGTCAGTATGGTTCAAATTTAGATATATCTTTTTTTCTGTGCCGCTTTTGTTCAGGCGTTAAGAGTTATGGCAATATGTATTACAACGGGGGCTGCAGCACAATGCCTATTCATGAAGGCAACTTATGCAGTGCTCAAAAGCATGTATGCACATAGGTATTGGCCCATTTGTCAAGCCAGGAGAGCTAATTATCTCATAGCGTGCAATATTGTTTTCAAGCCATGCGTTTCATTGTGCAACATTAAAACATACGTGGTGCAGGCTGCACAAATGGTTTCCATGAGTATGAATGCATTAGAACATTTTGGGAGGGGATGTTGTATTAGAGCTCCACAGGGATATCAGCATGCTGCACCTCTTTTGGTTTGTCATTCATCTTCCTCGGCTGGGGCGGGGACAGAACCAGTGGGTAGTGACGCCTTCAGCCAACTTGGCAGGTTAATGAAGGTAATTTGATTTCATACATAATGGTTGCCCATGCCACGCGGGGTCTAATTGTGCTCAGCGCCTGGGCGTCATTTCGTGGTACCAGCCGAGGCCCCGTGTATTTCCTGAAGGTTGTGCGGAGGCAAACAAGATTCAAGCGAGATGGAACCGATAGCTCAGTTTCATCTGCTAATAGTTGATCTGATTTCCCTGTCAGCTGTGAGCGCTGCTGTCACAGTGTGAGGCCGGCAGCTCAGTTTTAGTGAATCAGGAAAGTTCATTACTACATGGCAAACAAACACCATGGTAGGCCGTACAGTCCTGGGATGACTAAAGGAACATGGTGCTCTGCACACAGTGTTATTTATTACATTGATTTGATATTATTCATGTGGTATCTGTTTTTGTGTGGTCTGTCAGTCATCTTAGGCTGTTTTATTTTGAAAAGTGTTCACCCCCTGTCTTGCCTGTTGCTTTCTGTCTGTGTTCCCTCCTGTCTGATTACCCGATTGTGTTCACCTGGTGCGCCTGTGTTTTCTCCTCCCTCCTCACCTGTCTCTTGTTTCTTTGATTAGTCTTGTGTGTATTTAAGTTCTGGTTTTTCTGTCTGTCATTGTTAGTTCCTTGTTTGTCTTTGACTGTGTCACAGGGTAGTGTTCTGTTTTCGACGCTTTGGCCTTGGAATAAAGGTATTTTTCTTTTAAATCTGCATTTGGGTCCTGCCTGCTTCACTCAAGCCTGACAGAAGGAACTAACCAGAAATGGACCCAGCAGATGATCCATTTGAGGTGGAATTACTTAATTGTACCTTTTTATTGGCTTGCTGCTATGATTGGTGGAAGGGAGCGTCCAGTGTTCAGCAGAAGGAGGCTGCTCTGGTAGAGGCGCACCAGGTGGCAACAGAGGAGCCATGTTTGGTGAAGTTCTTACCTGACTGGATTTTGGACTTCCTCTCGACATGTGGTTCCCGGTCTGCTAGCCCCAGGCATGCTAGCCCCCTGCCTCCCAATTCCCAACCTGACACCATACGTTTCGGTGTGTTCCGTCTGGAGTCAACCCCTGCTTCTTCCCCATTTCCTGCTCCTATCCAAGAGCCGTTCTCGGGTACTCGTCTGGCTTTTGGAGGTCCACGGAGCCTCCAAAAGGCTCCTAAGATTTCCTGTTCACACCGCAGTGGTGCCGCCTCTTAGCTCCGGAATCCGGTTCACTTCCAGCTCCAAAAATATTGTCGGTCTAGAAGCAAGAGCTTCGGAGCTAAGAGGCAGCGTCGCTTACGTCTCTCTTACGTCGAGGCGTGCAGGAAACTAAACCCACCTCCCCTGAACATGGGTCGACTGAAGAGTCTCGTCATGCCTGCCTACAAGCAGTCGCGCTGAGCAAAGTGACTAGAAGGCAACCACACACTTATAAAAAAAAAACACACTTTATAAAGTCAGGCAACACTAACCAGGCTTTGTGTGATTCTGTTTATTTGTACCTTACTTTGACCATCCGTTCACTGTTATTGATCATTGCTGAGAGCAGGCAGACGTTTTGTTTTGTATTATAGCAGCTATCGGATGGAATCAATACATGGGCTGCACAGGTTGAAAAGTATAAGGTTGGAGAAGTCGTTATTTAATTTAATCTGGCTTTGCTTTAAAAGCAACACGATCATCGACCCGACGCAGTCCCCCATTGTTGTTGTTGTTGTTGTTATTGTGAGCGCCGTTGGGGAGCAAATCAGCGATGTAAACGGTGACGTCATGACGCAGCAGCGGCAGCACCATCCCGGCTCTGAGTGGTGTGAACAAAGCGGGACCAGAAAAGGGAAACCGGAGCTGAATCAGAAAAGCTCTAGCTCGGAGCTAGAAAGGGAAAATCGCTTGTGTGAAAGCCGCAGGAGAATGAGTCGCAAGTCCAGGCTAGCAGACCGAGCCCCAGAAGCCATGCTTTGGACTCCAGTACAGGCCCCAGCAGCCATGGTTCCGGCCCCAATTCTGGCCCCAGCAGCCATGGTTCCGGCTCCAGAACCGGACCACAAAGCAATGGATCCGTGCACCAGTACCGGACCACACAGCCATGCTTCCGTGCTCCATTACCTGGCTCACACAGCCAGGGTCCAGGCTTCTGTCCCCTTTCAAGTGATCTCTTGAGTCCCCTCTCAGGTCCCCTCTCGAGTCTCTTCTCAAGTCTCCTCTCGAGTCTCCTCTCAAGTTCCCTCTAAAGTTCCCTCTGGAGTCCTCTTTCAAGTCATCTCTCGAGTTGAAAGCAACAATATTAAGGTAAACTCGATTTTTCAGTATATTATTCCCTATGTTTTTTCTTTATTCATTAAATTTCAATCTGCTAGATAGTTGGATGCAAAGACACGCTGAGATAAAAGTATGTATAGCAGCGCAGTTTCCGCTTTAGTTGGAAGTATGGCCACCATGTTGATTGGAGCCGAAAGTGGACAATATTTTTGAATATGGCCTGTTTATATCTCATAACATGACTCTAAATAAACACCATCAATTGTATAGCTATGAATATTTTCAATAATACATTGTATTCTCTTATTTTATAACTAACCATATATATATTACATTATTTTTGTTCTACGTCTAACTAAACATCTGAAGAAAACAGCTTTTCTCCTCAGAATCTAATTCAATTACAAAATAACGGTAAGTTGGACTGAGTCTGAAACACAACATCATAAAGTTAATTCGTGTTTTTTCTCACCATATAATTGGATCTTAATCAGCACCGGGGTCCAAGCTATTTTGCTGAGACCTCTTCATTTGATCCTTATCTACAAAGCCGTAGTAGATATTATAGGCCATATTCCTTCACTCTGTCATACAATCTAAATGGATCTTGTTTCAAAGCCTCAAGGACAGTCTGATGACAGACGATGAGCATGACTTGATTGCAATTTCCTGCTTATCTTCATGAATGTTGGTAAACATCAAAATGCACAGATCAATTTAATAGGTTACAAATAAAACTTCAAACCAGAGGATTGGTTAATATTGCAAACCATGATTGTTGCCAAAACTGTCAAACAGTCCTCAAAACCAGGTCACTAAGTCTACAGTGGAAAGCATGCTGGTGAAATGTAAAAATAATGGGAATATACTAGGAAAATTGCATTATACAGATCATTTAGTTTTGTTACATAATAAATAACGTTTGTTTATTTACAGAAATTATCATTTCAACACTAATTATATGATATGTTCTCAGTGTATTCCGTTAAGTTTGCATTCTACTAGGTCAGGCGTCTGCAACCTTTTTGACCAAATGAGCCATTTTGCTCCTTTTTCCCCAAATAGTTTTTGTCTGGAGCCGCAAAACATATTTCATAGCTTAATAGCTTATAAAGTTATATTTATTGTTATATCAGACAAAAACTATAGTTTTTTTGCATTTATTAGGCTATTTATCACAATATATAAAACTGTTAACCTCTAATAAGAAACAAAGAACTCCTATAAGGAGAATTACAAATAATACACAGGCCTACTTTAAAATAAATTAAACACAGCACTTGGGGAGTCCTCAGGACATTTGAAGGAAAACAAATATAATTAAAATGGGCCCACTTTGAAATAAATAAAACATATAGCTGCACCCTAAAAAGAGTTAAAGGTAGGGTACAGGGACGTGCACAGACATTTGGAGGGGCTATTGCTCTAAACTGGAAAAAGGGCCTCCCGACCGAAAAAAAACACAAGACCTTTTGAAAATTGTAACTTGTTTTTAAATGTAAAAGAAACCAAAGGATTATTACATCAACTAAATTGAACAGTCATTCACATCTCATAACAAAATAAGCTAAGGCGACTACTTGCATTCGGTGAATTGATTTTAAAAATGAAAACCAGGGACATTTTTTGTTTTGCGGTCCATATTTCATTAAAATATCTAATGTTAGTAGCTCTTAAAGACAAAATGGGGACAATCCTGTTTTAATGTAGTTTGACCTTTGTAACTGCTCTGCAGACATTCTGATAAAATAGGGCTTCTAACTAATTAGCTTAAATAAACTCACTAATTAATGAAACCAGTTCAATACGCATTATTCTTATTCTTATCATTCTTTGAGCGCAGTAACGGTAAGGTATCTAATTACTTATTTATTTTGTATTCCATAACTTAACAACAGAGATGATAAAACTAAAGTGGTAGAGACATGGTGGAAATCCTACAATGAAGCGGGACATTGAACTGTTCACCCGTGAGAGGCAGAGAGCGACCGGCCCCGTTGAGGGAGTTCACAGATGAAAAGACACAGAAAGACAGAGGCATAATAACAACAAATAGGCTATATTTAGGTGTCTTTTGTAAATAACCGACTGTATCAAGAGGAAGTAAAGTCCCCTGGTTTGTCCCTTATACCCTAACTGCCATGATGAGACAACTCAAAATCAAGTTTCCAAAATCCGACACTGAGTTAACGCACCGGCAGATGACATCGCTGACAGTGTGCTTCCCGCAGCGAGACGCTACAATAATAATTGTGGGCTTATCATGTTGATTCGGCCGTTGCCCGGGCAACATTAGCCCGTACCTGTGCCCGTCCCTGGTAGGGTAGGTAAGAATGGGGAAACCAGCTCGAGTGCTCTAGAATTTGAAAATACACAACCGGAAAAAATCTGCCTCTTCCTTCAGACTTCCTTACAGAGCCCCTTCTCCAACGAACGCGCACATGACCAATAAGGGCACGAGATAAGTTTGAGCACAGATGGAAGGCTGACAGGCAGGTAGGCCATCCAGTTATTTTAGCCGGGCCGGCTCAGATGATTGGTCGTGCTTTTTCCAGCGCTACGGCTTCCAGAGATACATTTTTTAATGTATTTATTGTCAAAGCATTTAATATATTCATTGCTATCGGGATGTTAAGAGCATTCCATGGAATATATCAAAAAGTGTTTTCTGAAATAAATTACATACCCCACTGAATTATGACTGAAGATCGTCAGCTGTCTTCCTATCCCGTGTTGTTCCTCGATACGTAAAGGCTGCAGCACCTTTGACAACTTATCTCTACATATCAAACATACCGATAAGCCAGCATCGTTTGCTGTGAAAACATATAACTATGTCCACACAGAATTAAATCCTGTGTTCCTCCGATACTTTTGTTTTCTTTGATTTATCCATAGTTCGCTCATCGAGCCGGGGGTCAGTTTATTCGCCTGCAAGAAAAGGCGCTATCGTGGGACCGTAGCAGGATGTGACGCATATTTTAGTTGAAATAATTAAAACCGTTTTGTTTATTTATGTGTCACAGTATCACCTCAAAATACAAGATACGAAACATTTTCAACCATGCAAGAAAATATAAATAGTCCTACAAATACTTTTATTTTATTTCCTTCTTATTTTTGTCCAAGCTCAAGGGAGCCAGAGCAGAGGGCTTAAAGGGCCGCATGCGGCTCGAGGGCCGCGGGTTGCCGACCCCTGTACTAGGTGGAGTAAACTTGACCATTAACCAATACGACTATCCACTAAAGCGTCTTTGCTTCAGACAGTAACAAACAGAACTCTTCCCCGTGAACACAGTCAAAGACAAACAAGGATCTCACAAAGACTAACAGGAAAATATGAACCTAAATGCACACAGGACTAACCAATGAAACAAGAGACGAGGGAGGAGAAAACACAGGGGCACAAGGTGAACACAATCAGGAAATCAGGTAGGAGGGAACAGGTAGGAGGGAACACAAAGACAGGAAACCAAAGACAGATCTAGACAAGACAAAAAAACAATACAGACAAAACACCCCCCCCATAAGGGACGGATCCCTGACGTCCCTAAACACAAAAAGTCCAAAACATCCTGCAGGGTGGGTGGAGGGGGACCGGAGGAGGGATTCGGGCGGACAGCCTGGGGGCAAAGCAGAAGCCGAGAAGGGGGACTCGGGCGGACGGCCCGGGGGCAAAACAGAGGCAGAGAAGGGGAACTCTGGCAGACGGCCCGAGGGCAAAGCAGAGGCCGACAAGGGGGACTCGGGCGGATGGCCCGTGGGCAAGCTAGAGGCCAAGAAGGGGGACTCGTGCGGACGGCCCGGGGGAACAGCAACAGAGCAGTGAAGTCTGCGGTGGGGAAAGTCAGAGGTCCGAAGACAGGGGTAAATTAGGGGGCTGGACTCAAGGGAGAAGGCAGTGGCTGGGAAAGTCAGAGGGGCGGGCTCGAGGGCGAAGGCATCTGCATGGAAACTCAGGGGGACGGGCTCGAGGGCAAAGGCCACGGCTGGGGAACTCAGGGGGCCGGGCTCGAGGGTGAAGGCCGCGGCTGGGGAACTCGGGGGGCCGGGCACAAGGACGGGCAAGAAGGCGGCGACGGGACAGCTCCAGAGGATGGGCAGGAAGGCAGTGCCGGGACAGCTCCGGAGGACGGGCAGGGAGACGGCGTAGGCCGCGATGGGGCCCCTCCGGGGTCAGCTGGATCGCAGGAGCACAGGGACCGGGAGCACTGGGAGCTGGAACCCCCGGTGGTACAGGAACCGGTGTCGGCCGGACAGGAAACGGAGCCATCCGGACAGGTGCAGACGGAACCCCCGACGGGACAGGCACAGACGGGACCCTGGACAGAACATGGGCTGGTGTCAGTGGGACCCCGGATGGGTCAAGGGCTGGTGTCGACGGGACCGCCGTCGGAACAGGACAAGGTGTCGGCGGAAGAGGCGTCAGCAGGACCCCCAACAGAACTGGACATGGTGTAGGCGGGACCCCCGGCGGGTTAGGATCAGGTGGCAGCGGGACCTCTGGCTGAACAAGATTCGGAGCTGGCTGGAGCTCCGACGGAACGGGTGTTGGCGGGACCCCCAACAGGTCAGGGCACAGAGTTGGCAGGACTCCCAGCGGAGAAGGGACTTTAGATGGGACTAGAGGATGGACTTGAGAAGGGACTTGAGAAGGGACTAGAGGAGGGACCATGGCTGCTGGGGCCAGAACCAGGGCCTGAACCATGTCTTCTGGGGCTGGGACCATGGCTGCTGGGGCCGGAATGGAGCCGGGACCATGGTTGCTGGGGCCGGAACCGGGGCACAGGGGCCGGTACTGGAGCCGGAACCATGGCTGCTGGGGCCTGTACTGGAGCCCAAAGCATGGCTTCTGGGGCTCGGGCTGCTAGCCTGGACTTGCGACTCCTTCTCTTAGGAGCCTTTTGGAGGCTCCGTGGACCTCCAAAAGCCAGACGAGTACCCGGGAACGGATCCTGAATAGGAAATGGGGAAGAAGCAGGGCCTGACTCCAGACAGAACACACCGAGACGTATGGTATAAGGTTGGGAATTGGGAGGCAGGGGGCTAGCATGCCTGGGGCTAGCAGGCAAATCACATGTCGGGAGGAAGTCCATAATCCAGCCAGGTAAGAACTTCACTAAACATGGCTTCTCTGTTGCCATCTGGTGCGCCTCTGCCAGAGCAGCCTCTTTCTGCTGAACACTGGACCCTCCCCTCCTACCTACCATAGCAGAAAGCCAATGAATAGGTAAAACTACGTAACTTCACCTCAAATGGATCATCTGCTGGGTCCATCTTTGGTGAGATCCTTCTGTCAGGGTAGAGCGAAGCAGGCAGGACCCAAATGCAGATTTCACAGAAAATACCTTTTTATTTCGAGGTTGAATAGTAACAAAAAGAACTCTTCCCCGTGAACACAGTCAAAGACAAACAAGGATCTCACAAAGACTAACAGGAAAAAGCGAACCTAAATACACACAGGACTAATCAAAGAAACAAGAGACAGGTGAGGAGGGAGGAGAAAACACAGGGGCACAAGGTGAACACAATCAGGAAATCAGGTTAGGAGGGAAAAGGTAAGAAGGAACACACAGACAGGAAACCAAAGACAGATCTAGACAAGACAAAACACAACACAGATAGATCGTGACACATTACTCGTTATTCTCTAATAGTTAATTAAAGACTGTATATTATGGCTATTTTGCACATCCCTTTCAAGATTTCAAGATTTTCTAAGGTTTATTGACATATCATATAGACAACTACGGTGTAGTTATGCAATGATGAAAAACTTGGGTCGCAGGTTCCTCAACAGTGCATTACATAAAGACATCTATAAATATGTGTGTATACCTCCACCATTAAACTGTCATATCCTGCACATTTCTACATACATCTTATAAGAGTATAATTAATATGTATAATATCAGTTGGTTAAAATAAGTGATTCAACATAGTTAACATTGCAGGAAAACAATAATTAGACATTAAGTACTATGTCAGACTTAATATTTATCTGTAAATAGATACCCCCAAAGCTTTTTTCTTATTTAAAAGAAGATCTTAACCTAAAGTATTCTTTAATGTTTGGATAAAGGTTAATTAGTTTTTCTATTTTGCACATCCTCATATTAATATCTTTGTACATCCGGCACTAAACAGTTTTATTGTAGAGATCACTTACAGTATCTTCTTGATATGTTATATTCTATATTTCTATCATTGACCTTCTACTTTCCCCCTATTTTGTACTCTTAATATTTTTTTCATCAAATATAACATATTCAACAAAAAAATTCAATAATGTGCTTTAACCACTAGGCTTGTGGGTTACAAAACTGTCAAGTTTAAAGTGTTAACACAACAATTTATACTTTGTATTATTAGTGTAGGACACTTATGTATGTATAACATCTGAAGATGTGTAGTTTTATTCATGTTTTCACATAATTTTACAGGATATTGCTATATTATTTGACATGTTTTACTTCTAAACATTAATATCTGAAAGGTATATCCGTCATTCATGGTAAGCTATTAAAATTCTGAATCCATAGATGTGTCTCCCATCACCCAAAACCCCTGACTATTCTCTCAACTCAGTATTTACATTCTTTAATTAAAAGATAATCAATATTATCTTTAAAGTCCCTGTCTATCAGCTGTGCACCGCTACCTATCTACCAATTGGATCAAATATGAAATTCAGCCGAATTAGTATTGATACTGCAAGGAGACATACAGTATTGTGTGAAGCGAAATTGAAGATGTTGTTTAATTGCCAACAAGTCCTCCAACTCATACGACCAAATAGGTCGATTGTTCAGGCCCTTATTACGACTAAATAGGTCGATTGTTCAAGCGCTTCTTACGACCTATAATAATAATAACTTTAATTTATATAGCGCTTTCATAACCTCAAGGTCGCTTAATATAATATAATCACGTTTTCTGCCTCTAGTGCTCCCGTTGACTGCAAACGCTCTGGAGGGTAGTATATTCTCAAATAACCCTCTCTGGAAAATCCTAAATTGTAGGATAGTTTAGCCATTAAAATGTTTTCTGATTAGATTTCTAGCGAGAAGTCTATATTGTACTTTTAGAATCCACGTCCAGTGGATGTGTAGGATCTATAGTTTGATAGATATTACGAAGATGAATTGAGGTCTCGCCAGGAGAACGTGTAATGGCAGTGTCCATGTAAAGTTAGCGTCAACCCTCACGGGGTGAAAACAGTATTTCCGGTCTCGAAGTTTTCATAATAAAACCGTATTCTCCTCACTGTCAAATGATTTTAAAGCTATATCTGCAGTACTCATCCACTAAAAAACATCAGTTTATCCTTGTTAATTACACAACATTAATTGGTTTAAATTGTTTACACTGCTTTTTGTGTTTTTGACATAAGGTTTTTCCTTTCGACTCTGAGACTCTGAGACTCATTTTTTCAGAGGTTTGGATAGACTAAAAAATCGAACTACCCATAATCCTCAGCTATCGTTGAAGCTCGGTAATTTGGATGTTTTAGCCGCAATGCACATTGGGATATGGTGTTTCTGCGATGTGAAATCCAAAAACATTTAAAAAAAAAAAAGAAATACTTTACTACTTTTAATACTTTTTTGTGCTTGCTTTTCTCTTTGAAAGTCATCACATAACGGCATTGTAATACACGGTTTGGCTGCATTAAATATTACACATCTGCCGTAGTTCTCTATTTATAGAGCCCTGATAAGAAGACCTTTGGACAAACAGGAAGAAATGCCGCCGAAACTGAATACGTGACATGGAACATAAATATATCAGCAATTAAACAACATCTTCGATTTCTTTTCACACAATACGTCTCCTTGCAATATCAACACTAATTCGGTTGACTTTATAGTTGATCCAATTGGTAGATAGGCTGTATTTACACCATAACGGTGCACAGCTGATAGAAAAGGACTTGTAGTTTTTCAAGATATTACTGATTTTCTTTCTTTCTTTAAAGAATTGAAATACTGAGTTGAAAGAATAGTCAGGGGTTTTGGGTGATTGGAGACACATCTATGGAAACATTATCAATAGCTTACCATTAAATGACGGATATACCTTTCTGTCTTTGATGTTTTGCAAATCAGATATTAATGTGTAGAACTACAATATGTGAAATATTATAGCAATATCCTGTAAGATTATGTGAAAACATGAATAAAACTACACATCTTCAGATGTTATACATACATAAGTGTCCTACACTAATAATACAAGTTATTATGGCATTGTATGCTTTGTGTTATTAACATCTTCAGAAACTACCTTTCCAACTCCTCATGCAGTTGACTGTTACAGGTCTATACAGGTTCATGGTACAATACATACGCTTCAAAATCGAGAGACTGAAACTGTATTTTTATTTACCGTTCTGTTTTAATTTCACAATACATTTAATAGTAATATTATGTTTGATAGTATTATGTTTTATTAACTAGACCACTGGGTCATGTTTGGTGTTACAAATATCAAAACAATATATGTGTGGATAACAAAATCAATCCGTCATAAACTAAACAGGACATTATACTGAAAAGTATAATTTATTGTGTGAACAATTTAAACTTGACAGTTTTTTTTAACCCGAACCACCTAGTGGTTGAAGCATGTTATTGCCAAAAACGTTGGGGTTATCAACAGATAAATATTAAGTCTGACAAAGTACTTAGAGTCTAAAACAGTGGTCCCCAAACTACGGCCCGCGGGCCGGATACGGCCCGCCTCCACATTTGACCCGGCCCCTTGAACAATTTCCAATATCAGAGACGCATTACCTCCCCCCCTCCCCCCCCCCCCCCCGCATTATTATTTTTTCAGTCGGGCCACGCGATCGAGACCAATGCACGCATAGAACTGGGTGAAGTGAGCCTCCCCGACTGAATCCCTGAAATGTTTCCTCATGTCAATAAAGCTCATTTGAATTGAATTATGACGCTAAAAAAATGTTGCTAACGACCTCACTGTCTTTGCCCTAATCATAAAACGTGAACCTACCCCCCCCCCCCCCCCCAGAACGGAATAATGGCAAAAAGGTTAGGTAAGAGAAAAATTGATTCAGAATGCAGGGTATTTAACCTGCAGTGGACACACGATTATTTTTTTGTTCAATGCAAAGAAAAGGCTGTTTGTCTCATCTGTCAAGAGGCCGTGGCGGTATTCAAAGAATACAATCTGCGCCGACATTATGAATCCCATCACAAAGACAAGTATGATAGCTTGCGAGGCCAAATGCGAGCAGACAAACTAGCAAAGCTAAAAAGTGGACTGTTAGCTCAGCAGACTACATTTGTACGCCAAACTCAGCTGAACCATTCATCTGTTCGTGCCAGCCTCCGTGTTGCTCAACTGATAGCAAGCTGCGGTAAACCTTTCACTGAGGGAGAGTTTGTCAAGAAATGTCTGAATATTGTCGTGGAGGAGGTGTGTCCCGAGAAGAAAGATGTTTTTAATGCCGTGAGTCTGTCTTCGAGTACAATCACCAGACGCGTTGAAGAAATTGGGGGTAATGTATATGCCCAGCTGCAGTAGAAGACAAAAGAATTTGACTTTTTTTCATTAGCACTTGATGAGAGCACGGACGTGCAAGACACAGCGCAGCTTCTTATTTTTATTCGTGGAGTTAGCGCACATTTTGACATGTGCGAGGAGCTGGCAGCCCTCCAAAGTCTGAAAGGCACTACGATGGGGGAGGATATTTTCGGCAAAGTATGTCAAACCATCGAAGAGTTGGATCTGGACTGGGCAAAGCTTGCCAGCATCACGACTGACGGGGCTCCGAGTATGGTGGGCGCGACTCGGGGTCTGATAGGACGCATGAACCGGGAGATGGAAGAGCGGGGTCTCACCGCCCCGCTACAAGTGCACTGCCTAATTCACCAGCAAGCACTGTGCTGCAAAGTGTTGAAGTGGGATTCTGTCATGAAGGTGGTGGTATCATGCATAAACTTCATCAGAGCAAATGGACTTAAACACAGGCAGTTCCAACAATTCCTGTCTGACCTGGAGTCTGTGCACGGAGATGTATTATACTACACAGAGATCCGATGGCTGAGCCGCGGCAGAGTTTTGAGGCGTTTTTACGAGCTGCTACCTGAAATTAACGCATTTCTTCATTCAAAAGGCAAAACGGTCCCAGAGCTGATCGACCCAGAATGGAAATGGCACCTCGCATTTTTTACAGACGTGACAGAACTGCTGAACGGCCTTAACTTGCAGCTACAAGGCCAGGGGAAACTCATTTGCGACATGTATTCCCACATAAAAGCATTTGAGGTGAAACAAGCGCTGCTTTTGGAGCAAGTGAAAAAGCACAACTTCACCCATCTCCCTGCTACCCAAAAGCTTTCTGCAGAGAAACCAGCGGTCCCGTTCCCAGCTGAAAAGTGTGTGGAAGCACTAGAAATGCTGAAGGCGGAGTTCGGTGTGCGATTCCGTGAACTACATGTTCATGCAAAAGAAATCCGTCTTTTCCAGAACCCCTTTGTTGCCGACATCGATGAAGCCCAGCCTTCTTATCAGTTTGAGCTGGCCGAGTTACAGAGCTGTGATGTTCTGAAAGACTCATTCAAGCCCACCAGTCTCATTGACTTCTATGCCGCCCTCCCTCAAGACACGTACCCTAACATAAAAAAACACGCAATGAAGATGTCCACAGTTTTTGGCAGCACGTATATCTGCGAGCAAACCTTTTCACGCATGAAACACCTGAAAACTCAGAGGAGATCAAGATTGACAGATGAACATCTGCATCAGTGTTTGAGACTGGCTGTGACTAGAATGGAACCTGACATTGAACTTCTCACCAGCCAGATGCAGGCCCACAGTTCACACTGATGAACATACAGTACATAGGTAAGCTCACTATAAAAAATCCATCTCCACAACCATACTTGTATTGAAATGTATTGTGCTGTGTAGGTGCTGTATCACTTAGTTTGGTTTCTCAGCCTGCTTGCTTTGTGTTTTTCAGGGGGAAGTTGATGAGAGAGAGCAAACACTGGTGTCTACTAGGCTATAATACTGGAACTTACACAACTGGACTATAAGGAAAGAACACAAGAACTTTGAGAGACTGCTCATATGAGTCATTTAAGAGATTTTGCTGTGACAACTGAAGCTGAACTTTTACCAAGATTGTGCACAGCACAATAGAAGCATTGTTTCTGTGAAGAACCCAGAGAGGGTTATTTGGGTATTCATAATACTGTTATTACATATTTCCTGACTTTTTTTCTGTGAAGAACCCAGAGAGGGTTATTTGGGTATTCATAATACTGTTATTACATATTTCCTGACTCTTTTTCTGTGAAGAACCCAGAGAGGGTTATTTGGGTATTATTGATTTCATAATACTGTTATTACATATTTCCTGACTTTTTTTCTGTGAAGAACCCAGAGAGGGTTATTTGATTTTTATTGATTTCATAAATAGTGTTATTATATATTTCCTGAGTTAAATTTTTCTGTGAAGAACACAGAGGGGGTTATTTGATCTCAGAAAGGGTTATTCATATTTGCTTATGTGTGGCTTTTTGGAAAACAATAAATTCTTACATTTAGGCACCACTGCGATCGTCACACTTTTTCTGTTACAAACTGACCCGGCCCCCCATCAGAGAAGGGAAAAGTTATGTGGCCCTCACTGGAAAAAGTTTGGGGACCCCTGGTCTAAAATATTGCATAGGTTATTTTGGCACTTGACAATCACCTTCCCTGAATTTTACTCATGTGTAACTAAAGTCTGATTTAAGGGTTGTTTATGTTTCACATCATTAACCTGTTAAACCCCAAGGTCCCCGGCGGCGGGTACTTTTTTTTTTTACGACACTGTGTCTCAGCGCAGGGCTGGCCCTGACCAATTTGCCGCCCTAGGCAAGATTTTAGCTGGCGCCCCCCCCCCCCCCCCCCCCCCCCCCCCCCCAAAAAAATGCAGACACTCACTATGATTCGCGTATGCATGCACGGTCGTGGCATCACCAAAACAGAAAGATATGGACACAAGATGTGTGCAAATGTATTTAGTATCCTATCCATTTGAGCATGATTTAAGATGGGGGCGGACCTCACCTCCTCCAGGGGGTCCGGGGGCATGTTCCCCCGGGAAGATTTTTTTTGAAATATTGAAGTTAAAAGCATCAATCTGCTGCACTTTGAGAGCAACATGAGGAGATCTATAGATACATCTCTCAACACCCATATGAAACAGAACTGGAAGCAGATTTTCTTTTTCTTTATGGATATTTTACAAATCACTCCCCTTTTAAACTGTATTCTTGTTTATTAATAACAACTTTTTTTTACTGTCATATAGTATTTTATACTATAAGAGAATAGATGAAAATCTATTCTCTTATTTTTCTATAATGATCATATAAAGGTGTGCCTTTACCTCACTGAGCTGAGGTTATCAGAGCCGCTCAGTCTTTCAGGAGAGAGCTCTCTAAAGCTCTCCCCCCCGCGGCCGCTTACACAGTAAATTCCAATGTTAATAAAAGCTGTATACGTTTTTTGGGAGTTTGATTTATTTTAAATTAACACAAATACAACATTTAAAACCTATAATTGCACACTAAAACCATTATTTCAAAAAAGAACTATTTCACATAAACCTCTGGTTTTTACTGTGGCTGGGGCAGTTCAACTTGATTTGGGGGGGGGGGGTGCGCCATAGTTTATGGGCGCTGTACGCAATATAGGCGTAGTTCTGTTAGTATAAGATAATGAGATGTACTTTGTTGATCCAAAATCGGGAAATTGTGTTGTTATGAAAAAAAAAATAATAATAATTAATTTCTAACTTTTTGGCTCCCCCCATTGATTGATGCGCCCTTAGCATTCGCCTATACTCATGGGCGTAATTTCCACTGGGGACATGTCCCGCCCACTTTTCCAAATCCCGTATGTGTCCCCCCCGCTTTCAAATGTGTTTATTTTTAACCGCAGACTGCCCGTCATCGCCACGGAGGAGCTGGACACTGACAGCCTGCCTCTGTGGCTGCACGCGCATGCGACTAGGAACGTCGCGTGCATAAACTATAAATAGCCCAATGAATGATGATCAGGTAGCCTACTGCGGTTGTGACAGAAAAAAACAATGACACGCCAACAGCAGCAGCAGATTAGTGCTTGGGTGAAAAGAAAGAAAGGAGATGTGAGTTGGTTGATTCAGTAAATTAGCTCAGGATAATCATATTTTCTATCTACACCTGTTGATGTTCGGCTAATGCCGGATTTGCTAGCTTGATGCTGCCTACCGGGCGGGATTTACCGGCAGTTACTCTCTACACACAGCGGCTCCGCTGCCCGTTAAACAGCTTCGTCTTTATCAATCTATCTTATGTTCTTCTTTCTCCAAAAATTAATGAAGGTTATTAAGCGTTTTAGCTCCTTTGTTGTTAATATGACCGCCATTTGCTCTATAAAGAAAACAAGCCTCCCTGTCAGTGTTCTCACGCTGTCCTCACATTCCCGGGCGGACTGTGGGACAGACTCGGAGGAGTAGAGGCAGGGGCGGTTCTAGGGGGGGGGCAACAAGGGCCAGTGCCCCCCCTCCAAAAAAATGGTTACAATATTACGATTTATTGGAACTAAAGCAAATCAGAGACCAGGATTTACAGTATATATTAAACTGTTCATTACCTTATACAAAAGAAAATACTGTTTATGTTTTTAAATTAAATTGTCACTTAAAGTTACTAAAACCAATACTCCAACTGAAAACAAAGGGCTGTAACTTAAATTTACTAAAAAGAAATACCTTTACAAAAACCAATAGTAATTACTGTATTTTAAGTTTATTTTACACAGTTTTTACACTGTCTTTATCATGTTAACCCACTTTTATTGTGCCCCTCTCATCAAATAACTTGCCCAATCCTATTTTTATACACTTTTATTAATGATTAATTTATTACATTTGGCTACACAAACCACACACATGTCACTAATTTGTAAATGTACTGTTTTTAAATGAAAATAGTCACTTTTTGAATAGTGTTGGATTCACACTAGTCTGGCTCCGGTCTTGACTCGGTCTCGCCCTGCCATTGTCGTGGTCTTGGTCTTGACCTCTTAAAGTCTTGGTCTTGCCGGTCTTGGTCTTGCCGGTCTTGGTGTTGTCTTGGTCTTAGTTAAGGTGGTCTTTATTACAACAATACCAACGGCTCAATATGATTATAACACCATTGCTTTCATAGCAGAGATCAGATGAGGTGGAGCTGCCTCAAGACACGGAGGGTGAGGCAGATAGAAGCAGCAGGAGGCAGAGAGTTGCAGCAGGTATGTTAAGTGCTGTAGTCAGGTGATTTCAATTTGAGATGAGAGGAAGAAGTGTATAAGAAATTAATACAGTATGAATAACATTTAAAGTGTTGTAATGTAAAGCAGAACAAATACTTAGTTGCTCACAAGACTGAGTGCACTACTAGTAATAATACAACCAACATGATTTCCCAGCATTGTTCTATACATTTTTGTGTCGTGCTTTCATATCAGAGATCAGATGAGCTGGAGGGGCTTCAAGACAGAGAGGGTGAGACAGGAAGAAGCAGTTTAGAGTTGCAGGTAAGTGCTGTATAAAGGGTCAGGTTATTTGGTATTTTCTATGATGTCTCATGTCAGCAACAGGCTAGCATATTGTCATATTTTATAGGAGAGACCTAAGGAGACAAACATAAGGAGAGAAGTGCAGGCAGGCAAGCAGAAAGCTGAAGCAAACCATGTTGACCCAAAGCTCATTCTAGTGCAGCAGCTTATCAACAAAACGTTACGATTCCAAGAAAAGTGGTACCGTGAATTTCCGTGGCTCCACTACAGTCCAGGAGTCAATGGAATCTTGTGTTTTTTCTGTGCTCAAGCTTTTGGCACGGAAGATCAAATTTGGCCAAGAATGCAGATCCAACCTTTTGCAAAACTGGTTTCCGAAACTGGGAAAAAGGCAATTCAAAAATGTGCAGAACATGTCCAAAGCAATGCACACAAAGTTGCTGTCACTACCCAATGCTAACAAACTACACCAGTCGATGTCCAGCTTTCTTCAGCCAAAGCTGCACAGCAACAGGAATCAAGACGGTGTCTATTAAAAATTGTGAGCTCTGTACAGCTCTTAGCACGCCAGGGAGATTTGTCAGGAGTTTATCCTTGCGAATGATTACAGGAAGCATGTGTTTGGTTCTTTTAGCTGAGAAGAGCAGAGAGGACAGTAAATGACACATGGAGAGATGGATGGGATTGAAGGGATAGATTGAGGACGATGCAACATTTTCTATATTAAAAGTTTGATAATCTGTTGTTTGTCTTAAACCTTCGACCTAAGCCATTATATTACATTTTTCTATTTATTTTTACCTGTTTTTGGTTCTTCTGGTCATATTTTGAATCATTTTTTGTATGACCATAAACAGTGGCGGCCGGCCCATAGGGGCGCTAGGGGCGCCGCCCCCCCTCTTCCCACATGTTTGATTGTCATTAAAAATTCAAAATAAATAAAAATATATATTTCCAAAAAATATATTGTTTTTATTTTTATTTTTAAAGAACAAGGTAAATATTATATAGTTGGTATCAGTAAAATGTATAATCTACAATAAAATCACGTTTAAAATTGTTTTACGATGTCTAAAGTTACTGATAAGTCACATGTTTCCTGCCTGGCCGCAGCGTGTATCATTACCCTCTCTCGTCCGGGGGGTAGAAAAGAGCCCTCAGCCAGAGCAGCTGCAGCCAACAAGCTGACTGTTGCTATCTGTAAACTATGCCGCCGAAACATAATTTTAGCCAATCAGCGTCGTCAGATCTGATGCTCAAAGGGCGCCCTTTCAGCACCCTTGCCTGTGTGTCTGTGAGTTGTTTAGACTCGTATCCAAGGTGACGCTACAGTAGGGGATGGCTGCGTCTGCAGGTGTAGACTCCGGTGCTAGTGGATTGCCGGAGCTGTAGATTAACATTTGCATGCTTATTGTAGTTGTGAGGTCAATGCCTGTAGCACCATGGAGCATATGTGTGGGCTGGACCTGTATTTTACAGGAAATGAGTGATCAGAGGGTCGAGTTGTCGATTCTTGTTCAGTTTTCATCTTCCTCACCCTCTCAGACTTTGAGTTGCGCGCGCTGCTAAAGAGACACGCTACCATGGAAACCAAACAATGGTGTAGCTGTATTAAAGTCAGAGTGGAAACAATCGTGAGTAAATCTGATTTTGTCAGAAATCGGGAAAATGCGGGAGTGTCCCGTGAAAATTGGGAGGGTTGGCAAGTATGACTGACACACACACACACACACACACACACACACACACACACACACACACACACACACACACACACACACACACAGAGACACAGACACCTCAAGGTTTTGTCACCATTTCCATAGCCCCAACAAAAATATTTTCCACCAGCCTCCACTGAGCATAAATAAAAGAAGAAGAAAAAACAAAGTGGAAATTGAATCTCGCATTATTTTTATTTTAATCACACAAAAATTAATTCTGAAAATGTTTGGCCCCAATATTAAACAATTAAGAAAGTAAGACATCTTTTCCTTATACATATTTTAGTATTTTTCTTTCTGGCAGCATTTATCTTTATGGCCAACTACATTTTTACCTGTATTTTTTATCACCATAGTCCCTAAATGTTTGTAGAAATGAAGGAAATGGGATTCATATTGAGAAAGGTTTTATTGCGGAGAGCCCCCAGACCCCCTGTTTTGTGTTCCCCCCACTTCTCAAACCAAAGTTACACCCCTGCCTATACTGCCTATGCCAAGGGCCGGCCCTGGTCTCAGTGGATCTTAATATTTAAGAACCTATTAATGTTTTATAGCAGATTAACGGGAATAATCTCAGCTAACTGCAATACAAACCATTTTTACCAAAACAAAACACAAGTCTAAAGCATCTAAATGACCCCTGAGCGAAAATTGCTAACCTATTACTGCACCGATAATTACTCCTAGCTCCGTTATTACTTATCCAAGGTGCACATCCAACACATCGTTTATGATCGCAAGGAGACACAGAATCTAACGGTACCCACCTCAACAATGAAAGATACGAACTTACGACGTTATCAACAAAAACGTACATCAAAACAAGTGGCATTAGGTAGCCCACAACGCTAACATGGCGTACCTTTCGTCTTTGTCTGGTCTAAACTTGTCTTCAATGGCATTAAAACAATAAAAACGATGCTATAGTTAATCCATGGGTTAATATCCAATGTGGCTACGTCCCCTTTGAAATGTTCTGATAATCCATAAGCAATAAAACAGCTTTTCCGTTGCTTGTCATCAGAGCAGTGATATTTCTCCCCTCTGCTGCAAGCTAGCATGCGCAGAGACGCCACCTTTTTTTTAACATGAGTGTGTGCGGGATGATTTCCCTTGGATTCTATTGGCTCTAACGGTCAGAAAGAGATGTCACATGTCAAAATCGAAGAAGGGGGGCCAGAGATATGGAAAATCCACCCAAATGGCCCCAGAATAGTTTTTTTTTGCAAAATCTGTCTAAAAAGGTCAAATATCACTTGTTTCAATCTTGATAGAGCAACACACTCTCACTCCATAAATGTCCAGGAGCGACGCTTGGTCAGGGTCCCCGAGGCGTGCAGTTGGGACGCTCCTAGGCTCCTTCAGCTTCATAAAGGGACGCAAATAGCTTTCAACTGATTGCAATGGGATTTGACGCTCGTGGAAGCATGGCATTTGTTTGTGTCGGCTGCCCTTAAAGGCAATGTGAGCGTCCATTTCCATTGGATAACGGAGAATTGTACACCCGGAAGTAAGTATTCCCCTTACTGTTGATTGATTTGACAGTGATATCTGCACTACTCATCGACTAAAAAACACCAGATTATCCTTGTTAATTACACAACATTGATTGGTTTAAATTGTGTGCAATGCTTTTGTATTTTTCCCCTTCGATTCGGAGAAACAAATATATTTTGGGAGTTTAGGATGGCAGAAGACACTACACTACCCAGAATCCCCAGCTATCGTTTAGGACTACACCCTGGTTGCGGTCGGATAGTCTAAAAATCAGCTCCTAAATTCTAACCCTATCTCCTATTCCTTGACCTCTGAGTGAAACGTCACGGGGTTAAGGGATAGTGGATAGGAGAATTCAAAAGGACTTAGGAGAAGAGACTGCGGTAGTTTAGAGAATCCGAATGCACTTTCACTATCCGACGTGTTTATGATGCGCCAGCGGACGTCATTGTGTGGTTCCTAAGCTAAAGGAGGTTATAAAGGAAGTTTGAAACCTCCTTTCCTATCATTCTAGAGCAGGGGTCGGCAACCTTTCTGATATGAAGTGCCATTTAAAAAACCTGTCAGCGCAACTTACATGATGCCGAATTTAACAAACATATTTAAATAATTGGTTTAAACAGCATAATAATAAGGACGATCGTCCGTTCTGTGATTCTCCAGAGCACACATGTTATGATATTAGGGTCATGCCGAGTGAGATGAGATCGCTGTCCCTTTAAGAGAGAGAGAGGGGTGTGGCTTGTGGATGGTAGAGCGACAGTGAGGGAACGTGTGTATGTTTCGGGAAGTGAAACGTGGAAGCAGAAAAACAGAGGTCTGTACTTGTCAACCCTCCTGATTTTCGCGGGAGACTCCCGATTTCATTGCCCTTCTCCCGGTTTCCTCCCGGGGTCATATTTATCCCGCATTTATCCCGATTTCTGACAAAATCAGATTTACTCAGGACTGTTTCCACTCGGACTTTAATACAGTTACACCATTGTTTGGTTTCCATGGTAACACGTCTCTTTAGTAGCGCGCGCAACTCAAAGTCTGAGAGGGTGAGGCAGATAGTCACAGAAAACAGAACAAGAATCGACAACTACTCCACCCTCTGCTCACTCCTTTCCTGTAAAATACAGGTCCAGCCCACACATATGCTCCATAAAGGATGGTGCTTCAGACCGCAAGGCATTGAACTTAGAACTACAATAAGCATGTTAACGTTAATCTAACAGCTCCGGCGATCCACTAGCACCCCACTCCCCCCTCCCATTTTGCATTTTGAAATGCTCCCGATTTCTGAGGTGTCAAGGTTGGCAAGTATGGCGTCTGTGATGTATTTTGTGAAACAGAAGAACAGCTAAATAAATGCAACGGCCTCCCAAGAAGTGCTCGCCTCTCTCCAGTCATTTAAGCTAAAGTGGGTTATTGAACCTGAAGCGTGTTGCTTCTGCCCTCCTCGACTACGGTCTGGGAGCCGACAGGAAGGTTCAACACACAGATGGCCAGTCCGCCCCTTTGTAGCATATTATTTCGATGAGAGATGAGCAGATCGCCACTGGGCTTTCAATAAATACACAGCCACGCAAAAACTGCGGCATTTGTACAGCTCCTTATGGATACTGCAATTTGTGAAGTGCTTTCCTCCGTGGTGAAACGATCAGCACTGCACCACGGAGGAAAGCGGCAGAAAGTCACCTGGAGATAAAGAGAGCGGGGCTGCGTTGCCTGCATGGCTTCCTTCTGCAGGTAACGGGGAGACGCGCTCTGGCGGCGGTCTCGTTCAGGGTCCGAAAATACAATTTAAATATTTTGCACACTTATTCCACTTATTCCTAGTGTGCCACTGGTTACGGTGCCGCGTGCCAATGCTGGCACGCGTGCCAGGGGTTGCGACTCCTGTTCTAGAGAATACAAACGGCACTTATCATGGCTGCCACTGAGGGACTTCCGGGTCATTTCACTCCGTTAGGAAGGTTCCTAAGCTAAATGGACTATTCGACTTCAGCCCATGTGCTCTGTTTGACATACCCCGTGATTAGTTCTCAAGCTCTGTGATTGGTTGACCTCCAACTGCATTCCATATGAAAAAAAAAGTTTCGTAAAAGATCAAATCATACTTTATTCAGCAGTGCTTGCTTACTCTTTGAAAGTCATCACATGAATGCATTGTAATAAATGGTTTGGCTGCATTAAATATTACACATCTGTCGTAGTTCTTACAGAGATCGGGCTCAGAATAGACCGGAAACTATTCTTTTACTGTTCAGTTTTAATTTCACAATAAATTTAGTAGTAATATTTTGTTTTGATATTATTGTTTTTTATTAACTACTAGACCGCTGGGTCATGTTAAGACCATCTTTTCTGTGTTGCTGTGGGTTTTTTCCATCGCTTTTGTGTTACAAATATCAAAACAATAACTAAATATATCCGTCGTAAACAAACCAGAAACAGCAGTATATTTTATTTTGTTAACACTGTAAACTTGACAGCTTTTTAACCCAAAGCACCTACTGGTTAACTTAAAGAGCAACTTGCAGGAATTTTTTTTACTACATTTATGCTTAACCTTGCCTGAAAATTACAATTAAAAATGTTAATGCGGGATTTGATATGTTTTACAAGACATAAGGGTAGGAATTCAGAGGAAAAGGAGACGTTTTGAGCTCTGCTACTAAAAACTGCTTTTTTTTAACGTTATACGTCAAACGCGTTATATTACGTCACATGGGGGAGCAACTTTCTCGGACTCCTTCTCTGCCCAAGTTTGTAGTTGGTTTGAGCGGTTGTGATTTAGTGAGCTGGTATTTTTTCGGTAATTTTACATTGAACTTCACCATTTGTAATCATGGTGAGCTTGTGTTTGTGCAGGTTGCACAAACTCGAGCCTGTCAGGACATCGAGTCCACAGTTTCCCTCACGGGAAAAGGACCGGAGCTAGCGTTCGTTCCTGGGTGCGTTGTGCATCCACCTCCCTGCAGCCCACAGCTTTATCAGGAAACCGTATTACATCTCTCTCCCCCCCTTTGCTGCTCTCTCTCTCTCCCCTCCGGTACACGGCACCGTAAGACGTAGTGTGGCGTTGCATTAGGTAACGCTGTGGTGGCTGTACTGCTCCAGCCATCTCCTTTGTGTTTGTTTGTTTCTCCCTGTCTGTGTTGTTTGTGTGGGCGTGGTGGCTGTCACTCCTGGCTCCCGGCTCAACCTCCACTCACCTGCTGCAATCAGCTGTGCACCCTCCCCGACTACACACCTGCTTTCCATCAAGCCATTTACAACGGCATATCAACGGAGGCTCCACAACCTTTCTCCGCCAGATCGTCAAGTATCAGCCGTATCTCGCGTCTCCCCTCCGGTACACAGCACCGTAGTGTGGAGTTGCATTAGGTAAAGCGAGATACGGCTGATACTTGCGCAAATTTAATTTCTGTTATGGATCAGTGTTAAGTTACGCTTAGTTCTGCAGCTTAATGTTGCATTCGGAGAAAAACACGGAGATGTAATCCATTTAGCCAAGCCTGGCATATTTTATTATAAGGGCTGCACGCATCACTCTCACGGGGACAGCCTCCACTGGAATGAACTGGTTCCACACACACGTGGCAATCAAGAGCTGTGATTAGCCCATAGGAGGCAGGCATGCATCCTATACCCCTTGTCCTTGCGCCTCACTGTGGCACAAGCACAACATTGCACATCACATGGAACAGTACAGTACCACATACAAGTGAGGAAATATATCCCATCAAATCTCAACACCCCCACTTGTTCTCAGGTTGTTATAATCTTAAACAAGAAAAACAAAACAAAAACATCAGAAAAAAAAATACAGAATGAATGTGAACCCCTGTGTCTTGTTACACATTTCAAACTCCAAAAATAATTGCACCAAACCTCTTCAGTTTCAATTTAGTTGCAGGTTTCGTCATTATATCAGCAACCATATCATCTGTAGGACAATACATCAGAATGACTCTCCCCTCACTCACAGTGGATCTGATAAAGTGGTACTTTATGTCCACGTGCTTACTCCTCTGTCTGTTTACAGGGTTTTTGGCGAGAGCAATCGTTCCCTGATTATCCTCATGTACTACAGTTTGTGTGTACTTGTAGTTATCTATACCTTCTAGTAACTGTTCTAGGTATAGACACTCCTGTATGGTTGAAGCCAGTGCCATGTACTCCGCCTCGCATGTGGAGAGCGCTACTGTGGGCTGTTTTCTAGTTTTCCATGAAACTAGACAGCTGTTCTTACTAAGACTCACACAGTATCCTCAGTGCTTGAATTGGGCCGGTACTCACCGGTACGCAGTACCGGCACTTCTGATTTTTACCGATGTGGTACCGGCACTTCTTACTGAGTACCGGCAAGGTGCCGGTACTCAGTAAAATGCCGGTACTCAGCCGCCGGCAATATACGTATATATTGTAAACGCAACGCAGCGCAAATGTGGGTCTGACTCTGCCTCACAGAGGGTGACTGGCTGTCTACATGACGTGGCCTGCCGACATTGCCACTTTCATACAGATCATACTAATCCCCTCGATTGGTCTCTGTGTGTCATTCAAGCTCGGGAGGGTGTGTGTTGGTGTATGTGTGGCGCGAGCGAGCGAGAAAGCGCGCGCACCGGTTACGTGTATTGTTGTTAGCATCTGGTGCTAGTTAGCTGCGCTAACGGATATAAGGAGCTTTTTCAACAACAAGGTGGAGGGAGAGTCCTTTGCTGTCAGACTGAGAGGCTGATAACTACAGCTCTGGTGAGGTAAATTACTCTCTGAGTCTTTAGATAGTTAACTTAGTTTAAGTTATCTCAGTGGGTCTCAAACGGTTCGGTCACCATTTATGTAAACACATATTTCCATTTGAGGGGGTAGTGATTAGTAAAATATGCATGAATAATACAAACAAAATGTTAACTAGGTGAAAAAAGGTAATATAAACTTGTTGAGAGCTAAAACTAGTCTTTGCTGTTGCCTCAAAGAGGAGCAGGGGGGAGAGGAGGGAGACAGGAGAGGCCGATTCAGGAGCCCAGACACACTCACAACTATAAATGAACCAAAAACAAATAAATAAACAAGTTTCAATGTTTTTTCATATTGGATATTGTATGTTATTTGTTATGGCCATGTACTTATGATTTTATGATTATTTAAATGTATACATTTTTGTTTCATATGGGTGTAGTCTCTTTATTTCCCCCTCAAAATGCACCAGATTGATGCATTTAAGTCCCAACATTTAAAAAAAAAATCTCACCGGGGGAGCATGCCCCCGGACCCCCCTATAGGATTTGAGGCCCGGCCCCACTGTTCCGAAATAGATTTGCAATTTTTTTTAAAATAGTAACCCATCTCCATATGTTTCTTTTTGGGTAGTAGATTTAAACTAGAGGGCTATCACTTTGTGCAGCAACGCTATTGACAAATAAATCCAGCAAAATGGCACAAAAAACTGGTAGTGGCCTCAGGGACGAGGAGTCATTTAACCAGCCAGTAGGAGTCAAGCTTTACTTTCTTTTATATCCATAAAGAAAAAGTAAATCTGTTTACAGTTGTTTCATTATGGATGTTGAGAGGTATCCATATATCTCTTCATTTTGCTCTCAAATTGCACGAGATTGATGCATCTAACTTCAATATTTAAAAAAAAATGTTCCCGGGGGAGCATGCCCCCGGACCCCCCTAGACTAGAGGGTGTCAGGTCCACTCCCCACTTATAAAAATAGCACTTTACCACTGCACCCCCTCTAATCTCAGATGCACCCTGAGTCATTTTGTTTAAGTACAGTGAGCCTTTCTAAAATATACAGTAAAGAGACAAACCCACCAGCATTATAGATATACTATGACTTTGTGCCAAATACTTGTTGCTGATTTAGAGTACTGGCACCTTTTTTATTCCAATTCAAGCACTGAGTATCCTGTGGTACTGTGCCTGTCGCTGACATCAGACGCCCAGTCAGCATCACTGTAGGCCTGTATACCTAGCTTCTCACTGTTGTTTCTTTTGAAACTTAACCCTTTCTCAGAAGTACCGTTGAGGTATCTTAGAACATGTTTCACAGTAACCCACTGCTCTTCTGTAGGCTCAGCAAAATACTGTGATAACCTGCTTACCACAAAGCTTAAGTCTGGTCTGGTACAAGTGGTTAGGTATATAAGGCTTCCTACAGCCTCCCTGTACATCCTGACATCATTCATTTTTACTGCATCCTCAGTATATTCTAGTTTTGGTTCACAGGGCGTTTCTCTGGTTCTACAGTTTTCCATATTAAAACGCTGTAGTATCTTGTTAGTGTACTTTTCCTGTGACATGGTTACACATCCATCAGATTGGCTGAAATCGATACCCAGAAAATGTTTGAGTCTGCCTAGATCTTTCATTTGAAACTTTCCTGCGAGCATCTCTTTCACCTCTCTCAAAATCTTCTCATTGCTGGCTGCAATGATCAAGTCATCGACCCATATGATTATGATCGCCTTTTTGTCTTTTGACTCTTTGGCATAAACACAGTGGTCGGCTGGATTTTGTGTGTATTCGTTTTCAGTTAAACAATCGTGCAAGACTCTATTCCAATTTCGCCCTGATTGTTTGAGACCATAAAGTGATTTTTCTAGCTTATACACTAGACCATCATCCTTCTCTTCATAACCCTCTGGTGGATTGATATATATATCATAGTCTATGGGAGCGTGCAAATACGCTGTTTTCACGTCCATCTGGTGTAGGAGCAGGTCCTCCTGCGCTGCTTTCTGTAACACCACCCTTACACTCGTCAGGTTTGCTGTGGGTGAAAACGTCTCCCCATAGTCTATTCCCATTACCTGGCTGTAACCCTTGGCCACAAACCGTGCTTTGTATTTGTCTCTTCCCTCTACATCGCTCTTGATGGAGTAAACCCATTTACCCCCCACTGTTTTCTTGCCTATTGGCAGGGTTGTTGGGGTAAATGTTTTGTTCTCATTTAATGAGTGGACCTCCTCATCCATGGCTTTTACCCACTCTTTTGAGTTAGCCGACCTCATAGCCTCCCCAAAAGTCTGTGGAACATCATATACCGCTCTGTAGCAGTAGTCTACAGTGGTATGAACCCCATCACTATCACTGTCTTCATCTACGAAGTCATCTAAGTGACTAGGTTTCCTCCTTTCTCTAGTTGGATACCTCCTAGTCTCAGGTTCATCACCTGTCACACTCTGTTGTGTTTGGTTATGGCCATTTGGCCTCATAACTGCACCTGGACCACCACTATGTGTACTTCTACTCCGCACACTTGGCTCTTGAGCATTCTCCGCTCTCCTATTGACCTCTTGCGTGGTCTCGCTAGTCCTAGGCTGTCTCATATGGCCATAGCCATCATTTGGGTCTGTCTCTCCTGTCTGTGTCTGTTTCTCTACAGCTGCCCTGCTCACAAACTTCACTAGCCTGTGTTTGTGTACTTTATTAGTATCTGGATTATATACCAAATACGCCGGGCTGTTTTTGTCATATCCCACAAAACACCCCTGGTCACACCTGGAATCCAGTTTACCCTTATCCTGTTTGTACATGTAGCATACAGACCCACATTTCTGCATGTTAGATACATTAGCCTTCTTGCCTGTCAGCAGCTGGTAAGGGGTCTGCCCTGTACGCCTATTAAAGCATCTGTTACGTACCACCGCTGCTGTTTGTATTGCATAGTGCCATAGCTGTTTTGGTAGCTTGCTTTCAACTAGCATGCACCTGCCCATCTCAAATAGAGTACGCCAACCCCTCTCAGCAGTCCCGTTCTGGTGCGGGGAATACGGAGCTGACGTTTCATGTCTGATTTTATTTTTCCTCATCAGTGTTTGGAAATCATTGCATGTATACTCCGTTCCGTTATCTGATCGCATGCACATCACTTTCCCATAAGGGGATATATCTGCTAGGAACTTTTCCGTAGCTTGTACTGTGTCGCTTTTCTTTTTCAGAAAATATACGAACACTGCGCTCGAGTAATCGTCAGTGAACGACAGCGCATATTTGTAACCATCTGCTGACTGTGTGGCTACAGGACCTGCTAGGTCTGTGTGCACCATCTGTAAGGGAGCCTCTGCTCTGGTATCAGGGTTTCTATTTCTCGTTTGGGCAAACTTTCCTTGAATACACACCTCACACTCATGTTCGGGCCTAACTGCTTTGCCCTTGATCTGCATACCCTCAACCACATTCTGCAACTTAAGAACATCGTCATAATTACAGTGGCCTAATATCTCATGCCATGTCTGAATGTCATGACATGCATTACATTTGTCATTAGACTCACCCTCAGTATGCAGATAGTACAATTTTCCATAAACATGAATGTCAAATCTGGTACCGTCTCTGGTTATCAGTGCGTCTTCCTCTTCTTTAAAGACAACCGTGGCCCCACTGGTAGTCGCCGCCTTTACCGAGAAGATGTTCTGGGGGTACGACGGTATGAATAAAGCGTCTCTCAGCGTCGCCTTGTGTCGCCGTCCTCCGCTGTCGATTAGGGAAACCTCAGCATTTCCCCTTCTCTGAGCGACCCCGCTGCATCGGGTGCCGTCTGCCAACTCGACGCTGTGCTTTTCTGGTCTGAACGCGCTGTCGAAATCTTTGAACTGGGTCACGTCGGTGATGATATGTGATGTGGCTCCCGTGTCCACCATCAGGCCCTTCTCCTGGATGCCGCTCGCCGGCTGCTGCTCCCCGTCCCTCATCTTGAACGCGAAGTCGGCGCCGTCATCATCTTCTGTGATTTTACACGCTCCATCCCTTTTGTCCTTACCGTCCTTATCCTTACGCCTACATGTGGCGTCTTTGTGTGTGTCGCTTCTGCATCGACTACACCATGTCTTCTGTCGACAGTCTTTCGCTCGGTGACCTTTGGTGCCACACTTGAAGCACACCATCTCTGTGTCTTCTTTGTACCGGTCACGTGCGTTTGTCTTGGCGGGTCGCCGCCCGGTTCTCCCCTGGGTCTTCATCACACTGTCGCCCAACTCAGCTGCATTTGTCTTCTCTGTTTCTTCAAAACTTCGTAGCTTAGTCTTGAATTCAGCAAATGTGATATTATCATTTGTATGTGCCACATGTATTGCGAATGGCTTAAAACTCCCAGGCAGTCCTTTTAAGACCATAGCTACTAGTAGACCATCTCCCAACGTCTCACCTGCATTTCGCAGTGCTGTGATGGCTGTTTCTGCTCTGATGATGTAGTCCATAATACTTTCGTCGCCCGCTTTCTGGAGCGATGTAAGCATGGTGTACAGGTTAATTATCCGGGGTTTTCCCTTCCCGGCATAATACTCTCTTAATATGTTTAGAGCCTTTCTTCCATCGTCGGCAGCATCCCTCATAACTAATGAGAGGCTCTTGTCGTCCAACAGTTGAATCATCTCGGCATACGCGTCGGCATTTTTCTTGTCGTCTGCCGCTCTTTCCGCTTCAGTCCTCGGTTCTCCCAGGACCGTGTGTTTTAGTCCAATTAAATGGAAATGTCCCAACATTTTGGTCTCCCAAATCTCATATTTGGTCTCATCTCCGTCGAACGCCAGTCGAGGCAACCTGCTTGTTCCTCGTTGATCCATGATGCTAGCTTGCTCTCCTTGCTAGCTTAGCAACCCGTTAGCACGCTGTTTGTTGCGACTACTACACGGTGGAAACCGACAAACTTTTCTTCCGAACGACTCCTGGGCCCATAACCTGTTAAGTTACGCTTAGTTCTGCAGCTTAACGTTGCATTCGGAGAAAAACACGGAGATGTAATCCATTTAGCCAAGCCTGGCATATTTTATTATAAGGGCTGCACGCATCACTCTCACGGGGACAGCCTCCACTGGAATGAACTGGTTCCACACACACATGGCAATCAAGAGCTGTGATTAGCCTATAGGAGGCAGGCATGCATCCTATACCCCTTGTCCTTGCGCCTCACTGTGGCACAAGCACAACATTGCACATCACATGGAACAGTACAGTACCACATACAAGTGAGGACACATATCCCATCAAATCTCAACAATCAGTATCAACAGTCCTGCCAACGTTACTATATTATCAATACTAATTTAGTTATAGCCTGATATATGATTGCTAACTTTACAATGTTGTGATGTGACTGACGTTAGCTAACATTACTGTAGCTAACGCCGGCCACTCACCAAGACAGCTGATCTGTTCTCCACTGGTTCTCCACACACCACAGCTCCATTTCTCTCCGATGGCCGTTATTTTTTCTAATCTTTGGCTGCTCCTGGTCTCTTGGACGCATAGCAGGCTCATAATTATAATCATATGCATTTGAATATATATTTTCAACCTCTTCTGTGTCAAAACTAGCATTGTGATCCATGTTAATTCATACGTTAGACCGGCTGCTCTCCCCCATGTTACGTCACACGCGGGAGGTCACGTGCGGAGGCTTTTTTATGCAGAAGTGAAAATGTCTTACTAAAACGACACCAGATGTCACTGTAGTGCAGGGGTCTCCAACCTTTTTCTAACCGGGAGCTACTTTTGAAAAAAGAAAGTGGCCAAGAGCTACTCATGTTATTTTATATAGATTTCAGTGCACATATCACATTCGTGACTCAAGAGCAGAAACATTAACATTAACATGAATAAACTTGACTTTCTCATGAAGAGAAAAAAAGACAAATAATCACCATGCAATACTGAGTTCTGCTTTAACATCAATAACTACAGTAAACAGTTTTACAGATAAGAGTGCAAAGTTCCTAATTGTAATAATAACATTTCTAGCTCTATAATTTAAATTATTTCAAGCATTTCACAAATTTGTTTCACATGTAAAAGGGGAATATGGCTTGTGCTTTTCTCAACTTGCATCAAGCAAACATATGTCTTCAAACATTCAGTCTGTCACTGCATTGTTGTCTTTCTCCTGACTCAGCTAATGTGACACCTGGCACTGCATAGCATCCACCAGAGCACTGTACTGGGGTGTGTATCCTGACAAATTCACTCTGATTGAGGTGTTCATCAGTAAGTCTTGTCCTGAATTTGGATTTGATAAAGTTCATATCAGAGAATGCTGATTCACAGCGATATGTTGACCCAAATAAGCAGGACAGTTTCAGTGCAGCAGTTTGAATGTTTTTGAATTTCTCTGGGTCCAATAGCTTCCAGAAATCTTTGTCCATCTGATGTTCTTTCAGCTGAATGTCATTCTGGAGATTGATTATCTCCAGCTCCAACTCTGAAGCACTGAGACTGAAAAGGCTGGCCAGTTGCTCAGACATGTCAGTAACATCCACGATGTTGAATGGGTTAGCAAGGAAACTTGCACAGGGCTCAAGCTGTTTAAAGTCAAGAAACCTGTCCTCAAATTCCTGCCCAAGCTTAGTTAAGCAGTCACAGTACTTTGATAAGTCAAGAAAGCCAGCAGCAGCTTTATTCTCCTGCAGTACTTTTTGAACAGAGGGGAAATGATGCAATTTATTTCCCTTTACTTGCTGGAGATATAGACACAGATTTGCTTTAAAGGCCTTTACAGCACTAATCATGTCACATACTGTTTTGCCATTGCCTTGTAGCTGGAGGTTAAGCTGGTTTAATTTTCCTGTCAGATCAGTCAAAAAGGCCAGGTCAAGTACCCAACCAGCATCAGATAAGATGGAGGTGTCCTCCCCCCTCTCTTCCATGAGCGCTGTAGGATTTTCCCTCTACTCAACCACCTCACCTCAGCATGGAGAAGGAGATCTCCATATTCAGCTGACAGTTCCTCAAGAAAAACTTTGAAGCTCCTGTGTTGCTTTGCCTTCGCTCGGATAGAGTTTATTATTTGTATCACAGGTTTCATGACGTGATTGAAGTCCATAACTTTGGCACAAAGTGCTTCCTGGTGAATGATGCAATGGTAACTCAGGAAACGTGGGAAATATGGATCTGACTTACAATTTGCGATAAAACCGTTGTGGCGACCTCTCAGCCGGGGCTCCATCAGTTGTTATGGATACAAGCTTCTCCATTTGCACGCCTTTATTTATGAAATAATTCTTAATAGAATTATACACGTCCACACCTCTTGTTGTTGTTTTGAGTGGAAGCAGTGTCAGAAATTCCTCTTTCGCCGTAAAATCCTCAAACACCATCCGGATGAACACAGACAGCTGAGCTGTGTCGCTCGCATCCACCGACTCGTCGCACTGTATGGAGAACCACTTGCACCTGACCATGTCCCGCTCCAACTGTCCCATGGCATCCACTGACAGCGCCGACACTCTCCTCGCCACAGTGTTGTTTCCCAGTTGCACATCGTCAATGGCAGACATTATCTCCGACTTGCTCTTGTGGTCTCTGAACAAAGTCTCTGCCATAACAGACATCGCTCCCTTAAGAACACCGCCATCAGTGAAAGCTTTTTTGTTCTTTGCCAAATACTGAGCGACTCGGAACGATGCTTCTGTAGCTAGGCTAGCTTTCTTGGCAGGCTTCGTGAACAATGACTGCTGCCTTTGTAGCGTAGCTTTTAATTGTTGTACCTTCTCAACGCGAAGGCAACTGCCAGCGGGATACTCCTTTGAAAAGTTTTCGTGAAGTTTTGTGAAGTGCCGCTCGACATTTCCCTTCTTCCCCACCGCAACACTCGAGCCACAAATTAAACACACACACTTGTCTTTGATGCTCGTAAATAAAAATTCATGTTCCCACTCGTCATGAAAGTAGTATATTTTAGATTTCTTCTTTGACGGACCTTCCTCAGTTGTCATGACTGCATCTTACATCTCTTTTTCTCTATCTTTCTTACTCTCAAAATATACTACATAAATAAATATGTCTCAACATGTCAACTGCACTTTAGCGCCCTCTGGTGAGCTACTCGGAAAACCTCCGCGAGCTACTGGTAGCTCGCGATCGACGTGTTGGCAACCCCTGCTGTAGTGTATATTTCTGTATATGTTTAGGAAAATCTAGTGTATTCATCATTTTCCTACACATTTATTCACTGGTGTATCTAACCTGCAAGTTGTTTTTCAGGTTTCAGGCTCAAAAATGATATTCCCAGAACAAATGACCATATCTTCCCTTCTAAAAGGGTTAAATTAATAATATTTTTTCTCAAAGTAATGATAAACCTTTGAGTTGGATGTAGAAAAGTCAGAATCAATATAGATTTTTTTTATTTAAAAAAAAATTCAGATTGAACATGGTAAAAAACTGTAAATTATAGTGTAATAATATTTTGTACTTATAGTGAAAACCAGGGCCGTTTCTAGCTTTTTGGGGGCCCTATGCAAGATGCTGCTTGGGGGGCCTAGTTTTTTTAACTACAATGGGGGGGATTCCGAAGCCTTTAAGACGATCTGTGGAGATGCATCAATCTGTTACACTTTAATAGGAAAACAGGCTAATTTCACGAAAACCAAGCAATTGAAAATTACAAAAAATGATATTAAAAAGGTAAACATTAAGGCTCCTCTATGTCAATAAATGCTGTCAGCCCAACGATGATTTGGACTTTATTACCCCAAAAACCCAAGCCACAGCTTTGCTATAATTGCAGTTTAGTCGTGTTTATATCCTACATTGGATTTGTAAGCATTTAATGCTTCACCGAACACACGACTGGTCATTAGGGGGCAGGTAGGGCACAGCCCCACCTAGTGTCAGCAGAAAGTATTACAAATAATGATTACAAAAAAATGCAAAAAATAAATAACAAAATATATAATATTTTAAGGTCATGTTTAATCATCTGATTCGTCTCATTGCTGTTTTAGTCTGTGTTCTTCTAATTAGTGTCTACAGTGTGTGCCTATTGAGCTGTTTAGAGCTATGTGGGACAAAACCTGATCATGCCCCTCCCTCTCCCTGTCTAAGTGAACGGTGACTATAAAAACTACACTGCGCATGCTCAGAGTATTGTCCTATTTAATGTGTGTGGCAAAAAAATAATGACCATAGGGGCAGTGAGCTGCCATCCCCACCATACGTCATCTCACATCATTCAGAGCTGATTGGCTGTAAGTACGTGTACCGCAAAAGTGTGGTGTGTGTGAAGAGGAGAGACGGGTCCTAAAACCTGGAAGTAAGCTGCGCATGCGTTCCCTCCACAAAAAAGCATTGAGATTTCTCCATGGAATTTTAGAAAATAGCTGGAAATAAGATCTGTGGGAAACGTAGCTGTTAGATAAATGCACGTTTGGTTCAGCCGGATAACATCCACATGTCTACCCTACTTTTATATTTTTCTAATCATAAATCTATCGATTAGATTCATGATAGACTTTTGAAACTACAAGAAGATAAGGAGGACTTTTACAAAAAAGTAATAGAGATTTTTGTCCGGAAGGATATGGACTTCATCTTCAAGTCAAGGTAAGACCACCATTTTATTGAAAATGTGATCTTGCTAAGAGAGAACAATTCTATATTTAAATGATAAAATTACATTTTTTGGGTATCCTTCTGTTAAACTGTCTGTTTAAAATTAATGGAAGCATCAGAAAAAAAAAGCTTTCGAAAATAATATTATATTTTGATTTAGGTCAAAATATAATATTTGTAAACCTGAAGAGTCAGTGCCTCACCAGCCATGAACCTCACTGCAGAAGCTTATATATAGACATCTACGTTTTTTGGGCCCCACCACTTTTGTACATATAAAAACGCCACTGCGAACACAGGAGGGGGCTTGGCTGTCTACAAATAAAGACGGCTCATTTTAATTCTCCCCATATTGAGGCTGAACCTGAACTTTGAATTCTGTGCTCCCCATCATAATCTTGGCGATCTTGTTAAAATTGTGAATGCAGAATTAAAAATACTATGTAACTGGTTTGCAGTTAATAAATTATGCCTTAAAGGTGGTGTAGGTAAGTTTGAGAAACCGGCTCGAGATACACTTTTTGTTTTATTCCATGGAATGCTCTTCACATCCCGATAGCAATGAATATCTTAAGTGCTTTGACAAAAAATCCATAAAGAAAATTCATCTGTGGAAGCCGTAATACTGTAAAAAGCACGACCAATCATCTGAGCCGGCCCGGCTAAAATAACTGGATGGCCTACCTGCCTGTCAGCCTTCCATCTGTGCACAAACTTATCTCGTGCCCTCATTGGTCATGTGTGCGTTTGTGTGTGTTGGAGGAGGGGCTCTGGAAGGAAGTGGCAGATTTCTTCCAGCTGTGTATTTTCAAATTCTAGCGCACTCGAGCTAGTTTCTCCAAAATTACCTACCCCACCTTTAATGTGGCCAAAACAAATTACATGTTATTCAATACAAAGTCTGAGAGTAGAAATGACTGCATTATACAGATTTGCAAAACAGAGACAGAAAAAGTTGGTGTTGGAATGCTTGTTGACGAAAAACTCAATTGGAAGCACCATATCAATTATGTACCGACTAAACTGTCAAAAACAACAGGTATTTGTATCATACTAAGAACATTCTTGAAGAAAATATACTCTTTATAAAAGTCTATTTCTCCCTTACCTTTACTACTGCTCCGAAATATGGGGAAACACGTAGCCTACTCAACAAATCTACAAAAAATAATAACATCCCAAAAACAAGTATTACGAATAGTCTGTCTGTCGATAGTTTGATACTATCTTTTTGATATTTTCTATTCTATATTTATATAATTGACCTTCTACTTTCCTCTTTTGTATACACTCTTAATATTTAAATGTTTTCATAAAATATAACATTCAAAAGTGCTTTACAAAAATGAAATAAATTAAGAAAAAGGCATTTTAAACAGTCATTAAAAAGCAACACAATCTACCTTCATTGCATTACTCTAAACCTGTAATAACTCAATCAAGCACACAGAATAAAGTATTATTATTATAATTGTGTTATGTTTTCGGATTTCATATCGCATAAACACCATATCCCAACGTGCATTGCGGCTAAAACATCCAAATCACAGAGCTTCAACCATAGCTGAGGATCTTGGGCAATCAGTTCAGTGGGTGTGTATCGCCTACGTCTGTTTCCGGTGACTTTATTTTGAAATTCAGTTCCTGACGGACGGCAAAAAAACGGTATTATAGAATTGAACAAATAAAGGGAAACAAGGATAATTGTGTGTTATTGTTTAGTCAATAACAGTGTGTTATTTAGAAAAGAATAACAAATTAGATGGAAAAAAATATTTAAAAAAATATAGATTTCAGTATTCTGAGGCTCTGAGCCCCATTTATTTTCCTCACAGACGGCAAAAAAAGTTAGACATTATTATATTAAAAACAATAATCGTGGCTTGATATTGAGTAAGAAAATGTTTTTATGAACCCCACAGCTTCCGTTCTTCCAAGACCCGACCGGACAAAAAGACGTGGTGCAGGCACGAAACATACTACCAATAGAAATACATTGCTTTTTAAAATCGTTCTGTGTGACACGAAAAAAAAGGGAATAAAATCAAAAGATTAAATGTCGTGACTATAACACGAAATGCTGTGAGACTGGGTTGTAATGTTAGCTAACATTAGATTTTCATGGACTAACTTGCTGCTTAGCTCTGAATGCGCTAGGGATTCTGGTTTAAGTGATTTAAATGGATATGAAGTATAACAGAGGGATTACCACAATTGTGTCTTCACAACTTCTGTTAGTGTTAGCATTAGTATTTTAATGCTAGCTAGATAGAATGTGTAGGACTAGAAAACTTTTTAAATATAAAAAAAGAGTGGCATTTCTCTCTCTTAATAAACCATCTTTAGCAGAGCATACAGACAGCAGCAGGGTTTCCAGACAACAGTTTGATTTTACAGCTTGGCTAACTCACAAAATGAATGTTGATACAGCTGACAAACTGAGAAGTCTTCTGTTAGCATGGATCCTGCCCTTGATTTTTATTGTGCAGGAAGGTGGAAGCAATGGAACATTTTATGTTTTCAAAGAGTTCAATGCCTCAAAAATGTGAAATCTGACAAATAATGGCTTAAGATTTATAATGCGTGGTTAATACTGGATGAAAACATGGGCTTACACTTAGAATAATGTTGAGGCTAGGAACCAATTGGGGTCACAGATGGGCTGCATTTAGAAAAAACATGTATTGACTGAAGTAAAGATATTACAAGGCACATCGGTGTGAATGTTAATAGTGACCAGAATGTTATTTTTGTATTAACTTGACAGGATTTGAGATTTTAAATTGATGTTTTTGTGGGCTAAAAATGAGCCAATTGTAACATACATGCTATCAGGGGAGGCTCTTCACTGCATGAAGATGTGTGCCAACACAATAGTTTGAGCCAAAGCTGACCATATGTACGTCTGCACGTTACCTTCGACCCCCATCAGCCAGGCTAACAATCACATGTTGTTTGCATTGGCTTGTCTCATCATCCTCTTACTGTGTGACAATGTTCTCTCAATGCCAGCCTTGAAGAGAAAGCCACTGGAGAGTGCGAAGTGGATGAGCACTCCTACAGATTCTCTTAACATGTAGCTAAAAGCCTGCTTCTTCCTCACATCACTGCCAACCTTCACTAGTGGCTGTACAATTGGCAATAACAATCCCTCACAAAATGATCTAACATTAATCCTGTGCTCCTTCTTTTACCATTTCATAACTTGGGACTTTGTCTTCACTTCATGTATGAGTTTAGTTGTTATCTAAATTCAAACATGAACATAACAGTAAACCAGTTTGAAGGAGTGGTTTTTGTCTTGACATTTCATGGTTGTCATGGTAAGACGACCATGTAAGAAAAAATGCAAAAGACATAAAATGTGTATAACGGTGGAATATGGCCTTTTATAGTTCATCAATAGTACACATTAAAGGCAGTGGAACAAGTACCATTTCACCATCAGCTTATCTTAAAAAGATAGCTAAAGACAATCGCAAGGAATAAAGGGATATGATGAACAATACATGCGAATGAGGCGTACAGCATTAGCAAATATTGCCATTCTGTTATTATTGCCTGTTTTCTAGAGAGTGAAGATATGAAACTGTGAGTGTTAAGTGGCTTGCTGGAAAGAAATAAATTATTTGCTTTTAGTGATTACTGTATCAACAATATAAATGGCCTGATGAAAATAGTCCTTGCCTCGTATGCTAAATAATAATAATATGTGTCAGCTTGAACATTCACTTTCCTTGTCTATACAAAAATATCTTGAATGTACCATATATTAATGTTGTGCTGCCTGGCTTATTTCAGCAATGTGTTTGACTCTAAACTCTGATAATATTTCTAGAGGTTTTGGATAACCCATCTCAGCTTGGCCTTACAGTACCTACGGCCATGACTATCCAGCATCATACTGGCTAGCATGTGTGCATGGATGTGTTCTTTTACACATAAATACACAGTATATCCGTATATATAATTGATTTAGGTGAAAAAGGCAGATTTAATCAGATTAGTCAGTCTCTTAGCTAATGACATTAATATTCAAAAGCGTTTAGATAAAATTACCTACATCTGTTTGGTTATCAATGTATTGTATGTGAACAGTATTTGTATTTATGTATACAGTGCATATTTTATGTATTTTGTCTATTCCACTCTTCTTTATTTTTTAAACCCTCTGCCTTTGTACCTGTGCATAGTCAAGCTGCATGTTTTTCAAATAGAGAAACTTCCCTTTTTTAAGGACAACATTCGTGGTTGTTTGGCCCCATAATCTACCATAAAGCCAAAGTCCACTTCGGAAAATGGCTCAATCTTGTTCTTTCGGTGAGACGGACTTAGGAAATGCCATCAGAAAATTGCATTTCCCAATGACATTAGGCGCCCAGTTGACCATCCAATTCCATGTGTTTCTGTTGAGATGTTAAGATCTGATATTGTTTGGGTCAGAAAACATGCTTTTTTTCTCTAAGTGAAACAATTACATTTCCTTTATGGTCTCTGAGAGCACTTAGCTTAAGAGAATACACTTTTAAATCAAAAAGTTTTCAATCATCTCAAATCATATTTGGGAGAAATCTGCCCCAGAGTGTAGTGTCACATGCAATGCTATCGAGCATGTGACAGACTCATGCTGAGACGGCCGATGCTGGGAAAGGTTATTGTGTATGTCTGTGTGTGCATTGGCTGCAACATGTTGTGTGTCTGCAGTACAATGTGATGTAGTCACCTACACAACACGGGGTTACAGATATAACTGAGGAGAGGCCTGGATCATAGAGAAAAAACATAAATGATGAGAAGTTATGCATAAAAACATGTTTTACAGAAAGAGAAAGGAGATCTATTGAGACTTAAACATATTAATACAAGGATTCTTGACCCATATTTAAAATGTAAGTGTGTAAAGAAAGGATTGAACACAGGGACTCATGGCGGTTCTAGATCAATTTCACTGGGGGGGCTGTGATGAGGCCAGTTATTTCATGAGAGGGGCACATTTAATTCAGGACAAATGGATAAAGGATAAAGAGTGTTAAGATGATTTTGCTTGGATACCTCTATTGTGCGGCAGTATACAGAATTAGAGGGATTATTTTTATAGTAACAGTGTTAAAACGTTATATAAAAAAAGTAACATATAAAGAGTGCTAGTCAGCGAGGGGGACGCTAGCCAGCTGAAATCAAACACCTCTCTGTAACTACCTGTTGGTTTACCATCCTGCTCTATTTTACGACAGCTAATTAAGCCAGTTTTATAAGCAGGTTTACTTAACTCTGTCAGGCAAGGATAAATTACCATTTTGCACTTCTCACTTAATCATTTTAATTACCACAGGCAATTTATCAGGCTGTCTTCAGGGTGTGAATAATTGCAAAGATTATTAAATGAGAGTACAAACTGTATATATCAGAATATATACAGTTTGTGTGTGTATATATATATATATATATATATATATATATATTTATATTGAGGATACTGAAGGAAAGGCAGTATGGGATTGTACTACCTACTGTACTAGTTTTACACCCCATCATATTAAAGTCAATCGGTAAGATACGGTACTTTACAGCCGCTCCGTGTATCCTCCCTTACAGAGATCAGTAGATATGAAGCACGCTGTTGTGCAGGTTTACACATCTTAATGCTTGTGTGCATAAGGAGTGTGTTTGGGGGGGGCTGGCCCTTTGCTGACTTTGTCCTGACATTCATTCCCACACTATATTAGCGGCAGAGGGGGATGCAACGGACGCCCCCTCCTCACGGATCAAAGAGGGGTGTGCCACGCTGCTGTGGGCTTACTTGAGAGACTACCAACATGAAAATACCACATCCCAGTCCACAGTGGGGGGCCGGTCTGTAATTGTGTCTTGTCAGACCTCCAAAGTCCCTCTCACAGCTTCGTTCCTGACATTTTCCTCCAATGAATGTATTTTTCATTCTTTGGTATTTTGGCGACACTGCCATTGCGACCAAATTTAGCTCTTTTTCTCCCACCATGTGTACTGCGAGCCAATGATAAAAGTGTGAGGAGAATGTATGAAGAGAGAATGTTCAAATCAAGAAAAGGTCACATCAAGCATCAGATGAACGGGCAATTTCACAAGTGATGTATCAGTAATGATTCATCTGCTTATATATGTGCAATGTCCAACATTTAGCAAGAACAGAAACTGTCCCTGAGACCTGTAGCTGTCAATATGGAAAATAAAATCCATATGATCAACCCATAATCAAAAATGCATTACACATAAAGCTGTTTGTGTGAGTCACTACTGTTCCCAAGTTGCATTGATTTTACACTATTATGTAAAAAAAATTCCCAAAACAAAGTTCTGAGCTTTATTTACTACGGTTTCTGAGATTGTTTTGAAGAGGTAAAGAACACAGGCAAATAAAAATAGGTTTCACTGTTTTTGAATGTAATCTTCTGACAAATCTAAAGTGGTCCAGCTGCTCTTGCAGTAATAAGTAGTGTACCTTTCTTACTGTCCTAATGTGCACAATGTAGTGACTGCTTTTTTGTCTTTTGTTTTCTTAGTTATGTTCTCTGTATTTTATATGTTTGTGTTATGTGTAACGTTGCTGCCTTCTTGGCCAGGTCAGCATTGTAAATGAGATTTTATCTCAATGCTTTTTTATCTGGTTAAATAAAAAAAATAAAAAAAATAATAATGCTGGGGCGTTGTTCAGTTTTCCTTGAAAAAACTATTAGTATAGTAGTATAACAAAGAAACCTGAATATCATTTCAATTAACACCATGCCAGTTACTAACTAATGCAGTCTTTGGGATGGGACAGAAGTGTAGCTTACCTGGTAACTGGCAGCAGGGGCGATTGTAGACAAATTATACTTGGGGGCCATGCTGGGGCTAGTTATTTAATAAGAGGGTAGCTTTTCATCATTGGTATTATCAAAGACTGTTGTGTCCCGTCAAAAGTGCTGAGTTCAGTCATGTTTCGTCATTTTTTGTCTTGTCTCCCACTTCCTGTTTTATTCTGGTACTCACCTTTTGTGTTTAATTCCAGGGCTGAAGTCGAATAGTCCATTTAGCTTAGGAACCTTCCTAACCGAGTGAAATGACCCGGAAGTACCTCAGTGGCAGCCATGATAAGTGCCGTTCGAATTCTCCAGTCTACATGATAAATATGAACGTTAGTTTTTACTGAAATTATCAAATAAAGTCAACATTTCACTGAGCTGTGTGGGGTTTGTTCAACTTTTTAAATATGTTTGAATGGTGATATACACAGTGATAGGTGTTAAGGACTAACGTTTATAATAAATACATTTGTATTGATTTTAAGATATTTAATACAATCATACGTATTGGGATCATTTGTATTAACGTGGACTGGAGGGAGAGGGTGAAGAGCATAAGTTTCACTTTCATTTTTTATTTCAATTACAACTTTGGTCATGAAGAATATGTTTCTCTGTTGTCCACGTTCATAAAGCATAAAGCAACAGCATCAGAGCACGGTGCAGAGTCTCTATGAGTCCCTCGTTCTTATTAAACATCCACGTTGTAGTCCGTTGGATAGAAAACTGTAGTTTTTCCCACAGCAGCAGATGCACAAAATGACGTCCGCTGGCGCATCATAAACACGTCGGATAGTGAAAGTGCAGTCGGATTCTCTAAAGTACCGCAATCTCTTCTCCTAAATCCTTTTGAATTCTCCTATCCACTATCCCTTAACCCTGTGACGTTTCACTCAGAGGTCAAGGAATAGACGATAGGGTTAGAATTTAGGAGCTGATTTTTGGATTATCCGACCGCAGCCCGGGTCCCTTCACTCCCTATCCTTGTGTGTGTCTCCCGCTCTCATCAGCGTCAGCCCTGCCCCTGAATGTTTCCACCTGTGCCAGTTACCTTTTGGTTAAATTTCCCAGCCTTCCCTTGCCTTGTGTCAGTTCGTCTTGTCCTGTCTCCATGTCAATAGTCTACGTACCAGCAATTACTTATCTTGTCTCAAGCCTGATTCATGCTCCTGATTTACTTTGTAAGATTTAAGTTCCTCACTTAGTGGGCGATTTTCTTTTGTGCCTTTTTGAGCCTCGTTTTTTTGTAATCCTATTTTGAAATAAAGTATTTTACTCATACTTTACCTCTGTCTCCCGGGTCGTGCATTTGAGTCCTTTACCTTGTGTTTCCAAGTTTGTGACAGAACGAACTGACCACAATAGATTCAGCCGACCCAAAGACACTTCACGCCGCTCTGTCAGCCCATGGCGTCAGGATTTTTCAGCTGGGCTTAATCAGCCAAGGAGTTAAAGAGCTTGTAGGACGCCAGGCCGAGCTCCAGGATTACGTCTCTACACAGATACAACAGTTATCTACGCAGATGCATCAACTCATCGCTCACCTACAGACTGCTCCTCCGATGACGTCATCCACTGCTGGCGGCTTTCCTGTCGAGAATCCTGCTGACGCCGTCAATCCGATCCAGGCTGTTTCTTCCTCATTACGGCTGGCTCTTCCGGAGAGATTCTCCGGAGACTCCATGAACTGCAGAGCCTTCCTTGTACAGCGCGATCTGCATATCCAACACAACCCAGGGGCTTTTTCATCAGACCATGCTTAAGTGGCGTTTATCGTGTCCCATTTAACGGGAAGAGCTGCAGCCTGGGCTACAGCAGAATGGTCCAGAGAATAGCTTTGCTATTCATTAGCCGACTTCATAGACACTATGAGTCGCATATTTGACCACTCGTTCGTGACAAAGACTGTTCTTTAGGGGTTGGGCCATAGGGGGTTACAAGCTCAGTGTTACAGTGGGACTGTCCAGCTCTTCTGAGCCACCTCTCGCAATCAGAGGCTGAGCGGTTTAGGCCTGTCGCGATAATCGATAAATTGACTTATCGTACGATAAATAAAAATGGACTCGATAACTTTTCTGAGCTCGATAAATTGCCGTTTACATAAAGATGTGACCAGCATTTTAGCCTGGAGCGCTGTGGCTGCCAGGCGCGCTGTGAGGGGCGGGGCTGACACACAGCCAGGTCAGGACACTCCGCATGCACGTGCAGCAGCGTAGCAGCCAAATTAATAATATAGCGACAAGTGGGAGACAACGTGTGACTTACTCGCGGGGAATTTAAAGTGAAATGGAATTGGTTACAAAACTTAACTACACATCTCGATTCTCCGGTGTGGCAGTATTTTGGATTCAAACCAAATCAACGAGGCGAACCTACGGACTTGAATGAGCCGGGCGGTGTGTCGCATTGGTTTAAAAAAGGTAGCGACAAAAGTAGGCAATACCACGCATTTTAAACCACCTAAAACACAACCACCCCATTCCGTTTTTCCAGCTGGGAGCAAACAAGGCAGCTGGAGATGGAGAGGCCCCGCCCGACAATGCAAACATGTTGGTGTTCCTTGCTCGAAAACTTAGAAAAACAGATTTGGATATGGCTATATACATATATTTGTTGAGGCATCTGGGTCTTTGACAGTGGACTGTACACTTGACTGTTGTTTTAAGGAGGTTTTTTTTGCTTGTGAGATAATGTGTGCTCATATTTATTTATTTATTTATTTATATATATATATATATGAGAGAGAGAGCTCTGTTTTCCAGCCTGACTATTTAATGTATTGTTTTGATTGTGTGATTTAATTAATTTATTATAATTTAATTAATTTGTTTTATTTATTATATATAATTTATATATTTTAATATTATTTCACATTTCATTTGCAATGTTGAATGTTCAATAAAAAGTTATGTTTGAAAGGATGTACTTGAATTATTATTATATATTATCATTATGTCTTAAAACGGTGCCGACAATATTATCGTTTATCGCAATAATTTCCTGAAAAATGTATCGTCCAACAAAATTAATTATCGTGACAGGCCTAGAGCTGTTGCCACTTTGGTTGGTAGCTAATGAACAGCTAATATCAATAGAACTGGCATCAAAATAATGGCTGTAAGTTCACATAAACTGTCATTGAGACTGACAAAAGTCCACATTTATGTAAAAGGTCTAATGCAAAACATCTCTTTTATGGCACACAATGGGAGTCAATTGACCAGAAGTAGGCTCTGCTATGAGGGTGTAATAGCAATTATGTCACACTTGCGCTATATTGGCTAGCGCTCCAACACATTGTACATGATAGGCTTAGGGGCGGGACATCTCTTAGCGGTTGACCAATTACAACAGAGCCGTCCAGCTAACCAATCAGAGCAGACTGGGCTCAGAGGGTGAAAAGAGGTGCTGCAGCACAGGCAGGATGAGAAAAATAAAGAGCTTTTTGAACCTTAAAGCATGGAGATATGTCACAGTAGAGGGACCACATACTACTATAAACCAGAAAATCGGCCGAATAAGTCCTCTTTAATGTTGCAGTTTAATGTATGTAATGGCAAGAGAGTGGCAAACGTGGCAGAAGGGGATAACTTTACTATGGGCTTTGAAATAAATCAGCTGTAAGGCCCTGAAAATTCAAGCAGTTCTAAATACATTCATTGTCATATCTTTCATCTTTTTTACTCAACAAAAATGACAGTAACTAATAATACAGACAAACTGTATTAACTTGATAAGTTAAGCACAAACACCCTCTGTAGTTAATATTATACTGTTCAGTACCTCTGACTTACTGTAGTGCTCCTTGAAATGTGCCCGTGCTAACATGCTGTATGTTACTGAGAGGACTAAAGATTAGCATATGACATGACAGATTACATTAAGTCATGTCTGCGCTGTACTTTATGACATTAGCCTCTTAGCCTAGGCATACAGATGCATGCAAATGCTCCTCCAAACCCTCTTATTTAAATCTTCTGCATGACATGGCACCTTTGATATGATTATTAGTCATCTCAGCGACTCGACTTCACCCTCATCAGATAGGAGATGTCAGCCAAGGTGAGAAATGATGGCCACTTTGAACATGAACCTTGACAAGCGTCGGTGAAACACTGAAAAGCGACTGACTGAAAATGTTATTTGACAAAGAATGTCTTGGGAGGTTTGTCTTACTCTGACTGGGATTGCCATGCAGAACTTAATAAAAAAAACGTTTCACAAAGTCTCACCGTAGCCTCGACATAACAGGAGAAAGTTCTTAAGAATGTGGTTGTTCTTTTCATGCTGTCCAACTCGTTAGTAACAGAAGTCAGTCTGTCTCAGTCAGAGCGGCTGCAGATGGCTGTCCAATCTGCCCCGTGTATAGAGTGAATCATCACAATCACACATAATCTGCTGTTTAATACAGGCCATTTGCTTCAATTTTTTAAAATGATACACTAAAAAAATGGAGGTATATATTTTTGCATACAGTGATCCTCACAGTATCCTACTCGTTGGGGAGGTAGGGATTGGATATCCTTCTCTCCAATTATTCCCAGTGTCATCAGAAAAGCCTGCAACACCACTCGAGTGTCTTGTCTGTGCTCTGTGGTCTTTAATCTTAATTATGAAGCTATCATTACAGCATGAACCCTGGGCTGCCAACAGTGGAGCCCTGGGCTCATCTGCTGTGAATCAATCAAACTAAGTTCTGCACTGGAGGACTTTTTCTCTTTTTTTCAGTCAGGTCATTTTGATTCTCCCTTATCTCATTTTCATAATTATGCTTGTCCTTTCTCTAATGGACTGAAAAAGCTCTATCTCCCGAAACTCTATTCTACATGGTCAAGTCTGAATATTTCAACAGTGTTGCAACCTTGAACGTCTGACCTTTGGTTGCAAGCGGATCTTCAGTGAGTAATCCAAGAGATCAGAATGTGTTCCCTGCCGTGCTTGTTAATGGAGCCTTGTTAATAGCATGGGATGAGACAAGAACAAAATAACTTCAGTGGTTTATTGTTTATGAGAAGGTGTTAGATATGGAGTTATGTGTCTGTGAAACGCCTTCGTTCACACTCAAATTGTCAGCTTCTGCTGTAAATCAAGGCAGTTAAATTGGATGACAGAGAGAAAGTTGGCAGCAGCCAATGACAAATTCTCCCTATCAAACGCAGCTGACATCTTAAAGCTGTGATCAAGTGGAATGATCAAAAGCATTCAGTACTCCACTGAGAGTACAGTGTGTGTGTGTGTGTGTGTGTGTGTGTGTGTGTGTGTGTGTGTGTGTTTGAGTGTGTGTGTGTCTGTGTGTGTGTGTGTGTGTGTGTGTGTGTGTGTGTGTGTGTGTGTGTGTGTGTGTGTGTGTGTGTGTGTGTGTGTGTGTGTGTGTGTGTGTGTGTGTGTGTGTGTGTGTGTATATGTGTATATGTGTATATATATGTGTGTGTGTGTGTGTGTGTGTGTGTGTGTGTGTGTGTGTGTGTGTGTGTGTGTGTGTGTGTGTGTGTGTTTCCTTTTTATTGATCTTGATGAATACAGCACTGAATGCACAGGAGATGACTCATCAGGTGTTAAAATAAACTAAACTAAAGTTATGTCTGGTGGAAACCAGTCTTATCATTGGGAACAGGTAAGGCTAACTATCTTGTACTTCACAAGAAAAAGTTAGTTAGCCTGGTTTGCTAGCTCTCTCTTTTCAAGCAGAGTAATTTGAGTTAAGACAGTCTGGGCGTTTGCTAATGCTATGCTGAACTATGATGCAGCGCAAAAACAGTGTGCAGAATTATGGATGTATTTATTTATTAGTTTATTTAACATGGAAAGTGTGATAGACATATCTGTAGTTAGCCGATAAGCTATTTTTCATGGCTATACTTAAGCCCCTGTTTCACAAATAGCTTTTCTTTCTGCTTGGAAGCTAAGCAGACTAAGACTAAGCTAACAGTCACTTTTTTTTTTTCGAGTGGAAGCAAGTTAGCCTACTTTGCCAGCTTCCACATTCCTTTTGTTTTTACAAAACAGCAGGAGGCGTTCTTGTTCAGGAAAAGTAGCATTCATCAGCAGTTGATAACCAATGCTATATTAGCTTCTTGATGTCAAAAAGCTGCCAACATAAATCTCCATAAGGCCTGACTGGATATCAACAAAACATTCTGAAAAGGGTTTTCAGCCTATTTTCTTTTAAAACATTTGTAGCTGCATTTCATATTTCCTTTTACAAAAAGTTAAGGAAATGTTAATGCTGCCATGGTTAAAATGAAGAGGTTTATTGTATGCATTGTTCTTATCTGTAGCATTAATTATTCTGTAGACCAGTAGGCAAGTCGTAATTTAAAAGAGATACATTATCCGTGAACTTATGAATCTTCAGTCCCCAGTGTAGAAACTCAAATGAAATCCTACACAAAGACAAGCTGTGAGTCACATCATTCATCATTATAGGCGATGAAACAGATCAAAGAGTAGATGAGTGGAGCTTTTCAGCTTTCGACAAGCCCTTCAGGTATATACGGTATTGCTTTCCACTGTCCGTGCCACCTAGTTAAAGCACAAAGGGAAAATATCCTGACAGTGAGCATATGACAGAGAAGATTATGTTGAGTTCAGAGGTCAAATTTATTTAATGCACAAAACCCTCAAAAATACCTTTTATTGCCGTCTGTGAGAAAGCTAAAGCCTAATTTTAATGCGATTGAACGAAGGTCCTCATTGGTTTTAAAATATGCAAAGAAGAACATGCTAACATTAACCACTGCCTACATTATTTATCCTCCTGAAAAGTGTTTTATCAGCACTAGGCCTGCTTTACTTTACTTTTGAATATTCAAATTGGAGCGGAACTAAAATATCTACCGTGCAAAAAAAAAGCTCTTTTACATTTGATTTTCAAATTAAGCTCGCAATCTCATGTTTGGTTAAAAAAGGTTTGGAGCTGCATTTTTTAAGGAAATTCCAAAGGTCTAACTACCCACAATAACCATTATTTTTTTCTAAGTGACTAAAATACAGGTTTTCACTGAAGCTCAAGCTAATTTCAGTGACAAAAGAAATACATACACATAGGTTCATTTTGAGCATCATGGTATAGAAAAAAAGAAATAATACGGTTATACTGAAATATATTGCAGAGATGATGCAAAGTTTGTATTTAGGGATTTTAATTCCACTTTAAGCAATGATAAAATCGTCTTCAAAACATTTGTGAATTGAAATGTATCTTCCCAAAGGTCCTAAAGGAAATGTGTTCACAGTCACATAACACCATAAGGTCATAAACTAACAGATTTATCTCTCACCAGTTACTTTTCGCCCATTTTTCACTCCTTAGTGGTGGATTCCTTCCCTGATGTGGACTTTATTTAGATGGCAGAGGTTTTAGAGGAGAGGGAAAAGCTTTTACTGTGGTTTACATTGGCCATGTATCATTGGATTTACCAAAAAGTGGAGGTCTGTTCCTCTGCTTTTTAGCACTTTATCTCACCCCGCTCTTTATTCCCTAACACCCATCACAAATTTGGTCTGGTATGTGACTGCTAATTTATCCTTTCAATGTATGATATCCTGTCATCTCCTCATTCGTCCCTGAGTGTTTCTAATCAGAGATAATCCCAGTCAAATCCTTTGATTGTGTGTTTGGACCTGATCCATCTCTAAAGAAGCAATTTAATGGGCTTCATGGCACTTGGTGTTCAGTCATTTATCTAGTGGATTGGATGTGAATGCTTGTTTTAATAAGTGCTCTTCATGAATAGTAGGAGACGTGCCATTTAATTACGCAGAGTGTAGACCTATCCCATAGCAACAACTTCTCCAAGGTTGTATTATTTGAAGCTGAGTGCTTTGTTTGAGAAGGTATGTAGCTCTTCACATTCTGCCTCTGTATAAAGTCAAAACTGTTTGATCATTTCAAAACAACAGCCCCTGTATAACACATATACACAATAACACATTTGCACATTATTAGTATGTATATCATTTATTTCTAAAAGACTCAAGCTGCATGTCCCTGCAGAAAGTCAGCTCCTCACCAGATTCATGTGGAAGAAATGAAATAAAGAAACAGCATAGCTCTCGGGTTGCAGGGTAAAAGCAGCTAGGCCTAGCTTAATAATACAAATATATCTTTATATCTATATATGCTTGTCTTGTTACATAACTGTTGGTTTGGAGGCTTATTCCAGGAAAACATACTTAGGTTAGATTCATTATTTATAATTGTTATATTTAAACAACATATTTCCCTTTTATTTTTGTTTTTAGACAGTACAAATGACAGCAGGGGAAGCTTACACAGTTACATTATATACATTAATTCCTGTCTTTCATGGATATTAATAGGATAGAGAACATGATCATCACATTTCAAATAGTGTCTTTCCCTTAACATCAATGTATTGACTACACAATACCTGTAATATGAGCTTAACAATATCTAGTTTAGTACAATCTAAATAAATAAATACAAATACAGTGAACTAAAATAAATAAGAGAGAAGCAAAATTGAAATAATAAAAATACGTTGAAAAACTAAAGCTTTTGTATTACCTATATTAATGATGACACTTTTTCATCAAACGTATCTGTTTTCAGCTGTGGCCTCGCTGTGATTTTCTCCCTGAAATACATTTGTTGACCCTGTCCCTCCACTGTGTTGTGCTGGGGGGCTGCAGCTTCAACCAGGAAACATGATGGAGAAAAAAAGAAGATTACATGTGGGATGTGATGTAGTTTTGGCTTTTACATTTTGGAAGTGATATTATTTTTTTCTATTTATTAAGCCTCCATGAACTGAGAGTAGTGATGAGTATCGTTAGGATTTTATAAATACCGCTACCGGTAGGCCTACTGCTTATCGGTATCGGTATTTTTCTATATTCTTATCGATACGTTTCAATAATTTGGTGCTCAAAATTATAGACATGAATACAAGATGTGAAGATTAAACAGTAATTGTATTGTAATTTTCTTGCAGAAATAACTGTATAACTTATACATTAGCTTCTCAGAAGCAGACACAAATAAATAAAATAACTTAAAGGAGCCTGGCTCGCCCTATCATGCTTTTTGGGGTTTTCCCTCAGACAGAGGACGAAAAGAGGCATTTTTTTAAACATTTGTAAATCATTTACATCTTCATCCAGACATTTCAAACTGACAACCTAGCTCCTAGAACCTAGCGGTTCTTGGTACCCATCCCTAACTGAGAGTATACATTACTGTCTTGTTTTTCCCTCTAAATATTTGTTTTTAAATGATTAAGGAGATTTTTGTGTGATACAGTATGTACTACATTTTGTTTGCCGTTCATGCAATTTTAGGACTATTTAGGTTCTTAACAAAGATCATTGATTCTTTAAGCTTTAAATAAATGTTGACCTATATATAGTGAAAAGCCCACTAAGCCATGAACATGTGCTTAGGTGACACAAAGATGTCATAACTGTCATTTTGGAACTTTCCATTCTGCAGTTACTATGCAGAAAGATTTGTGGGGGAAATTCCAAGATGTGTGTGTCATTTCCCAGCAGTGAGAGTGCACCATGGTTTGTTGCAACACACTGGGGTGTTTTTAAGAAAGCATGCTCTACATGCTCCTCCTCCATTATGACATCTTGTAAAGCTTGCACTTCTCTACCTAAACAAAACAATGCATGTAGCTTTGTGATGATTTACAAACATCTCATTCTCACTCTTGAAACATATGGTTAGACAGTCAGGAAAGGAAATGCTCTCAGTTCACCAGAAACCTTTCTCTGTTTTTCCATTCAGCTTCCTGTCCTGGAATGCTCCTGGGTGCAGCTGTGATTGGCTGCCTGTTTTTATAACTTCCTCAAAAACAAAAACAGAGAGCAAGGGCAAAAACAAGAGCGTTCAGTGCTGGAGTAGTTTTGACAAGTTGATTTGACACTTTGTTTTTCTCTCGTTAGACACATAGAGGAATGTTAACAGGAAGTGGAATAAACTGTCGGTATCTGGAAGTACTCAGAAGTCAGTGGAAGAGATCTCTCAACCCCAACCAGAAGTGAAGTATGGGCAGTGAGTACCAAACACTGTCCTCAGCAGAGTCATGCAGGAGTTTATCCAGCGGTATGTATACCATCCCATCATGCATTTCATGACAAACACACGTCTTTAACATCGAGTGATGCTGCTGGCCTGATGATGTATTGCAGTTTTCTGGAAGTCTTAAATCTATGAAGTGATGACATTAGAAAAGCAGAAACCATCTGTTTTACATGCAAACACTCAAATGTGAATACAATGAAGATGATCCAATAGTATTGGTTGCTCAGTTAATTAATATGCAAATATGCCACAATTAATTAGTAGCTATCCTGAATATCTTAATTGCATTTTCTAAATTAGTAAACCATTTACATAATAGACTGCACACAAGAAAATGGATGAAAGGAAGTTGTGTGGCTTAATAAATAAATGCACAATTCAAAATATTATAGTTATAAGTGGTGTGAAAAACAAGTTCCATGACAGTAAAATATTCAATCCAAAAAGTTAGATGTTTATCAACTAACATTTTTCTAATAAAATACAAGGGGGTTAAGACACTTTTATATTTTAGACATTAAAACAAAAATGAATATGTAACTGTAATGTGACAAACGTATTCTTTTTAAGGGCACATTTTTTCAGTTGACAAAATCTAATTACGTACCTTGAAGATGATTATTTGTATCCATTTTCTTTTCAATGTGCTGCATTGAATATTGCACGACCAGTCAGTGAATGGATTTATCAATCGAGATCAATTTAACTTTTGGGAAATTAAATTATTGTATGACTTTTAACATACAGTATGAGCGCTTACTGTTATTCTGTACTGTCCCCATGTCTTGGAAAATGTAATGTAACAATGTGGACACATCGCTTAAACAGTGAAGGACAGTCATCGCTCATTTTCAACATAGTTGAATAACACACACCTTCCATGAATGCAGCTTGTGGAGATGAAGGAATCTGTATATTATTTGATATGATAAGGGCGGAAATGTTCAGTTTTTATTAGAAGGCACATCAAATAATGCAGAGACCATTCGCTCTTTTTTGTCCAATAAGGAATGATTCTATGCTTAATAAATACAGTACCAGCCATACTTACCCAAAGACTTAAATTGAAAATGACCGAGAAAACATGAAGTAAATCCACCCTGGATATATTATCCCTCCTTTTTTTCCCTTTATTAATTTTATATCAGTTAAAATGTTAAAATATGTTCAGTGGATGCATTTATTCTTTAATCTGGATCTTATTATTGTTCAAATAAACAAACAGAAAAACAGAATTGTTATTCTGATTGCTTAGTAAAACAGTAATAACTGCTTCCATCTAGAGGTGCTGTAAGCCTGCGCCTGGAAGTGGTGAAGGCCTTGGTGTTAACTTACCAGCCCCCAACCCCCACTCTACCCACCCCCCACTGCAGCCAGATGGCTGTCACACAGGCGGTTCCTTGCCCAGACCATGCTGATTTCCCATCATTCTTCTGTTAATGAGGTCGTTAGCAATGCAAAGGACAATTAAATCACCTCAATCTGGCATTTGTTTACTGTATAGTGCACTGTACACTGTTTGAAACTCTTTTTATAAAACTGAATCAGATTACAGCTCACTTTGGTTTCCTTTCTTGTGATGAATGTCTGTGAGAGTGCAGCAGGTAATTAAAACGTCACTGACAGACGCCCACCGCTAAAGCCACTTTCAGACAGTCACGTAGTGTAAACACACTCCTGACAGAGTTCATGTTGGTACATTCTGCTCTGTGATAGTGGGAGATCTGCGGCAGCTGACACACTGAGGTTCAGTACATCAGCCTGCTGCTGCTGCACAGGAACCTTGGTTAGTTAAAACGTGCGTTGAGGGGGGGGGGGGACGACGACTTCAGCCAGTTAGTGGAGCACTCACCTTTATGTGAAACGCTGCTGAACACTGACACTGCTGACAGTTAATTATGGATGTCACAGATCACGCAGACGTGTCTGCTCAGCTACGAACTGGCACGTCGCGTTGTTTACATCTCTGTTGTATTGTTGTTTTCATGTTATTTACCGAGAGGCAGTGCATCTGTGACTTAGCTCCAGAAGTGCCTCGGGGCTTGCCATAATGATCGTAAAAGCAGTACAGATTCGGGGAATGAAATTTAAAAAAGGACTTGTGTGGATAATTGGTGAACCTGCCATCATTGTAACTTTGGAAATATTTTCGGTCAGGCTGTTGAAACACCAAGACTGCCTGTTAGCTCCACTGTCGTGCTCCATGTGTGTCTCTGCATGGCTCCATTATTTTCTGCTAACTCTTCAACACACACAAAGTTATTTTGAAAATGAGTGAAAACCAACTAAACTTAATATTTTGTCAGACAGAGAGACAAAAAGGAGGCAGGCATATGCATGTTGACACACACTAGAATGATTTCCATAGGCCTGGTGTCTGGTGTCAGTTACACGTAGCTAAAGTTGTGGCATCACACATTCATCTCAAAAGTCTTGATTTTACCCAAAATGTGTCTTGAGACAAGAAGTTAATGTGTTATTTTTCAGTTTCACAGCTTGTCTCAGAGACATTAATGCTCAGTGAGATATATGCCTGGTCAGTAATAAAAACTGCTTACACAGAATCTGATGTGCTACATTAAAAACCCACCCTTTGATTAAAGGATTTTCCATCTGAAGATGGATTTTCACCTGGAGCAATCTGGTTCAACTAAAGGCCCAAAAGAGACAGGAGCTTCTGAGGCAGCAGTTTACCCCACACAGATGACAGCTAGCCCTCACTGCTGCCTCCCACGCTTGTATGGGATGAAACCAACAAATGTGGCTCCTAGCTACTGTCCAATGTTTAGCTTCAAAGCTCCTGTATGGGAATCCTCACTAAAGGAGGTTTCTGATCAATCTGAGATGCTGCTTTCTGTGGCTAACCCCCGCCCCGGGCTGGAGGACCACATGTATGGCAGCTAGCGTGATGCTACCCACGGCTTACCTTTTATGTCCACTCCTAATTGAACCGGGACGGATGATTTTACTGCGAGATATAAGGAGTGTTTCAGCTTTGAGTTCAAAGCCACTGTTCTGAGTTGTGAGTTGTTCTTTTGCAAAATAAGTAAAATATATTGTGCAGTGAGCCATTAATTAATTAAATTAACATGCTTACTTACTAAATAAACCAATAACTGTATTCACAATAAAGACCACATTTTCATTTTTTAATTAAAAATAATTGTATAGCTTCTGAAAATAGTGCGTTCCACTGTACCAACGGCTGGAACTGCGCCAGAGCACAAACTGTGTTCCCGTTTGTGTTTACTTCCTGTTTCTCTTCTTCTGTTGACCAACTCTCTCTGTCTAGAAACCTCTTTCCTGATCTTGTTCTCTTCTTCTTTTCTTAACCGGGGACAGTTTAACCATCATGAATCAATGCTCTAAGTTTACACCAATGTCAAAATAAATGAAATGGATGGATAGAATAATAGATAAAAGTGTCTCTAAAGAAAATAAACATTCAAATTGAATAATGAACTACAAGTTCGAATTAAAATAAAATGTAATAAACAGTCCCAGATTTACCATTTATTTTATTAAATAAAGGTCTCATGATTAAGGGAGCAACAGTGTTTTGTATGCTGTAATAGTAAATAAGTTGCAATATAAGCGAGAACATACATTTTAGTTGGAACTAGGATTAGCCTTGGATGCAAAGTGAACACAGTGCTCCACCATTCATCGCCTCCATCTCCTCTTCCTCCACAGAGACGTCAGAGTGCTTTATTTGCAGGGATGTTGCACATCGAGCCAGTGACCCACTGAGGAATTTCTGTGACTGCAAGAATTTACTTTCCCATCATGTGTGTCTGTCCACCTGGATCCAGAAGGTAAGAATGACTCTCCGTGTGGGGAACCTTGATATTTCAGTCTGGCTTGCTCTCCTCATCAGCCATTTGTCAGAATTTGAGGGAATAAAATGTCTTTGTTGGTCTTCCAAGAGTGAGTAAATGTGTTTGCCATGTTTGCATTCCTTATTGAGACAAAACGTAGCTGTTTGCCTCAAGGTAATGAGCTACCTTTCAAACAGCAATACCAATTAGTTTTAATGAGGGTTTCTAACAATGATAACAAGTCATCGTGACAGAGTTGAAGCACAGCTGAAACAGTGAGAAGTGCCTCATAATGGACTGGCAGGAGTCCAGGAAGCTATCATGCACCCAACACCTGTCACCCCGCAGGATGGCTCATTTACATGTGTAGAGCCCTTGAACCAGCTACTGATACAGCGGTCACTGATGGGGCTCCCAAAAGATCACTTTACACTCTTCTCCGTGAATGAAATGTTAGCTTCTGTAGGTGCCATACATCTGTCTTTCTGTTCAGTCATGGTGCTTATTGCTGCTCATGCTAATTACTCTTCCACCGTCCATTCCCAACAAGCTGCTGCTGCCAGAACTGAAAACATGTATAATTACCTCTTATATAAGTTTTATTCACAGAAATAATTTTCTTTTTAAATTTACTAAAAAGTTGTGTTGATGTGATGAATTTAAATTAAACTGCAGAGTAACCTCTCTGGTGCAATTTATCAACCTACCAACCTCCATGTGCAAATAAGGGCTGAGCAATATCTATTATATTTTAATCGTCATTGCGATGGCAACTTGTGATGAACACATTATAAAAAAAGACGATATCAGGGATTTAGTTAAAACAGTAGGAAACTCATTATTTTTCTTATTTATGCCTTTTGTGTTCAGTGTGCTTTCTTTTTTTTTAATAAAAATCACATTATGGTATCAAAAGTACAGGGTGAAAGCACTGCATCACAACACACGCTATTCTGCACATCAGATATGCACTAAGACATTTCCTATATCAAGAAAAGATCAAATGACTATATTTAATATTACAAGCATCACTCTTAGTCATGACTCCATAGATAATTATCCCCCAACCCTGCTGTACCCCTTGACCAAATGGAGATGTGTAGTCTCTTTTAGCTCATTGTGTTGGTTTTACACCCGACAAATGTACTGTTTTGGTTTACAACTTTGGCAACCTTAGTTTAGTAGTAGTAAAGTATGGACAAACCCATTGTAAATAATTAGGAAAAAACTACCGAATGACAGATTTAGCAACTAGCTGATGAACATACAGTAACAGAGCGTTTGGAAACGGAAGAGGTAAAGACAAAAGTAGACCTAAACAGAGAGTAAATTATGGAGAAAGTAAAAACACCACTCCAATGAATGCTGTAGTTGCTAATCCACCAATTACTCAGGTCAAAATGAGTTACTAGTCAGGAGGATTACTACGCAGCCTGTGAAAACAGTTGTATATAGTCTTATGTCAGTGTGGGGGACCTGAGGGGGGGTCAGCTCTGCAGAAAATGACCCTGATGAGGTCATCAGAGTAGTCTAGGCTCAGGCTTTGAGATTTAAGTGCACAACAGCTGTGTTTGATTTGAGAAAACACTACCCAGTCGAGATTCGCTCACGACACAATAAGAACACAGTGCACACACAGTGTACTAATGGAAGTATCTGAACTGAGGGCATGGAGTTGTGTTGGCATTTAACATGCAGGGAATATCTGAGAGATGCTACTGGGTTGCTTTATAGGAAGTATCCAGTATTAAGGGCACTTGTTTCATATAGATACTTCAGTGGTGCAGGAATGAGTCCTAAACCCCAGAAATGTGTTTTGCACTTTAAGGTTCCCTCATCTCTACATTAACATTTGTATGTATACATATTTGGTTAGATTCCAGAAAAAGGTCTGTGGTTCCATTACATTTCATGTAGCTTATGCTTCGATCCAAAGTCACTTGAAATAAGTACATTCAACCATGAAGGAAACAACTGCAAGAATCCAACAGGTACATACTGTAGCTGGCTGTAAACCGAACCAGGTTAGGTGCTTCTGCATCAGCTCCAACTTCAGCCAAACCTTCCACCTTAAGCCAAAGTGCTGAGTACAGGACCCAGGATAGCAAACAGGCTTGTTTAGTGTAGTGAGCCGACGATGGTTATGATGATGATGATGATGATGATGATGATGATGATGATGATGATGATGATGATGATGATGATGATGATGAGGATGATGATGATGATGATGATGATGATGTAGGAGATTAACATGTTTTGTTCTACGACATAAATGACATGGTGAATTTGCAAGTATCATTAACAAGTGTGTTTGCCACAGATCTTATTTTCTGCGATATTCCAGAATTCAATAGAGAAATCCTGTTAACTCTTTGTGGAGTGAGCCCTTGTGATGCTAACGTCCGGATCGTCCGTAATAAAGATGTCACTGCACCACTCTATTGTCGTGATATTCAACAAATCTGCTTCACTTATATTGAAGAGTATATATTCAATCTTTATAGCGCAATTCAACAAGAATATGGGAAGTACAATATCATGCCCTTGAGCTTTGGATTACATTCAGTGAATCTGCTCTTTGCCTCTCTAGTCAATCTATGTCTCTTAAGCACTTTTGGATTGTACAATATCTTCAATATGAGGTATTGTATTTCAGAACAAACCATCCATAAGTCACTACACTGTACACATAATGTTTAAGTGAGTGAGTGAGCTATAATGACATGCAATAATTGTATATGAATTAAGGATAAATGGAGCGTCTGCAGTTGAGTGGTTTGCTGTTGTGCCGTCCACTCTCTTTGGAGACTCCACAAGTGGTAGACAACATGCTACAGCAGACCTTTCATCTGCACCACCCAGCTGTCAGAGTGAAGAGCCACTTCCATTAAGTGTGTGTCTTCCCACTATACAATTATATACAGACACACACGCTCAGGCTCCTGAAGCAGACACACACACACACACACACACACACACACACACACACACACACACACACACACACACACACACACACACACACACACACACACACACACACACACACACACACACACACACACACACACACACACACACACACACACACACACACACACACACACACACACACACTCACACAGAACTCGGCTCTGTGTTGAGTGTGTGCCGATGCTGCGAGTCTACTTTAGTTTTTGTGTGTGTGAGAAGCAGAAGGAGAGAAATAGAGAGGGAGAGAGAGAGCGTGCGACCTTTTAGAGTGCTCAGGGTAGGGAGGCCCTTTCCCTTTTACAGAACAGAAATCAGCAATTGACCTGTCACTTTTGCTCTGATAGCCATCTCTGGAAAGCAGGTCATGCCCATATGTCTAAAGTGCCTCTTAACCGCATTTTATGAAGCCAGAAAATGTAATCCAATAATGATTTGACTTGCGAGGGAGAAAGCTAGCCAGCTGGGAGTGATAGCATGCATCGTTAGCACTCCTAAAAGCAGGCCGAACAAAGAAGGTCAAATTCAACGTTCTTATTTAATTTCAGCCACAACAGAATGACACAGATGTTGTCACTAAACAGCAGAAAGGCTGCATTCAAACACAACAATGTAGGACTGGTATTCATTTCCACAACTGTTGATGCATACTTCAGTGTTTGCAGCAGAGGACTTTCTGAATGATAATAATCAGCACTGAGGCCAACCATACGCTATCTTTTTTTAGACTCATTTGTGTTCCTCCTCCTCTCCTTCCTCATTTCAGGTTCCCAAAGACAAATAGCATGGCACAAAACTAATTAGTAACCAGGAACTAGTTAGGAGATGCCCTTTGAAAAACATGTCCTGAGGCAGGATTTAAATATAGGGACAGAGTCAGTGACTGAGTGAGCCTGGGAGATCCCGGCCTGCAGGCGCAGCAGCACTTTGACCCCTGACCCTCATTATAGGGAGTGCATTCCTAGAGGGGTGAAACCTCGCAGCACAAAGTACAAGGGCATGGGAGGACTGTAAGCCCAGCCTGGTGTGTCTCACTGCCCAACAAAACGCGGCTGGTGACAATACAGGGCTGGGACCAAGCTTTAGGAAAGTAATGGTAGCCTATACACTTAGTTTCCCCACAGATACATATTTCTTTCATTTTTATACATCTGGTTTCTCTCTATTGAAGGTAATGGGATTCTGCACCAAAAATGCTTTTCAGAATATATAACCCAATCCATCTGATATAAAAGACATGGGAGTGAGTGGGGGGAATGAGGAGGGGGGTTTTGGAAATGCTAAGATTTTGCTAGCTGAAGATAGCATTAATTAAGTAGAGAGCGAAGCGATGACAAAAGTGTGAACTAGGGCTATACAGGAAACTTAAAAGCTTAATAACACATTCTAAATCTAAATTTGAATGCCTGAAGCTTACTTTTTTCCTTAGTTTGGTTAAAACCTGAATTTCTGAACAGTTACAGAACAAGCATTATTATTAACATGATATTATTATGTTTTAGCGCTTGCTGCGCAGGATTATTTCTTACTCTCATCAACATGTCCAATAACTCCACAACATTGTACTCCAAAAGTCAACCTTTATTAAGAAAACATATCATAACTTTTTTAATCCACAAAAGGTTTAAATCCAACACAATCTATACTCAAGGCTAAATGGTTTTTTCAAAGCTAAGATTAAATACACCCACTGCAAATCCTATATGTAAAAAATAAGATGTTGTGCAGAGCTAACATACTGACCTGCTGACCTGCAAGCATGCCCTTGCCTATACATGTGCATGCCCATGTTTCCATCTAATTGCAATGGTGTGAAAAGTGAGTTCACCCCCCCCCCCCCAATCAGTCTCTCATGGGTTGATAATTCTCAAACAGACTTGGTTTACATTCATTAGAACAACACTCACAGCAATCAGGCCACAGTGCCAGGGGCAATGGTCCTCTTCATAAAATCACATTGCCTAATAGCAGTTTTCTATAATTATATGCCATAAACATCTATCAGGAAGTGCCCGTGTGTGTGTGTGTGTGTGTGTGTGTGTGTGTGTGTGTGTGTGTGTGTGTGTGTGTGTGTGTGTGTGTATGTGTGTGTGTGTGTGTGTGCGTGTGTGTGTGTGTGTGTGTGTGTGTGTGTGTGTGTGTGTGTGTGTGTGTGTGTGTGTGTGTGTGTGTGTGTGTGTGGGTTTGGCAGTTTGTTTGTACAAATGCTTTTCTTGTTATTTGCATCTTTACATACTTAGCACCAGCTCAGAGATTATTGCCAGCGTTATTTTGTTCCATGTGCAGTTCTGTCATGTGAAGTGTAAATTAAGTGTGCGCATTACCAAACAGCTAGTTATGTATGACTTTTCATTAATTGCTAAACCTACAGTAGCCTGGAGGTGCAAAACACAACAACAAGGACAAAACACACAAGCGATGAAGAATAAGGAAAAATACTTTTTATATGATTTTATTTTTTTAAGAGCATAATAGGCACGTACACACCGGAGTACTTTTCCCCTTACTTTTCCCGTTTAGTTCCGTTAGTACCCCTTATGTTGCGTTCACACCAAAAAGAATACTTAGTGCCGGGAACTTTTACCCCCATTTTTAGTGCCTGCTAGAGAGGTGGTAACAAAAAAGTACCAATTTCTATTGGCTGGGCGAATTGCAAACCACGCCCCGTAAAACTCTGAAAAGTGTTTTGAAGCCGCCATTGTATTTGCTGGCATTCACATTATTAGCATTAGCGCCGCGCACCAACAGAGAGAGAATAACTTATGGCAACACAAAAAAAAACATGGGAGCGGTGGAGTGATGAGGAGGTGTCGGCGTTCTGGCGATTTACTCAGAAGGCTTCAGGAGAAGCTGCTGGGAGTCCCAGCAGCTTCTACTGAAGCCAGTCCCCAACTCTGGGGACTTCCGGCCGGGGACTTGGGGTGGCAGTATACACCGTGAAGTTGTAAACCCAAAGCAGAAGAAGACGAAGTGACGTCAGCGGCTCATTTGCGTAATCTTCCCTCAGAGAAAAGCACTCCGGTGTGAACGCGATTGGTACTTAGTGCCCTGGGGTACTACTTTGTGTGAAAGCGGTTAATGGGCTTGCATTTTCCTTCTGTGTTATTCACCATACACTAGCATTCATTTTACATATAATTATCAATACCATAAATAACATAGAAAAAGGCTTCTATGATGTAGGTCAGGCCTAGTGTTACGATAAAATGACATAAATTGATGCTTGAATTTATATAAAAACACATAACTTACCTATTGAATTACGAAACAATCAATCACAGTTGAATATTATAGCTAATAATATATCATCATTAATTTATTTTAAATAAAATCTGAAAAAAACAATGACAAAGCACTGCAAAACAACATATCAGATGTGAATATCAATATATGACAAATAAAAACAGGACCCTGACTAACCAGATGTCTTTGACCTTTCAATTTTTTAATAAATGTTTTTTAAATGGTGTTTTTATTTTGTTAATATGCTTGTAGGGTTATTTGAGCACATTAAATACCACATAGTATAATCATTATTAATACTTTTGGTGTTAAGGTGATTGTAAGCCCTAAAAATCACAAAAAAAGAAATGTGAAAGCGCAACAATGTGAAACATTTTCTGACCTTTTTTTCCAACTATGTATGTTTCCCTTTTTTTATTGTGTTTATCATCCTTAAGAACTTTAGGTTAAAGACACAATCACATTTTCTAAACAATGATAATTCATTTGTCCCTTGTGTCATTCTACATAAGTCCAGCTTTATGGATGTTGTTCTGAATCACTTTTAAATGCTGTTTCCTTGCAGGCCTGTGAGAGTGAACACAGACTGCACTGCATCCTCTGCAAAGCCAAGGTAAGCGTATTGATGTGTGTGTGTTTGGAGAGGGAGGGTATTATACAAATAGGGAGGGTATTATACACATTCAATGAGGGATCTGATGATGTCTCATTCTTTTAATCTTACTGTGAGAAATGTTGGTAGCAAGCATTTAAACAAACACTGTTTAAGTCATTAGCTAGTGCCTGCATATCAGAAAGTAGATTGAAGCAGCACAGATCCATAATACTAATGAGCAATCATGTCTTTGTTTTGCTCGGTGATTTTGCAGATTTTGCAGCAGTTGTGTTGCTCATGAGCCATCTTATAGTCCTTATTATTGCACCAGAAAGAAAGCAGAAACATTACAATATTTGGCAAAGGATACAAGTCATGTAATGACCGAATCTGTATTCATTTCATGAGCAAAAATTAATCACGCCTTCCTGTGGTACGTTTCTAATGCAAATTTCCCGTCAACACATTGTGTCTTGTGTTTGCCAGTTTATTCGTATAAAATGGTGGAGCTGATGTGTCACCACAGATGGGGTTGCATGCTGGATAAGGTGGCTGCATTACTAACCATGTGAGATTAGGAAGTGTGCTGTTGATGTGTTGTATGTATTCATGCGTGTGCGTGGGTCAAAGCACAGGCTGGATACTGAGTGTTTTATTCATTGTTTGCTCTACAGCGGCGGGTTGACTATGTGATCTTTGCTGTCTGTTCTCGTGTGTATGTATGGCAGGGATCCACTCTGCGGAGGAAAATGTCACAGTTACTCTGACAACAACCTTTTGGGATTTTAAGATATACACACATTCACACGCTGATGGAAGTTAAATGAAACATTTAACTTCCATCTCCGCTGATTGTTGTTATTCATCGAAAAATCTGTCTCCATTTGGGGTCAAAGACCAATGGGTGCACAGTGTGATTCTGTGTTTTATACAAATCAACATGTCTCTATTACATACGGCTGAGTTGTTTTACCAACCGGGTGTCAAGTATGTTTTAGGATACAGGATTTTAAGTATAACTACATTTTGCAATCTTGTAAATTTTGCACATATCATTATTAACTACAATGATACTCTGGCTATTGCACATATATTTCCAAAGAGGATAACATTGTTTTTGTCTTATGCTGATTCAACCGGTTTGTACAAAACCAAACAGATATTAGATCGTACTCCGGACTTGTAATAATAATAATAATAATACATTTGATTTATATAGCACACTTTAAAGACAAACTTCATCTCAAGGTGCTTCACAAAGCTATATCGAAAAATAAGTAAAAAGATATCTAAAGGAGCATATTGGATAAAATATGGCAATATAAAAAATAAAAGGTTAAGAGCATAAAAGGTTTAAAAATAAATAAATAAATAAAGTAAAGGACAGTCAGTAAAATGCGGTGTGGAACAGGTGGGTCTTGAGGCATTTCCTAAAAACTGAGAGTGATGCCGAGGTCTGTATGTTCTCTGGAAGCTGATTCCACAGACGTGGACCCGGGGAAGAGAAAGCACGGTCTCCCATGGTGACCAGTTTTGTCCGCGGAACAGCAGGAGATTGGAGCTGTCTGACCTGAGTGTGCGAGAGGTATGGGAATGTTTTCTGTTTAGCATTTCCTGTAGGTAGGTGGGGCCAGTGTGGTTGATGGCGTTGAAGACCATTATGAGGACTTTGTAGTTGATCCGGTGTGTTACAGGGAGCCAGTGGAGTGAGTGAAGGATGGGGGTGATGTGCTCTGATTTGCGTGTTTTTGTGAGTATCCGGGCGGCACAGTTTTGTACATATTGTAGTCTCTGAGTGGTTTTTGCTGGAATGCCTGCAAGCAGAGAATTGCAGTAGTCAATGTGGGAGGTGATGAAGGCATGGACCAGTTTTTCTGCATCCGGTTTGGTGAGGGAGTATCGCATTTTGGAGATGTTCCTCAGGTGGTAGTATGAGGCTTGGCAGACCGTCTTTATGTGTGCTTGGAATGAAATGGATGAGTCTAGTTTCACACCAAGGCTCGTTACAAGTGGGTAAAGGGGAATGGAGTGGCCATTGATGCTGATATGAGGGATATGAGTTGTTTGTGTTTGATGTGGTGTTCCAATCAGAATTGCCTCTGATTTGCTGCTATTCAGTTGGAGGGAGTTGTTGCTCATCCAGTGGTGTATGTTTTCCAGGCATCTTGAGACATTTGAAAGTGCCAGATGTTTATCCGGGGCAGTTTGGAAATAAATCTGTGTGTCATCAGCATATATGTGGAAGCTGATGTTATGGCTCCTCAGTATTTGTCCCAGGGGCAACATGTAAATTAAAAAGAGCAGTGGCCCAAGTACTGACCCTTGGGGTACACCAGAGGTGACACAGTGTATGTCGGAGGTGCTTTTTCCAAGACGGACATATTCCTGTCTTCCTGTGAGGTACGAGTGGAAAATGTCCAGAGCCTTGCCATCGATTCCCACCTCCTGGAGTCGCCGACACATGATGCAATGGTCAACAGTGTCAAATGCTGCACTTAAGTCCAGCAAGATGAGTAGGCTTGGGGAACCATCAGCAGGTCATTTAGAACCCTGACCAGAGCTGTTTCAGTGCCGTGAGCTGGTCTGAAACCAGACTGGAAGGTTTCATAGAGCTCATGAGTATGGAGATGTTCATGAAGCTGAAGGGCAACAACTTTCTCCAGAACTTTTGCTAGGAAAGGCAGGTTTGAGATGGGGCGGTAGTTTGTGAGTACCTCAGGATCCAGATTGTGCTTCTTCAGGACATGTGTGATGGCTGCCAGCTTGAGGGATGGGGGGACCTCACCACTCAACAAGGATTTATTAATTATGATGGTGGCAGTTGGAATAATGGATGGAGAGCAGGTTTTCACTAGGGAGGTGGGGATAGGATCAAGGGCGCAGCTAGATGAGGTCATAACTGAGATGATTTTTGAAAGCTCAGCTTGCGTAACCTCCGTGAAGCAGTTTAGGGTTGGTGCATTTGATGGAGCAAGTACAGGATGTTGTGGAGAGACAGGTTGGTTTGAGGAGGCTTTGGCGATGTTAAGCCTGATGTTTTCAATTTTTGTTTTAAAGACTTCCATAAAGCGGTTGCAGTCATCGGAGTGGTTGATGAGGGAATAAGCTAGTTAGACAGTTTTACCGGTAAAACTGGAAATCAATCCACCTCTTGTTGGTTATCAATTACAGCATTTCATATTTGGAAGACACATCGTGTTGTTAAATTTGTATTCCACTCAGACAAGGGAAGTTAGTTAGCAAGACTCATTAGCATGATAGCTTCCAGTCTTTGAGGACTTATCCTAGCTTCTAGTTAACCTAGCTCAGAGGCTGGCAACCTTTACTATCAAAAAATACATTTTGTCCCCGTTTCCACCACATCAAATTCTGGAGCTGCAAAAACGTATATATTTCATAGCACAGCTTAGAAAGTGTTTTCATTATTATACTATATATACTCGAACAAAAATAAAGAAAACCGTTGCAAAATGTAAGATATTACAGCAATCTTTACCCAGAAAATAAAACTATTATGATGAGTAGAAAAAAATACACTGGCATGTGTAGGCCCTCTCTGAAATAAATTAAACACATAACTGTGCATGCCTTTTTTTTCCTTTCATATTTGGAAATTAAAAGACATAAAATAACAGCTGACTGAAAAACGTATAGCTCCAGCCTATTATCTAAATGACATGCCACTTATGACCTAAAACAGTTTCAGTGTGCTGTCATTGTTTTCTCCTTTTTTTCCTCAACCACATAGCAATCAAATTTTTCAGTCCTAGCAGAGATAAACAGGCTCAGCAAACATCGTGGAGGAAATGTTGCCCGTCTCATTAATACATCCGGTTTCCACGGTGGAATTTTACAAAACCTAAGATAACCATAAATGGCTATCTGCTTTGGTTTAGTGATTTGCAGTATAACATGAGGTCCCAATGGTGGATCAATAGAGGTTTTGGAATATCTACTGTACCAAAATCTGTGATGGTAACCTGCAGACTCTCACCTGCCTGTAATAATGTACCTCAGTGTTGTTGAAAAGGAAGTCATTTTGACTATTTCCTGTTTCCCTGTCAGTATTTGGCTGCAGGCAAACACATTTTATAGGCATTACCACCATCTCTGCCCCTCTTTTACCTAGCAGCAGGCATTTCTTGCACTTTTTCAGCATCTCAAACTAACCATTGCACTTGTCTTCGTCCATTGTACGGAAGGCACGTCATCAATTATTAATGGCGAGGAGAGACATCCCACAGAGAGTCATGAACAAGGGTTAGTGGCAGGCCTGGTGAATGCAGCGCTGCCATTTAGAGAGTGATTGTTGGGAGGCTACTGTATATTGATATGAACTCTGCTGCAGTAAGTTAATGCATCTGTATAATAACATTTTAATGTCTGCGGTGGCATGGCCATTTAATATTTGTCCACAGAGAGATGTATATGTACATCCGCAATGACTGTAATGATGATAGTGATAATCATTTGCGCTGCTATCACTCTGTAATGTGTGACTGCAATCACCCTTGGTTAACATTACGAGGCTTTAGCCATTAAGACTTTGAGCAAGCAGTGCTCATCATAAAATCTCCAAATGGATGTGCCGGCCTTTTCATTTTCCAGCTTCTTTTTTCTTGTTGATGTTGCTTTTCCTTGAATGTTGTTTTCCCCTTTTTGCAGCGTGCTCTCAAATGTGGGCCATCTGTATGAGTTATGCTAATTTGTTGGGGCAATGAATGCATTAATTTCATTAGCACATGGCCTCAGAGCAATAATTACCAGAGTAGGTGCGTCACAAGCAATCATGTTAATATTTGCCAGTTAATTATTAAGATTTTGTTCTGAGGGACCTGAATTTGACACGAGTCGCCGAGGGAGAAGAGAGAGGGGAAAGTTAATGCATTCCAGTGGCCGAGGCTAGGTGCTTGTTGTTGAGCACAGCCTGTTGGGGGGGGGGGGGGGGGCCTACTAGCACAATTGTTGCATGTTGACAGCTCACATTCTGGACTAATTACTGTAAATAGCAAAGGGCGATCTGGTGCTTGGTCAGTCCAGGAGGGCGTCATTAGAAATGAAGGAGGTCCACAGACGCCTGATGGCCTGCTCCTCTGACGCAGCCGCTGGAGAAGACTCTGGTCTGAGTGTGAAGGAGGAAGAACAATCACAGCTCCTCGCCATAATCAGCCCGGGTCAGACACAGAGCCGGGCTCCCTTAAAATATAATAAAATATCTGCAGTATTGGTAGGACAAGTGGAAAGCCGTGCAGATATCAGAGATAGCATCATAGGTAAATATCATTTTTGTGACAGTATATAATACTTTGGATTAGCTAGCATGCAAACACATGTTTTTTTTTTATTTACTGAGTTTTATTTCTTACAAACACCTGCTTAAAAGGCGTCTCTCAACATGTGGAAATGTGACCCTCTCAGTGTTTTTGCATTTTTTTCCAACTAGGAAATCTCTTACCAGGGAAGCTATGACTGTTTACTTTTCGAAATAGCAGATTATAGAGTCTCTCCAGCCACGATACATAGGGTTAGTTATGTTGTCCTCTATTACATACATTTATGTATTACTGATTATTAATCTTGGGTCTTTAAACAAAAGCTGTCCTGTGAAGGAAATAAAGGAATGAAGATGGTTTATTAAAATTGCAAAAAAAGCATTTAAAATATTTTCTTTACTCAAAATGATGTACAGTGTTAACATTGTGAGGCCTAAGTTGCTCATTTGAATTGTTTTGTCTTTTCTAAAAAATAGTGTAGTATGGACAATAAAACCTCGTTTTATAATGGCAATTAAAGTCATAATCTATAAATCAATCCAGACAGAGTCAATCAGTCCAGAGAGAGTCAGTCTAAAGGCCCTGACACACCGAGCCGATTTTGGCCGTCGATAGATGTCGGGCCTTCAATGAGAGTCCTGTCGCCCCACTCAGATTGGTGTGTCCCGCACCGTCGTGTCTTTTCGGCCGTGCCGACACCTTTCGCTCCCGATTCAACATGTTGAATCAGCTTAGCGAATCACTGCATGAGAAGCAAGGCGGAAGTGAAGAAGGCACACACAGACGGCTATTATTTTTCATTTTCCAGTACCGCACTAAATATGTCTTCGATTATAAGTCGTTATGTGAAACAGTCTGTGATGGACGAGAGTGAAAATGGAACCCACGCTATTTGTTGTTTGTTTATATCACGCAGTCTGTTCTTCTTCTCTCTGTGTATCACGCAGTCTGTCTTCCGGTTGTTGCCTCTTTTGAATGACGAATACACACTACCGCCGCCTGCTGGAAAGGAGAGTTATCGCGACTCACACATGCGCAGTGCGTACACGCTACTTGGCTGTTGGTTGAAGTCTTTGCGGTGTGTTCCAGTGCGACTTTTTGGCCAAGACGCAGGAGACGTGAGGCGACACAACAATCGGGTCCATCGGGACGTGTTCTTTGGTGTCAGTTTGGTGTGTCAGGGCCTTAACCCGAGAGCTTAGTTTCAACTCCACGTTCATATAACTTCAAATCTCCTGACAAGATTCTGCACCGTTTCTCAAACCTTCCCCGCCCCCTGTCTCTCAAGTGTCTCCTTAAAGGTGCTAGTATTTATACTCCCATCCCCCTCTTTGAAGAACAAATTATGTTAATCATCACTTGATTATATATGGAAAGCAGATTATCCTTTGATTTTTGATGAACTCAGCAGCTGTCAGACTCTTCATTTGACTAAAAGCAGGACATTCTGCAGAGTCTCCATGTCACTAAGCTGCTGTCAGGACACGAGACGACACATGAAAGGGATTCCTGCATGGCTCTCACAGAACAATGGAACATGGCCTTGAGGTGTGTGTGTGTGTGTGTGTGTGTGTGTGTGTGTGTGTGTGTGTGTGTGTGTGTGTGTGTGTGTGTGTGTGTGTGTGTGTGTGTGTGTGTGTGTGTGTGTGTGTGTGTGTGTGTGTGTGTGTGTGTGTGTGTGTGTGTGTGTGTTCGCACGTTGCTGGGTCCCAAACTTGGACACAAAGGCAGATATCTCTTAATGTTCGTGCTTGCTTTCTTTTGCTTTTTCAGTATTTTATTTTTATTTTAGGAATCATTGTGTTAAAGTTGAACTAGAATTTTAATTTCCTATATTTCTTATGACATGATGTTCCTTTTCTTTAAGAGGATAAATCTGTTTTTGCCAGTGTTTGACTGACAATTATGGCTAGGAGAAGTGCAGAGTACTTACGTGGTGCGCTACTGCTGCTAACTAGAAGATGTTATACTCTGCTAATGTTGACACGCCTTTTTAAACAAGCTCACATTGAGTAACCCATCGTCTGTCCCTTCACAACATTCACTATTTGTGATGACCAGTGTTGGGAATAACGCGCTTCAAAGTAACTGTGGTGGAAATTCCACACTTAATCACCTTCTGGTAAGAAAATAACAAATATAGGCCTACAAGCATAAACCAAAGTTGTGTTATTTTTTAATAAAGAGTTATAGCATTTAACAGAATCAATCATATTTCTAGCTGGAAAGGACAGATAACCTGTTCCACTGATGTAGCACAATAATCTGACCAAGCAATGACTTTATACAGGGAAAGAGCAAAAGATGGGAAGGGGAACAGCCAATGAAATGATTGGTGGCGAGACAGGGGTTAAGTGATGATAATTCGCCTGATAATGGTCACAGTGACACCCGTCTGTTGAATGCTAAAGAAGAAAAGGAAGCCAGTCTGTGTATTGAATGTGTGAAGAAGCTTGGGAGTGATAGCTGTAGCTTACATCAAACTGAAACTGTGGGTACAAACCATAGGTAAAAACTCAAGAAAGAATGTATATATTTGTATATGAGACTTAATGATACATTTACTACAACAGTAACTTAGGAAAACATGACGTTCAGACAGAGAGAAACAGAAGTCTACGCTGTCTTTATTAGTAAGGATAAATAAGGATTTGTGCTGATGTGGGCATGAGGTTAAGCTATATATTGTTATTTTTCATTTGATTTATGGTGCACATCAGTTGATGTTTAAGAGAAAGCACTGTATATATATAATTTATTATTATTATTAATCTAAAAGTAATGTAACTATTAGTGTAAATAATTACTTTCAACAGTGAGTAACTAAGTAAATGAAGGGATTACTTTTTTCTAAAGTAAGTAGTATTGTGTAATGCATGACTTTCTTTGAGTAACTACCCCAACACTGGTGATGACCCATGAGGCTGCTATGTTTGTATTTTACTTGGAAAGTGGAAGCTAGCAAGCTAAGCTAAGTAGCGGCTGTTTTGAGAGTAGAAGTTGGTTTGCCAATCTTGCTAACTTGCATGTAAGTGCTATATCCCAATATATACTAGATAGTGTAGATCCCTTTTTCATTTAGTAAAAAAAATACTCAAGTCTAAACAGTAAATATTTGTACATTCTTTTTGTTTTAATGTTTCTAGCTGTTATTAGGAATGTTCCAAATCTGATAATATTTTCATATCATGTTCTTAGCCAGTCCTGGGGAAGATGTATAAACGGTGTAATAAAACATATTCCATCTCTCACACTTCAACTGGTATTTTTAAAAGAAAAATGTGCAGTGGAAATGTGAGCACCTCATGTGTCTACATCAGACCAGGCCTACACACAGTTTCATAGAGCTATATGGAGAATATGATAGGCTTAAATATAAGGTGAGAGATGTGTCTCGTATAAAAAAGGAACTGTTTAGGTTTTTTCCGAACAAATGTGCAAGCATTTAAAAAAAAATCTAAAACAGGTTCATTAGCCAATAGTTTTATGCATTTGACCCCTGTTCTCAACAAATGTATGTTGCATCTGTATTTTGTGCAAATTCCTCAATTTCTTTTGGATGAAAAGTAATAAAGTCAACCAGACAAAAACAAAAAATACAGCATGTGGTTTGGTTGGATAAGGTTACAAACAAAATTGAATTTCCCTGATAGCAGGGTCAGTCTCAAGCCATTATTCCAGGCAAAGACATGGACTCTGGGTAATTTCACCCTTTTTATTTAACCCCCATGCCCTCCCTCCCTCTCCTGCCATCCATCCTCAGGCACAATTCATTTGAATTCCTGTTCAGGAGGGTCCTGAGGCTGATTCAATTAAGTTTCCTTTAATTGGCTTTCAGGCATCCAAACTGAAACTGATGGATAATTAATAACAGCCCCAGTTAGTCTCTGCTCTGTTTGCAACCTTGGAAAAATCCCTAAAAAAATGGAGGCAAAGTGGACCCAATTTTCCACGTGTCTGTTTTGGTTGTTCGATAAAGCTGTGAAGAAAATGTGGTCACAGTTACTGTGTGGTCCCACTCTTAGTATACCATTCAACTCCTTGTCAACACTCTAGAAGTTTGGTGCAAACTTTGCACCCACAGAAACACTGCAGACGCCAAAGATAATATGTACTGTTCTTCAACCCCATCCAAGCCATCAATTAGTGATAAAAGTTTTCACTCTGTTCCTGTTAAGCCTTTACAGAATGTTCTTTTATGTGTTCTTCACTGAGGCCCATAGTACAAAGCAAACACAAGACTAAAACATATCTATTTTTCTGTCTGACAAGTAGTCCTCTTTGGGTATGGCTGACTCTTTGTCCAGAGAAAGAGAAATCATTTTCAGATGCATTACGATTTAGGTGGCTGACAAAAGACAAGTTGTGAAATGGCAGGAAATGATATGCTGTTTGGAGTTCACAGCCATGAAATCAACTTTTCCTCTGACTATACTTTCCCCCCAGAGTCTGCCTTTGTCTTCAAACAGCGCCAAAGCAGTCATTATGCTCAGGCATAATGCACTATAATGACAGTAATTTCAATATCACATTTTCAGATGTTCGGCCTTAATTCATTATGGTTAAGTAGCTTAGTTGTAATTCACATTTCTACCCTTCTTAGCTGAGCGCTCAAGGAATGAGACGTCTAAAGCAGGACAGGAGAGCAGGGACATTTAAATACTGCCGAAAACATGAGGCCTGGGAAAGGCCTTGCATAGTGGTACTGCATTTATATTTTGTACACAATATCAAGCTTATTATATAGGCCAACAGATGGCAAGATGCAGCAAATGCACATGTACGAGATCATTTCCATCTCATCATATCTACCGGAATAGATATCAGCATGCAGTCTTGGTTCAACCCTGTCTCACAAAAATGACGTTCCCACAGAACTAAACTGCATTCTTAATTACGTTTAGCTAGAAACTTATTTTCTCCCACGTCACGTTCGTTATGAACGTATCTCAAATACGTTTATTTTCTACATATCTTCTAGAAACATATTTTCTCCCACGTTACGTTTCTTATGAACGTATCTTAAATACCTTTATTTTCTACATATCTTTGCCATTTATTGTCTTGCTTATAATAATGATAATAGTCATTTATAAATATCATTTTAAAGCACACATTTGAAATCAGTAGGCGAGGCTGTAATTTCGCCAGCTGTTACTCTCATGAACGAGTCGGAAAATAATAGTTTTAACATGCCAAAAAGCTGCTGTGTCGTTTATTGCACCTCAAACATTAAAACAAATCCAGAGTTACGTGTTTCTGTACTTCCTCTAAGAAGAAAGGACAGTAACAGAAGATCTCTGTGGCTTCAGGCTCGATCGCCATTCAAATGACAGCGTTGGTTTGCCCAAAAGTGGGCGGGGCTGTAAAGTGACGTAGATTTTACTCTCATCTATTATTCAAAACCATTCTATTTATTCTAACGTAAATTACATGCCAGTGTTTTATCTTTTTATTACTTATATTTTTATACTTTATTTCCTATAAGTTATATCTGAAGCAAATTATGTTTCTGAAGATGTGTAGTCAATTCCACCCTTCAATGTAGCATAAATGTGAACTCTCATTTCAGGAACAATACCGGAAACAGACGTAGGAAAGATCCTCAGCTCGCTGATTGGATGTTTTAGCCGCAATGCACGTTTTTAAAGATATTACTGATTTTCTTTGAATATAAGAATGTAAAGAGTTGAGAGAATAGTCAGCGGATTTGGGTGATGGGAGACACATCTATGGAATCACAATTTCTGTCCTTTCTGTCTGTGATGTTTTATAAATCAGATGTTAATGTGTAGAAGTAAAACACGAGAAATAGTATAGCAATATCCTGTAAAATTATGTAAAAACATGAATAAAACAAAATATCTTCAATGTTATACATACATAAGTGTCCTACACTAATAATACAAAGTTATTATTAGTATGCCGTGTGTACCTTGTGTGCACCGCCTAGTGGTTAAAGCACGTTATCAAATTATTTTTGTTGAATAATGTTATTTTTGTTGAATAATGTTATTTGATGAAAACAATATTAAGAGTACATACTTTCATAGGGGGAAAGTAGAAGGTCAATGATAGAAATATAGAATATAAAAAATCAAGAAGATACTGTAAGTGATCTCTACAATAAAACAGTTTTGTGCAGGATGTACAAAGATATTAATATGGGGATGTGCAAAACAGACAAACTAATTAACCTTTTTTAACACATTAAAGAATACTTTAGGTTAAGGTCTTCTTTTAAATAAGAAAAAAACTTTGGGGGTGTCTATCTACAGATAAATATTAAGCCTGACAAAGTACTTAACGTCTAATATATTGCTTTCCTGCAATGTTAACTATGTTGAAGCACTTATTTTAACTGATATTATACACATTAATTATACTCTTATGTAGATAGTATAAGAAATGTGCAGAATTTGACAGTTTAATGGTGGAGGTATACACATATTGATAGATGTCTTGTAATGCACTGTTGAGGAACCTGTGATCCAAGTGTTTCATTCATTGCATAACTACACCGTAGTTGTGTATATGATATGTCAATAAACCTTAGAAAATCTTGAAATCTTGAAAGGGATGTGCAAAATAGCCATAATATACAGTTTTTAATTAACTATTAGTAGAGAATAACGATTAATGAATATACTTTATAGAGATCTGCAGATAAATGTTTAGTCTTCTCAAGAACCAACTATAAAATATCTCTCCTGATTGTTGGCGCTTGACAATCACCTTACCTGCATTTTAATCAGGTGTAACTAAAGTCTGATTCAAGGGTTGTTTATATTTCACATCATTAATCAGAATCTGCAAAGTAACCAAAATAAATGTAGTGGAGTAAAAATACCAGGTTAACCTTTGAATTGTAGTGGAGTAGAATTACAAAGTAACAATGAGCTGTCATGTGGGTATACATTAATGCTGCCCATTATGGATACAAGCGATTTTCCCCCATTTAGTAATTACATGTTTTAAATTTGTACACACCTATTTGTTTCCTATCGCCTAAACCTCCAGGGCTGTTCACAGTTTAATACTGTCAACTTCTAATTTTGGGAAAAAAGAAAACGTCTTTTAAAACTACAATTCCCAGTAGAGACGTGCCATAGAACATGTTGAAGTCTATGTGCGAAACACAATAGCCAGCATGTGTAGTTCTGGGGGGCGTTCAAGTCCAGTTTTGAATAGTCTGCCGTGGTTTCGTTCCATTTCAAAGAGCTTGACGCTCGGCGTAACCTTGGCGCACTGCCACTCCAACACGTCCAAGTGCGCATAATTTACGTAAATTAATCATATATTTTTGATTACAAGGAATAGAAATATGATTCAGATATCCGCGGAATCGCTGAAAGTGTAGCTTTCCAGCGGTATCTTTCCAGCGGTATCTCCTATGAGACTGTAACCAGGGCACAGCAGCCAATGTGGCCGCTCAAAGCAGCTTGACTTTACACTGTGTGGGATTGGTGGATTGGTGTGTCCGTCAAGGAAATCTCGGCCGGCAGCCATCATGGTCTGAAATGACCAATAGACATCGAGAAATCACTAAGGACCTACCCATCAAGTAAAAAAAAACATAAACCACGTGTCTCCCATCAGTTTATATCTGTGAGGAGAAAAAGAGAGACAGAAAATGGCTTAAAAAAAAACGTTACAGTCGCCGACTTCGCTAGAGATTTTTTTCGCTAGCAGCAGTGAAGATAGAGCCTCAGAACCTGAAGTCTTCGACTCTTCTGAAGAAGAAGAATAAAAAGACAACAACAAGGATCCATTTGGACATGGGTAAGTGTAAATATTACAGTAATAGTGTCCTGGCAATGTGTGGGGAATACCGCGAAAATAACAATAGGTTGATTGATATATTTTTTCATTTTTTTATGAACTTTTTCTTGGGACAAAATAGACTCTCCATTAGCAAACGTTTACTCTGTGTTAACGTTATTTTGGTGTGTAAAAGTGAGATTACATGTGAAGATGATTAAATGTATCATTTATTCGTCCCACAACGGAGACATTTACAGTGGCTATAGACATGTTTTTGCCATCGATTATTGTATCATACAGTTCTGTACAGATGAGGCTGTCATAGATTTATGTATATGTTTGCCTGTGATTATTTTATCATACTGTTCTGTACAGATGAGACTTTGTCATAGATTTATTTGTATGTGTGCCTGTGATTATTTTACCGTCCTGTACAGATGAGACTTTGTAATCAGATGTAGCCTATGTATATGTGTGTCTGTAATTTTATACAGAATGTAAAGTAACTTGAAATACCTGTGTGTGTGTGTATGTGTGTGAGAGAGAGACTCCTGTCCAACCTCCTAAACTTTCTTTTTATGTGTGCATTGTTATTTGTGCTTGAGCAACATTTTACTTGAACTTTATTTCAATGCAGTAATTATTGTCCTACATTTTAATTTGTTTTACAGAGAGGTTTTACAGCTGCCTGGGCCTAGTGGCCCACAGGCGGCGTTTATCCAGCAGCCAGAACATCCATCTGTGCCTGCCCCCAGGTCAAGATCTACCGTGGCTCAAGGGCCTTCACCAGAGCCATCACCATCAATCAATCAATCAATCAATGTTTATTTATATAGCCCAATATCACAAATGTTACATTTGTCTCAGTGGACTTCACAGTTTGTACAGAATATCAGTATGACAATACGACACCCTCTGTCCTTAGACCCTCACATCGTACAAGGAAAAACTTCAGGAGAAAACCCACAGTTTAAAGGGAAAAATGGGAGAAGCCTCAGGGAGAGCAACAGAGGAGGGATCCCTCTCCCAGGACGGACAGACGTGCAATAGATGCCGTGTGTAAATTGAAAAGATAATACATTTGTAACATAGGTAGTCCAAATGTTTGGAAATGCATGTGTGTAATAGGAAGATGAATCCACGAGGATATCCATCCAGGACTTATGATCCAGGACCACAGCCACGACTCAAGATCCAGGACTCGCGATCCATGACACAGGACCGCAGGATCATCCATGACTCCGGATCCCGGCGTATATACACACCAAAAAGAAAGAAATTTGGGGAAGCTGGTTTAATCGGAACATGAGAGTACACAGGTATAGACAGAGAGAAGGAAGAAGTAAGATGTCTCCCGACAAACTAAGCCTATCTCAGCAAAACTAGGGGCTGAATCTAATCAGCCCTAACTATAAGCTTTATCAAAAGGGAAGGTCTTAAGCGCACTCTTAAAAACGGATAGGGTGTCTGCCGTCCGAACACAAACTGGAAGCTGATTCCACAAAAGTGGAGCTTGATAAGAAAAGGCTCTGGCTCCCATTGTACTTTTAGAGACTCTAGGAACAACCCTGCATTCTTGGAACGCAATGCCCTAGTAGGACAGTAGGGTATAATGAGTTCTTTAAGGTAAGATGGCGCCTACCCATTAAGGGCTTTGTAGGCGAGAAGAAGAATTTTTAATTCTATCCTGTGTTCTATAGGGAGCCAGTGTAAGGCAGCCAGAACAGGAGTAATGTGGTCCCTCTTCCTAACTCTGGTTAGTACACGAGCTGCAGCATTTTGAATCAGCTGAAGCGACTTGACTGACTCTTTGGTACACCCTGATAATAAGGAGTTACAATAATCCAGACTTGAAGTAACAAATGCATGGACTAGTTTCTCTGCATCATTTTGAGGCAAGATATGCCTGATTTTTGCAATGTTACGTAGATGGAAGTAGGCGGTCCTTGAAATTGATTTTATGTGGGCGTTAAAGGATAAATCCTGATCAAATATAACACCAAGATTCCTTACAGTCTCACTGGAGGCCAAATTAATGCCATCCATAGTTAGTATATCTTTAGATAATAACTTCAGTTTTGGTCGTGTTTAACATAAAAAAATGTAAGGTCATCCACGTTTTTAAGTCCTTGAGGCAGTCTTGAATTTTATTTAGATGATTAATTTCATCAGGCTTGATTGATAAATATAGTTGAGTATCATCCGCATAACAATGAAAGTTTACAGAATGATTCCTTATAATATTGCCTAACGGAAGCATATATAATGTGAACAAAATAGGTCCGAGCACTGAGCCCTGTGGCACTCCATGGCTAACTTTGGTTTGCGTGGAAGATTCATCGTTGACACGTACAAACTGAGAGCGTTCAGATAGATAGGACCTAAACCAGCCTAAAGCAGTTCCCTGTATGCCAACTAAGTGCTCTAGTCTTTGCAATAGGACATCATGGTCGATAGTATCAAATGCAGCACTGAGATCGAGCAAAACAAGAATAGAGACAAGTCTCTTTTCTGAGGCTATTATAATGTCATTTGTGACTTTAACCAGAGCTGTCTCTGTGCTTTGATGTGTTCTAAAGCCAGACTGAAAATCTTCAAATAAATCATAGTTTTTTAAGTAATCACACAGCTGTTTTGCGACTGCTTTCTCAATAATTTTTGAGAGGAACGGAAGACTAGAAATAGGTCTATAGTTGGCTAAAACCTCTGGATCGAGGTTGTGCTTTTTAAGAAGCGGTTTTATCACTGCTACTTTGAATGATTGTGGAACATAGCCTGATAATAAAGACATATTCATAATATTTAATAAAGAACAGTCACCCAATCTCCCTGCTGCTCGGGAGTTGCCGGGGGACGGCTAAGAGGAGCTACCTTTTGCCGGTCCGCACCGGCTAACATGGGCTTTACTGTAGCTGAGTTTCTTTCTAAGATGCGGAGCCGGGCTTCTATGGCTATGATTCCCGCCTCCAACCTAACAACTATACTACATTTAACACATGTATCGGTACCAGTAAAGGAGGTAGGGAAGTAACCAAACATGAGACAGTTATAGCAGGAAATAGCACCCGAGGGTGGGGAAAGAGCCATGGCTAGCTATCAAGCTAAAGTAGCTACCGTTAGCAAACCCGAAAAGAGTGTAGGCAACTGTGGAGTTACAGTCGCTAAGAGAAGGAGAGTTGTGAGTGCTTAAGCTGTAGTAACGTGTGATTACAATGTCAGGCAGTTGCCGTGATCAAGAGTTTTAAAACGATCGATTAAGTTTAAGATAATAAGCTATCAGCAACAGAACAGGCACACGGGATACCCGGAGATGACAACAACAACCGGAAGTTACAACATGCTTACCGCAATAGTGGTCCGAGGACCAGCAGACCAGCATCACTACAGCTGCCTCCATCTGCTGCTGCCACCAGGTCAATATACACCTCAGCACAAACGCTCCACCACAGCCATCACCTTCAACCCAGCCAGCAAGGAGGTCTCGTGGAGGTCTCGTATAGCACTTGTACACCCCACCTACACAGCAGCCCATGCACCATCACCCCCATATTCACAGCAGCCAGACCCACTGTCTTGGAAGACAGACAAAGACCTTGACACTGTCTTGACATTTATAATGAAGAGTTGGTTGAAAGTTCTGATGTTCAATATTGTAAATAGTGAGATTTTCCAGTTTCTTATATTTATATAAATAGTTGGTTGAAAAAAACATATTTATAATAAATTGTTGGTTGAATGAAAAGTTTGAATGCTCAATTTGTATTTGTACACATCACATGAACCTTGGTATGTAATATGAAGTCATGATTCAGTCCCTGCTGTGGTGAAAGTAGAGTGATAAACACCTTTTTTACTCAAAATTCGAATTAATTTATTTTCATTTTAGACATGAATTACACATTTATATACAGTGTAATTCAAATATTTCACTACTTTTGTGATCCTAAGACTTTGTTAACCAAATCTAAAACACCAAAATAATTCGATCACATGAGTAAATTTGTGTTTTCACAAGAGTTTTGACGATTTTCCGAAAATCGGATGTCAAATGTTAAGCTTTTGAGCTACTTATCTCATCACACAGTGCTCTAAGGTGAGTAATTTAAATATACAGTATAGCAATACTAGAGATTGTCCTGAACATTTTTGATATTCAACACCATGGGGTGCCATGTTAGAAGAAATACATTTAAAAGGCGATTTAAGAAAACATCGAAAAATTGAAAAAATACCCTTAGACTCCAGAGGGTTTTAATGTTTGAGGTGCAATAAACGACACAGCAGCTTTTTGGCATGTTAAAACTATTATTTTCTGCCTTACTCATGAGAGTAACAGCTGGCGAAATCACAGCCTCGCCTACTGATTTCAAATGTGTGCTCTAAAATGATATTTATAAATGACTATTATCATTATTATAAACAAGACAATAAATGGCAAAGATATGTAGAAAATAAACGCATTTAAGATACGTTCATAACAAACGTAACGTGGGAGAAAATATGTTTCTAGAAGATATGTAGAAAATAAACGTATTTAAGATACGTTCATAACAAACGTAACGTGGGAGAAAATAAGTTTCTAGCTAAACGTAATTGAGAATGCAGTTTAGTTCTGTGGGTACATAATTTTTAGGAGACAGGGTTGCTTGGTTTTACCCTATAGTTGGCCAGTTAAAACCACAAAAAAACAAAAACTCCAAAAGAAATACAATATGTTCTTGAAAAAATAAATGATATAAAATATGTCCCCAATCGCCACATACTGTTGTTTTTCATTTATTCATGCTCCACTGTTGCGGCCACCTTCCACATCTTCTCTTGGCTCCTCTCTGAGTCCTCTGTATTTCCCAAGCTTCTCGTGCTCCTTCTTCCTCATGTTGTTACAGCTTGGGATTGCATCACAACCTGCTGTACCCGAACGTCTCAGGAGCCTGTCCCTGGTGTCCTGTCTGGTGTGGAAGACCCTGGCCTCTATTTGTTACATTCAGACCAGCCTTTTCCATATTTTGGTTTGATTTCTTGATCTGCCACTTCTTCTTTCTGTCGGTCCTTAACTTCTGCATGGAAGAAACTTATCCAGCAACAGTTTTGATAATTCATTTATCATTGTTTTTAAGGCGACAGTTCACAGTTTCTGCTTCCCTTTTAAATTCTTTGTGTTTTTTGTTTTGTTATTTGTTTTCCAGTATAATAAAATTGAATATCCTTTTAGGGTTTTAGCAATTGATCTGACAATTATAAATCCAAAAACCTTTATTTGTCCGTCAGCAGTAAAAGGTACAATGTTACAACATGAAACTAAAAAGGTGATGGGAGAGCTCAGAACTTCTCTAAGACCAGACATCGTCTCTCTATCAGCTGGTGAGTTGGATTCCCTCCAACATGTAATGGGTTCTTCCTTGGCTCATGCTGCACCCTTGAACCAAAATGTTATTAAAATTGGGACTGTCGTTTTTTTCTTCCCGCTATCCTGCTGACAAACAAACCAACCAGCGGAAACAGAGGTAAATATCACCTTACACCCTGGATACTAAATTATAATTCCTGTGTGATGTAATGTGACCATTAAAAGAGTGTTTCATCCCTCCCAATTCTAATTCTAATTCTAATCTAATTCACTGAGGTCGTCAAACAACTCCACAGTGGCAAAGCCCCGGGGGTGGATGAGATCCGCCCAGAAATGCTGAAGGCTCTGGGTGTTGAGGGACTGTCATGGTTGACACGTCTCATCAATGTTGCGTGGAAGTCGGAAACAGGACCGAAGGAGTGGCAGACCGGGGTGGTGGTTCCCCTTTTCAAAAAGGGGGATCAGAGGGTATGTGCTAATTACAGAGGCAACACACTACTCAGCCTTCCCGGGAAAGTTTACTCTAAGGTACTCAAAAGGAGGGTCAGGCCGATTGTCGAACCTCAGATTGAGGAGGAACAATGCGGATTCCATCTTGGTCGTGGAACAATGGATCAGCTTTTTACTCTCGCAAGGATCCTGGAGGGGGCCTGGGAGTACGCTTATCCGGTCTACATGTGTTTTGTAGACTTGGAGAAGGCGTATGACCGAGTTCCCAGGGAGTTACTGTGGGAGGTGCTGTGGGAGTATGGGGGGAGGGGGTCTCTACTCAGGGCCATCCAATCTCTGTACTCCCAAAGCGAGAGCTGTGTCTGGGTCCTCGGCAGTAAGTCGGACCCATTTCCGTCTGCCGTTCGGTGGACTAAGGATTGCACCACTGCTTTTTGCAGATGATGTGGTTCTAATTGCTTCATCGGTCTGCGACCTTCAGCACTCACTGGATCGGTTCGCAACCGAGTGTGAAGCGGCTGGGATGAGGATCAGCAAATCTGATGCCATGGTTCTCAGCAGGAAACTGATGGACTATCCACTCCAAGTAGGGAATGAGTCCTTACCCAAGTGAAGGAGTTCAAGTATCTCGGGGTCTTGTTCTCGAGTGAGGGAACAATGGAGCGTGAGATGGGCCGGAGAATCGGAGCAGCGGGAGCGGTACTGCAGTCGCTTTACTACACCGTTGTGACGGAAAGGGAGCTGAGCCAGAAGGCAAACCTCTCTGTCTACCGGGCCATTTTCGTTCCTACCCTCACCTATGGTCATGAAGAATGGGTCATGAAGGATGGGTCATGACCGAAAGAACGAGATCGCGGATACAAGCGTCCGTGATGGGTTTTCTCCGCAGGGTGGTTGGCGTCTCCCTTAGGGATAAGGTGAGAAGTTCAGTCATCCGGGAGGGACTAGGAGTTGAACCGCTCCTCCTTCGCGTCGAAAGGAGCCAGTTGAGGTGGTTCGGGCACCTAGTTAGGATGCCACCTGGGCGCCTCCATAGGGAGGTGTTCCAGGCACGTCCAGCTGGGAAGAGACCAAGGAGTAGACCTAGGACCAGGTGGAGGGATTATATGTCTTCGCTGGCCTGGGAGCGCCTTGATCCCCCAGTCAGAGCTGGTTGATGTGGCCAGGGAAAGGAATGTTTGGGGCTCTCTGCTGGAACTGCTACCCCCGCGACCCGACCACGGATAAGCGGGAGAAGATGGATGGATGGATGGATAATTTGTTATTTTGTTTAATGGGATTTTACAGTATTTGGGGCACAGCATTAGTTTGTAAAGAGCGACCAACCTATCACTGAGGGGGGGGGGGGCTTGGGTGGTAAGAGATAGTAATTACATTTTTCATGAATTAAAAAAATTGTCCAAACTATAAGTGCCATGATACTAATTGATTATGATTTTTGAAAATTATTTAACAATACATTTTTCACACACTGTTGTTATTTTCTATAGTTAGAAGACAGCATGGTGGGGGCCTCATTATAATGATTTGTTGGCATATGAATATAAAACCTTTTGATTAGAATCTGAGGTTCCCAACACATATATCACATATTCATGGAAGTGACATGAAAAGAAAGAAACTAACATTACCTTCATGTTTTTGATCTAATCTTTTACACATCTTTCATTAATCACATCGTCCTCATGGTGGACCTCGCTGGTGATCATCAGTATTTTTTATTATAAGGCCCCTCACAGCCATTCTGCACAGAATCTCTTTTGGTTCCAAACTGAGCTGTAAATTTAGAGAGAATCTGACACCCTCGCCCGAGGGTTCCAGCAGAATGCTAACGAGGCCACGGCGACATTTCCATCACCGTACAGTCAGTCGCAGCACACATCAGCCCAACATCTCCACCAACGCCAAGTCACTGACAATTTCAGACGTAACACTTTATTAGTACCCCCCCATATCCACGCTGTAATGAATGAGGCCATTTAAACAGGATTTACGATATCTTTAAAACTTGATTGCTTAGAATTTGAGAATTATTCATAAGACTAAAGCATCATTTGTCATACAGCAAGTACTGTTTTGGTGGGAACAAATGGTTTTGTTGTAGTATTTCAAATGAACTCCTTTTCATCCACTCCTCAAATAAGCCATTTGTATGCATGTATGTCTACACAACGGATGTAATTAAAGCGAATGAGGCTCAGGTGACAGCAATCAAGTTTTCTTCATAATGCATCGTGCCAACGCCGAGCTAAAGAAACAGATACGGATACAAATGATTACAAATACACACACACGTTTTATTACTCTGTGAATTCTGCTGAAACAAAGAGGACAGTGTTCCTCCGCAGGCGTGGCTCTTAGGTGTTATGGGAAACACAATGAAGATTTTTGTTTGTTTAACCTTTTTTCAACTTCCTCTCTTATAGAACAATACACCTAAGGTATTATATTGTGTCCACTTGAGTTACGTTTCCTTATTTGGAGCATTGAAGAGGCTCCCTGGCCTTGTTACAGAGATTATTGTGCTCACTTCCCGAGGCAGTGTGACCATGCTTTGTGTGCGATGCCCAGATCATCTCATAATTACACAAGGATCCTGAGGCAGAGGGTGGGGACCCAAGTGAAGGACCAGTTATGTCCACATACACACACACACACACACACACACACACACACACACACACACACACACACACACACACACACACACACACACACACACACACACACACACACACACACACACACACACACACACACACACACACACACACACACATACACACTGCTATGGCTGCAAGGCATGGCTTACTATAGCCACAGCCAAGAATGAGGCCTCTCAGGATAGATTTACACACAAATAAAACCAGTCTTATCTTGGCCCACATGTGAACAAGAACTGATTACACGGTCTATATTTCAATGCTCAGATTAAATGGAGTCAATTTCCAACGGCCTATTTATTCCAACCTGCAAACACAGTGAAGCCAAATCTGATTTGACTGCACTAAGACCTCAAATAAGTGAAACTGTCCTCTGAGAAACTGTTTTGGAGGTTGAAAATATGTATAGTTTTGAAATGTTTTAACACTGGTGAGTTAAGTAATGCTACACTTTTATACCAAATGCAAGCCAAAATAAAAATGTTATGATGACTTGTGATCCCCTAACAAGGAAATGAATATAGGACGAGGGGCTTTGTTTTTCTTCAGAACTTTTATTTCTTTTTACTTTAGTTATTAACTTTGATTTATGGTTTACATCGTGAATTCAAAAATGTCATGGTTTGGGTTAAATGAAGCAAGTGGACTTGCATTTGTTTAATGCCTTTCTAGTCTTTCTGACAACTCAAAGGGCTTGTACACTGTCAACATTCACGCATCACACACACATTCACACACTGATGGTAGTGGCTCATTAAGATTAAAGGTTTTTGTTTTTTTGTGCATGTAAATGGTCTGCAAAGGCTAAAATCCCTTTGTTTTCTCTCTCCCCTTGACTTTTGGTTTCACATGAGGCTGTCTCCTGGGGGGGAAATCCTGCATTTGTACTACCCACCCAGCCACCCTACCCCCCCATCTTACTATTACTACTAACATATTTGCTCTGTGTGTCTAATATTGCTGCAATGTGAATTATAACAGGAAAGAGCCATTTGCAGTGATATCAAGCAAAATGCTTTGTTATTTATATGCAATTTCAAGATACAAAGCTTTTGTTGAACGTATTTCAAAAGAAAATTCTTAAAGGTCAGTGAATAGATGCTGACTTTAAAGCCATTAGGTCAACTTTTTTTAGTAAAGCAAAACTTAAGTGGGCAATATTATATTTACACTGGTGAGATGTTTCTGCTACAAATATCCTGTGGTCCTGTTCGTGTAAAACAGTGGGCATTGTTCCTCTTTTTATTGGAATCTTTTATATACTTTGAAGGCCATTGGTTCTACAATGAACACCCACAGACCAACTAAAGCCCTTCTGGTAGAAAATAGGCAAATGAATACAACAACCTTAAAAGAAGGAGAGTACATACATTTATTATTTTGTATTATTATTGGGTTTAATGTCCTGAGTTAGAATTCACGGTTGATTTAACTTCACATTTTTCCGATAAAAATATGTATTATTTTTCAAATACAATTTTATTATCTGAATTGTGACAATGTATTCCAAGATGAAAACTCTTTATCATCCATCAGGTAATTAAAGTATTTTCAAACTGTGTGTGTGTGTGTGTGTGTGTGTGTGTGTGTGTGTGTGTGTGTGTGTGTGTGTGTGTGTGTGTGTGTGTGTGTGTGTGTGTGTGTGTGTGTGTGTGACTGACGCATGAACGCTCGCATACACGTGGGTGTGTTTCTAAAACCCCATAAAGTCATATTGCAATGCCTCAGTAAAGCTCTTGATTAGCTGTAGTTTTATGTTGGGATGGTCCATTGAATTAGGTTATGTACGAGATGGAGGCCGGCCCAAAGTAATCACAAGGATTATTTACTCTCTTAATTGAGGTTCTATCTTCACACCACAACTAAAGGTTAATGTTCTCTTGGTATATTATTTACCGTGCACGTTCCACAGGCCTGCTGGCCCCCCACAGGGGAGGCCCCACAGGGACAACCCTGTCTCCTAAAAATTACGTTCCCACGTAACTAAACTGCATTCTCAATTACGTTTAGCTAGAAACGTATTTTCTCCCACGTTACGTTCGTTATGAACGTATCTTAAATACACTTATTTTCTACATATCTTTGCCAGTTATTGTCTTGCTTATAATAATGATAATAGTCATTTATAAATATCATTTTAGAGCACAAATTTGAAATCAGTAGGCGAGGCTGTAATTTCGCCAGCTGTTACGGCCCGTCTACACTACAGGCATGAAAAAATCTTGAAGCTGGGCGTGTCTGAAGCTTGGCGATTTTTTGCGAGCAACCAATCACATGAATCTCCCGCCCCCGACATACAAAGCAATAGCAATGTTAAAACGAAGTAAACTGGATATAAACTCTCCAAACAGGTGAAAAAACTATCAGTTTCACCCACTGTCTCTGCCACCTCCCTCCATGCCTGGTTCCTCCGGTTTGTATCCCGGTAAATAGTTCCGGTCGTAAAGAACCGGGTGATTTGCTACCGTAATATCTCGTTTGGAATATGAGGAAATGAACTGCGGTCTGGCTCTCCCAGCTTGCACGCGGTTTGATTGGCTGCGCTTGCACTGGCGGGATTTGCATAAACGGGATTTGATTGGCTGATGCCAAGCATCGAGCTTCAACTTTTGATGCCGATAGATGCTCGTGATGCTTGCAAAGCCATGCCATGCTCCCCACAATGCAGTTCGGTGAAGATTAAAAATCTTCTACGTCACCCCATTCAAGTGAATGGGCGAAGCGTTGAAAGCATTTTTTGATGCCTGTAGTGTAGACGTACCGTTACTCTCATGAGCGAGGCAGAAAATAATAGTTTTAACATGCCAAAAAGCTGCTGTGTCGTTTATTGCACCTCAAACATTAAAAGAAATCCAGAGTTACGTGTTTCTGTACTTCCTCTAAGAAGAAAGGACAGTAAAAGAAGAGCTCTGCGGCCTCAGGCTTGATCGCCGTTCAAATGACAGCGTTGGTTTCGGGCGGGCTGTAAAGTGACGTAGATTTTACTCTCATCAATTATTCAAAACCATTTTATTTATTCTAACGTAAATTACATGCCAGTGTTTTATCTTTTTATTTGGCGATTTGTTTTTGCATGTTTAACTGGGAATGTTTTCATGTTGAACCGGAAGTACGTCACTTCACTTTGTCTTCTTCGTCCCTTTTACGTTCCAGACAATGCATGGCTCAGCGTAACAGACTGAACAGCGACCCCAGGTGTGTCTACATTAGAATTACATCTTCATTACTGAAGGAAAAAATACTTTACCTAGTGTTTGTTAACTGGGTTTTTAATGCAGTTAGCTTTTCTTAATGGTTACAATATTGCTATGAGTTATATCTGAAGCAAATTATTTTTCTGAAGATGTGTAGTCACTTCCAACCTTCAATGTAGCACAAATGTGAACTCTCATTACAGCAGAGGTGCCCAGTACGTCGCCGCGGAGGCAATGCTGGTAGATCGCGAGTCATTCATAAAAAAGAAAAATCCAGCTCCGTTAAAATAGACAAAACAGGTTTTGATCCCTCCTCCCTTGGCCCTGCCACTTAATTCAGGAGTTTACTTGATTGACAGAAAAAGCGACCTATTGCTTTCCAGTCTGTTAACCCAGAATGCAAAGCGATACAAAATCAGTCAAGTGCCGGGAAAACTCCAATTAAGTTAAAGAGACAAACAAGAAACAACAAAATGAGTGCGGGACCGAGCAAAAAGCTAAAGACATACCACTTCCACCCAGAATGGGAGGAAGAATATTTTGTTGTGATGTCACATTCAAAGGTTATTTGCCTTATTTGTAAAGCAAGCGTCGCTCTGCCAAAGAAAGGTAATGTGGAGAGGCATTATCGGAGTTTTCACAAGGCATATGACAGCGACTTCCCTCCGAGTAGCGAGTTGAGAAAGGTCATGTATTATTGCTACACAAACATTATCTCGCAGTCTTAGTGTCGCCAACTCGTTTCTAACATGCAAAAAGACAAAAAAAATGCGTCTATGGTCGGTGTATTTTCGATCTTTCCAATCCAGACGAGATCTCTCTCCCCCGTGTGCGAGGGGGGCGGGGCAGTTTACACACACGCATCTGCTACATGCAGCAACACACGGCGGAGATTGCGGAGAGAAGCGCTCCAAGGTGTGGTTAAATGTTACCCGTCTTGAGGTGGACAATGCTCGTTGCCAAGAGTGTTTAGCATGTAAAGGCGGTAACACGAGCAATTTGTCTAAACATTTAGCAAAAGTGCACCACATTCAGACGGAGGAATGCACCGGGTTCGACTGTCTTTCTAGTAGCTCTGTAGCGCCCACATCCACGAGTAACTTTTCCACGTCAGGTATTATGTATGCTAGCAGCAACACATGGAGTTAAAGGTCACATGTCATGGCCATTTCCACTGATCATAATTCAATTGTTGAGGTATACTAAAATAGAAAAACACTGTGCAATTTTCCAAACTCACATTGGTTTCGCATACAGCATCTCTGTAAAGTATGTGTATTCACTCTCTGTCCTAAACGGCTCGTTGGAGCTCTTGCCCCCCCCCCTCCCTGTGAGCCCAGTGTGCTCCGATTGGTCAGCTCGGCAACTCTGTTCTGATTAGTCAACCACCAGAGAGGCTCCGCCCATGTCTAACAGTGCTTTTATCTGCTTGCTCTGAGCGGAACATCAGGCGTCGGCACAGCCGTATATTTCATACGCTAACCAGTAGCGTAGGCAGAAATGTACTTTAGGGTGGGCCTGTAAAAAATAGGGCGGGCCAGATTTTTCTTCTGCGCATCAGTAGCTAACAACAATCCCCGCCGGTACCGGTGGCAGATTACTTTTAGAATACTTTTGGAATACTTTATTTTCCCATAACAGATGGGTATGTTTTGGTGAACAGGAGACACGTATTTTCCTGTTTTAATGGCTTATCAAGAGCACAAACACAACATCTTTGTGTCATTCTGGACAGCTCTCTCATCTGCACCCCACATAAAAAACATCACCCGGACTGCATTCTTTGTACTGTCTTAAAACCTTTCCTTGGAATATGTTATGAATTGTAAGGTGTCCTTGGGTGCTTTGAAAGGCGCTCCTAAATAGAATGAATTATCATTATTATTTATTATTATTATTATCTGAAACGATGTAATAACTTTTAAAACTTGTTCCAGTCACTTGCCCCATGCATTCAGCAGCAGCAGGCCATTCACTTTGATTTTATACCGCTATAAATATCTTCATTTCGACAATACAGAAATGCTACATAAACGTTATCTTGCACATTTTATCTAACCATCTCCGTTTCTAACTTTCAATATATTTTAAGAGATCTCTCTCATCTACGTGCGGGGGCGGGGCCTCACAGACACACTGCATCTCTCTCTCACTCAGACATGCTGCAGCGCTGTGCAGTGTGCACACAGTTCTGCCGGTAATGAATATTACATTTTGTGAGGAAACTTTTCCACCAATAAATCCAATAAGTATTCCAAACTGTATTCACTCCAGGTTTACGAAAGTAACTGGAATCAGATTAAGCCTACTCGTTTTTAAAATGTAATGCCAGCTGAATACACTTGATTTTTGTATTCCGATTACGTAACGCCGTTACATGTATTCCGTTACAACAGTTACAACCCAACCCTGTGTATATCTCTCCGGACTGTCCACCAGCAGATGAAAAACACCCACCTCTCCGCCTCTTCCAAGGGACGAGGGAACCGTGCGGCAGAGTTTCCGTTAACATTTTTTTTCTTCTGACAGCCCAGCAGCAGGAGAGGTGGGGAGAGGGAGACGGGCCTATTTCATCGTTATCAGAAAATGATCGTATAGATCGCTGCTAGATGAGGGCAGTGGGGGCTCTTCTTGGAGTCTGGATTTAAAAAACAAAGTTCATTAGTGAACTTTGAGCCATTATTTATTGTGCAGGCAGCTCTCTGCCTCTCTCACGTTATTATGGCACGCCGGAACCAACACAGTTTTTTTTTTTTTTTACCGTAAATGAGTTCGGTTCAGAGGACAAAACACATACAACATTAATTAAACTCGATATTTGTTCACTTGAATTTCACTTTGCATTCTTGGATATTCTCAATGGGTGAATACATTTTTTTATAATAATAATAAAATAAAAAAAATATATATATATATATTTTTTAAATGACACCGAAGCTTTCTTAGGGTGGGCCAATGAGTAAACCGGGGTGCCTAGGCCCACCCTGGCCCTATGGTGGCTACGCCACTGACGCTAACTAACCGAACTGTACCTACAACTGTTGTTATAGAAGAGTAAGTTATTTTGACCTGTAATAAACTACTACTGTTTGATGAAAAATCCAAATCATGGTTTGCTATATATGAATGATATGTTATAGGAGCAAATGATTCAGGGAAGAAAGGCTACTAAGTATTTCCATCAAACTTTATTTTTAGAAATGTACAAAATGAACATGTGTAAATAGTATGCCTTGTATATGTATATACTGTATATCATCCATTCCTCCCTTTATTTTCGGCATCTTGCCTATTGCAGCTTTGCAAGCTGCTGGGCTTTTTAGGACGAGGCATCAGAGTGATCATCCCGTGTGTGTGTGTGTGTGTGTGTGTGTGTGTGTGTGTGTGTGTGTGTGTGTGTGTGTGTGTGTGTGTGTGTGTGTGTGTGTGTGTGTGTGTGTGTTGTCCGCCAGATACGCCAGGAGCTTCCTGATCTGGCAGGACGAAATCAAATGCAAATCACAAAATATTAGAGAAACTTAGTTGTTTTAGATTCGTTAGTAGTAGTTGTGGTAGGAGTGTGTATCTATCTAATCTATCTATCTAATCAACACAGTTAGCTTTCCAGCTAATATGCTAACCTACGTTTGCTAGTTATTCAGTATAATATGCCAACCTACTAGGAACAACGGCTAGTCTAGGCTAGCAAGAACATGTTTACAATTGCAATCTTATACGGGTGGTCTGCTACGTTCGGTCATTCATTGTAGCTGGCATGAAAACAATGTTTTCCCTAGCATGTCTAGCTCTAGATAGCCTTCTTGTTTAGCTATGTAGCATACACGCTATGAACGGTAGCTCACACGCCAGGAACGCCAACTATAATGTACTGACTGTACGGTAAATCACCCGGAGTCTACTGTCTATGAGTATGTTGTGTGTGAATGCAGACATTCTCTTGCTATGAGATACATGTAACGGCCCGTCTACACTACAGGCATAAAAAAATGCTTTCAACGCTTCGCCCATTCACTTGAATGGGGTGATGTAGAAGATTTTTAATCTTCGCTGAACTGCATTGTGGGGAGCATGGCATGGCTTTGCAAGCATCACGAGCATCTATCGGCATCAAAAGTTGAACAATGTTCAACTTTTGAGGCTCGATGCTTAGCATCAGCCAATCAAATCCCGTTTATGCAAATCCCGCCAGTACAAGCGCAGCCAATCAAACCGCGTGCAAGCTGGGAGAGCCAGACCGCAGTTAATTTCCTCATATTCCAAACGAGATATTACGGTAGCAAATCACCCGGTTCTTTACGACCAGAACTATTTACCGGGATACAAACCGGAGGAACCAGGCATGGAGGGAGGTGGCAGAGACAGTGGGTGAAACTGGTAGGTTTTTCGCCTGTTTGGAGGGTTTATATCCAGTTTACTTCGTTTTAACATTGCTATTGCTTTGTATGTCGGGGGCGGGAGATTCATGTGATTGGTTGTTGGTGGCGTTGCTCGCAAAAAAATCGCCAAGCTTCAGACACGCCCAGCTTCAAGATTTTTTGATGCCTGTAGTGTAGACGAGCCGTAAGGCATCTGCTGACATTGGAGTTGATATATGGAAACGCTAGCAACTTAGTTAGCCCTGTTAGCACTGTGTCAATGGCTTAGCAGCCAGAAAAAACGTTTACCCATTTACACAGTCGTGGTAGATATACCTTGTTTGTTTTAAACATTATAAATACACAAACAACAATGAATACTTACAGGTTGTGTACCCGAATCTCCCGCTGGTCCAGACAAAGTAGGAACAGCATCGTCCTTCAGTGCCCTACGCTGTACATATCCGGTATGAACTGCTCCATGTTTTGTGAAGCTATGCTCCGTGAAATGCCGCGCATACAGTAAAATACCGGCTCGAACATCTGAAGGAACAGTGTTAAAAAGGAATGTCAACCACTGACTGGATACAGTTTTGAACTGAACCTGAGATTCCAACAGTATATATTAGGGATGCACCGAATATTCGGCCGCCGAAAATTATCAGCCGAAAATGGTTAAAAAGGCCCTTTCGGTTTTCACCGAATGTCATAGAACAGGGTTACGTTGGTAAGCTAACGTGTTGTTGTGATGATGTAATCAAAACGCGGCGAAAAGCAGGGCGCGCGACCATGCTCGCGGCTGGCTCACAGCCAACATGTCTGCCGCTTGGAGATATTTAAAAATATCAGAGAAAGAGGCGCGAATTGCGATTTGTAAAACGTGTTCAGCTGACATTTCTCGAGGGGGTGTAACTGCAAAGACTTTCACCATTTCGGGATTACTCCACCACTTGAAATCAAAACACCCGGACAAATATGCGGAGTAAGATCAAATCACAAGCACTGACAGCGAGAGACTGTTCAGCGCTGCCTCTCATGTACTTGATGAGAAGAGGAACAGACTTATGGCTGATAAAGCAGAGAAGCTACTGTTCATTAAAAAGAACCTCCCACTTTTCCTTAATAAGTAGACAAGGCTGGCTTATCATAAGCTTATCTAGTTCTACATGTCTACTCTATACCCACTTTCCTGAACAATTTTCATTGTGAGTTATAATTCACCAGCTTCGCGTCTGGCCGAACCACGCCCCTTAGCTGTGATATAATGAGCATATACCATGGCCTGTCGTGAGCTATTGCTTAAATATATATATTAGGGGTGCACCGAATGGGAAATTCTTGGCCGAAACCGATACCGAAAATAGGAAACAGTTGGCCGAAAACCGAATGCCGAAAGGCCGAAAATGATTAATAGAAATATATATATATATATAATGTATACATTTTTTACCAATGTTGTTCAGCTGCCTGATTATGGAAAAATAAATGATTATGGCAAAACTTAACTTAAATAATAATCACTAGTATGGGTCCATAAAACATGTATTCAGCACTTTTGAATGCATACAGTACATTCATTCCAAGTCAAGTGCATTTTCTTTTCTCTGTAGGATAACTACAACAAAGTGCATTCAGAACAAAGCCAAGGTGCTTTAAAACTGCATAAACATCTAGGCCAGTAGGCCTACTACAAAATAGTGTAAATAAAGACTGTAACAGCCAGGCCTTCAACAACAACAAATGCACCTATAAGTGCATGCATACAAATGTGCAAACTGGATAAATCCACATGAATGTAACTATTTACAAATGAAATTACAATTGAATTTCAAGAATCTGTAAATAAGGCTGTCTGTCCTCATAAGCAAAGTAGTAAACATTGTATAAAGATACATTAAATGAAAACTGGATACAAAATCCACAATCAATTACAAATTAAATTACAATTTCAAGAATCTGCAAATAAGGTGGTCTGTCCTCATGAGCAATGTAAACAACATTGTATCATTTCGATACCGAAAATACAATATATTGAACACTGTGCTGCTGTCATTTCCCCCTAATGATAACCTGAGATGGTGAATTATAACTCACAATGAAAACTGTTCAGGAAAGTGGGTATAGAGTAGACATGTAGGACTAGATAAGCTTATGATAAGCCAGCCTTTTCTACTTATTAAGGAAAAGTGGGAGGTTCTTTTTAATGAACAGTAGCTTCTCTGCTTTATCTAGTCTGTTCCTCTTCCCATCAAGCACATGAGAGGCAGCGCTGAACAGTCTCTCGCTGTCAGTGCTTGTGATTTGATCTTACTCCGCATATTTGTCCGGGTGTTTTGATTTCAAGTGGTGGAGTAATCCCGAAGTGGTGAAAGTCTTTGCAATTACACCCCCTCGAGAAATGTCAGCTGAACACGTTTTACAAATCGCAATCCGCGCCTCTTTCTCTGATATTTTGAAATATCTCCAAGCGGCAGACATGTTGGCTGTGAGCCAGCGGCGAGCATGGTCGCGCGCTATGCTTGTCGCCGCGTTTTGATTACGTCATCACAACAACACGTTAGTTTACCAACGTAACCCTGTTCTCTGACATTCGGAGATATTTTTTCGGTGCTTGAACCCTTTCGGCCGAAAGCCGAAAGGGCCTTTTTAACCATTTTCGGCCGATAATTTTCGGTGGCCGAATATTCGGTGCATCCCTAATATATATATATATATTTCTATTAATCATTTTCGGCCTTTCGGCATTCGGTTTTCAGCCAACCGTTTCCTATTTTCTGTATCGGTTTCGGCCAAGAATTTCCCATTCGGTGCACCCCTAGTATATATGCTAGGCTGGCAGAGGGTGCGGGCATAGCTCTGGGCGTGGCTACTGGGTGCTTCTACGACACAGCACCCAGGAAGTAAAAAATGCACAATGACGTTTCACCAACGAGGCGTTTTGGGGAGGTATTTTCTGTTTTAGAGTTTTACTTGCTACAGGGTGTACTTTTGAGGGTTTTGACTCTGCAGACCGTTTACATGCATAAAAACCTTCATAACACACAAGGGGACGGGTAATAACTGGAAAAGCCTGACATGTGTCCTTTAACACAATTATACAAACATAGGTTAATGATTAGAGGTTCTCTTTATTTTGTTAAAGTTTCAGCTATTCTGTTTACAGTTCTGTCATCAAATTATTTAATACGATTTGTTAAAACATTGTTGTTTCTTTTCATTTATTTAATTTAAATAAAAAGCAATGTTAATTTTGTAAACAATTTGTTAAGTTAATTTAATAATATATGTATTTTTGAATCAAGTATTCATCTTTATTGTCTTCATTGTTAGTTTCCACATGCCTAAAACAACCTCAAGCTAAATCTAAAAGTTGATGGCTAAATAAGAGCGTTTGCGAAATTGTGCAAGGCATACAGTAATAGTCAGAATAATCGATTAATCGTTTCATTAATCGATAGATTAATCGATTATCAAATTAGTCATTTGTTGCAGCCCTATTGTAGTTATCTCATGTATAAATAAAACATGTTATTCAGCAACCCTTGCAATTTGGGATTTTGTTTTTGGTTGGTAGACTTCGGTGAGCTGGTCATTTCAAAAGTAGCTCACCAGCCAAAAAAGTGTGGGCACCCCTGCATTACAGGAACAATACCGGAAAAAGACGTGGGAAAGATCCTCAGTTGCTGATTGGATGTTTTAGCCGCAATGCACGTTGGGATATAGTGTTTCTGCGATGTGAAATCCGAAAACATTAAAAAATATATATATATATACTTTATTCCGAGTCTTCTTGCTTTTCTCTATGGAAATCATCACATAACGGCATTGTAATACACGGTTCGGCTACATTAAATATTGCATATCTACCATTGCTCTCTATTTATAGAGCCCTGATGAGAAGACTTCTGGACAAACTTGAAGAACTGCCGCCAAAACTGTATACGTGACGTGGATCATAAATATATCAACAATTAAACAACATCTTACATTTCTCATCACACAATATAATATGTCTCCTCGCAGTATCAACACTAATTCGGCTGACTTTTATATTTGATCCAATTGGTAGATAGGTTATATTTACACCATAACGGTGCACAGCTGATAGAAAAGGACTTGTAGTTTTTTAAGATATTAGTAATTTTCTTTGAATATAAGAATGTAAATACTGAGTTGAGAGAATAGTCAGGGGATTTGGGTGATGGGAGACACATCTATGGAATCACAATTTCAATAGCTTACCATTAAATGACGGAAATACCTTTCTGTCTGTGATGTTTTACAAATCTTAATATTAATGTGTATATATATTGTAGATAACCCAATTTGTGTTTTTTGAGACTGAAGGGGATGTTCCATTGTTTTTGTTGCTTTCGTTGCAGTTTTAAATATATCTTATAATGTAATGTAGGTGAACTTCCCGTTTCATTTGTATGCTTTTATTTTGAAGTTGAGTTAACGCGGCTGACAGGAAGTGGTTGTAGCTTTTGAAAACAACGTGACGGAGAAAGTAATATATTCTATGTAACGGCGGAGAAAGAGAAGAGCAGACTGTATATCTAAATGTTAGCACCCCCCGAAGAGGCTCAAGCTCTTACGTTGGGTCTGGGGTTACAAATAAATTCTAATTCATCAGTAAAGTAAAGCCTACGACCATTATTCGGAGGGAAATGCTACAGTAAGAGCTTCACCTTCACCAGCTACAAACTACAAGCTACAAGCCACACCACGCTGCCTGTGGATTGAAGTAACGGCACGGCACACAGATCAGCGAGCTGCAGCATCTAGCATGAACAGTCAGAGCTTCACCTTCACCAGCTACAAGCTACAAGCTACACCACGCTGTCTGTGGATTGAAAGAATGGCACGGCACACAGATCTGCGAGCTGCAGCATCTAGCATGAAAAGTAAGAGCTTCACCTTCACAAGCTACAAGCTACACCACGCTGCCTGTGGATTGAAGGAACGGCACGGCACACAGATTAGCGAGCTGCAGCATCTAGTGTGAACTAAGAAGGTAAAGAATACGGCTAAACTCAAAATGGATGACATAAAGGAACAGATAATTAAGCTACGAACGGAAATAAAGGAAAAGATAGGTTTATTACATCAGGAAGATTGTGAAGGCATGTAAAGGCAGGAATTAAAGGAGGAAATTGAATATAAAGAAAAACAACTAGCTGAGCTTCAACTCAAAATGGATTAAACTGACGGGTTAGCATTACTAAGTCGTTCAGAACGCCCCACTGTGCAGACAGAGAAAATGCTTGCCTACCAACAGGAGGAATTGTATAAAAAGGAAACAAGACTGCTTAGCCTGTATAAACAGTGGAAATACCAAGTCAGAAAAGCTAAAGAAATATTAAAGACTGACATATCAAAACGGGAATTGGCTGAAATGGCAGACGCAATTGAAGATGGAATGATTGGTGTGATGAGAGCTTACAGCGAAATAAGAGACCGAACCACAGCATCCGCTGAACTAAGACGCAGGATTGACGCATGTGAGGCTGTAACGAAAGACATTATGAAAATTATCAACGACCGCTTAACGGAAATAGATGGCGATTTTGATGCGGAGCGTGAAAGGCACTGTCTTTGCCAGCTATCAGCCCATGACAACCCTTTGTCTTAACTGCAAAAAGTGCTGATGCAGCCGCAGAGCTTGCTGCAAAGGAGGCTCAATAAAGTAATGGAAAAAGAAAGAAAGCAAAAGGAAGAAATAAGAATGATGGAGGAGAAACTACATTTGCAGAAGTCTAAATTAGAGAGTCTACAAGCAGAAAGGGAAATGGAGGCTGCTCGTGCACGACTGGAGATCTACGACAGAGAAATCAGACAGGAAACTGATAGACAGTCTACACAGCAGAACTTGAGACATATCCCTTTCAGCCCTTCTGTAAATGGTCAAAACCCTCACATTACGGCACCAACACCCACTGCTGATGTGTCCTGTTTGGCCCAAGCAATACAAGACAGCATAGCCATAAACAGACTCCCAATGCCAATGCCCACAGTCTTTAGTGGAGACCCACTCCTCTTCATTGAATGGAGAATGTCATTCATGTCACTAGTGGACCGAAAGTGCATTTCTTCAGCTGATACACTTTGCCATCTAAAGAAACATGTCAGTGGCCCTGCTCACAAATGCCTTGAAGGAACATTCTATCGAAACGATGAACAGGCATACATATGCATGGAATAAGCTCAATCAATGCTTTGGGCAGCCATTTGTGATCCAAAGAGCTCTCAGGGAGAAGCTATCAAAATGGCAGAAAATAGAACCCAAAGACGCTGAAGGGTTCAGCGTCTTCAGCACGCAAACTGCCATAAACAGTGATAAACCAAGGCCCCTCTGCATGTGGTGCAAAGATGACAAGCATCAACTGCCCAAGTGTACAACCTTCATGGAAAAGTCCCTGGAGGATCGACGAACATATGTAAAAGATAATAAGCTGTGTTAAGGCTGCATGAAGCCAGGTCACGGTGCAAAGGAATGTCGTCACCGCCACACTTGTGATGTATGTCAGAGAAGGCACCCTACCTGTCTCCACGATGAGAACTTCAGAAGACGTGGAAATCAAGAAAGATCTGTTTTCACTGTGAACACAGCTCTTAATAGTGAAAATGAAACCAAAGCAGCTACGGTACTCAACGTCACTGGAGGCGGTCAGACAGGCAGCACTTCCATGATCGTTCCTGTGTGGGTGTCCTCAGCAAAAAAAACATCCAAATAACAGCTTGTCTATGCATTATTAGATACTCAAAGTGACAGTACCTTCATAGACCAAGAGGTAAGCAAGGAACTACAAGCCGACACCTATCCTGTGAAACTGAAACTTACCAGCATGCTTGGAAAAAACATGATCATGATGAGTGAAAGAGTGTCTGGACTCTGTGTGCGAGGCTTTAATTCCTGCTTGCCCATCGACCTTCCTCAATCTTACACAAGAGACTGTATTCCTGCGAATCGTGATCATATTCCCACTCATGACACAGCAAAGCAATGGTCTCACTTAACAGCAATCACAGATAACATGCCACCTCTCCTCAGCTGTGATGTCGGACTCCTAATCTGGTACAACTGTCCCAGAGCACTGACACCCAGACAGGTGTTAACAGGAAAAGACAACGAGCTCTTTGCCATCCTGACAGATTTGGGGTGGAGCATTGTTGGCTGCTCAACACCGTCTCACGAGAAATCTGAATCCAGCCTGTGTCACAGAGTTACGGTAAAGGAACTCCCTCCAGTTTTGCCGATGGATGTGATAGGCGCCCTGGAGTCAGACTTTAAGGACACAAAAGGAGATGACAAACTGTCTCACAAGAGGACCTTGTTTTCCTTGGAAAACTCAAAGACGGCATAAGGGAAAATTACAAGGGACATTATGAGATGCCTCTGCCCTTCAAGCAATGGCCACAATTACCTGATAACAAAAAAACATGCTGAAATCAGGCTCTGTCATCGACAAAAGTTCTGCAGAGATGAGAAATACAAAAAAGACTACACAACATTCATGAAAGAAATCATTGAGAGAGATGATGTCGAAGAAGTAAACGAAAACGGAACTCATGGTGAAAAATGGTACATTCCCCATCATGTCATCTACCACCCTAAAAAGGCACAGGCGCTGCAAACAAAGACCACAGAAACGATGAGTCTTGTCGTTCGTCTGTCAAAGTTTTCGTCATGGTCCCGAGCCATCAAAGCTGTGGCCCGCCTTCTGCGCCAAGCTAAAAACATAAAGTCAGGTGGTCATGTTACAGTGAGCGAACTGGAAAGTGCTGAACGTGTCATAATCCAAGATCTGCAAAGTCAAACATACGATAAAGAAATAAGACTGTTAAAGAAAGGAAGTCAACTACAGTGTTACAACAAATTAAACAACCTTGATGTTTTTCTGAACACAGATGGTATCCTCAAGGTGGGAGGAAGACTCCGCCATTCGTCACTCACTGACTCATTCAAGCACCCAAAGGTCATCCCTAAAGAGCACCACGTGACGAAGCTGAGAATAGCTCACAACCATGAGCAAACAAAGCACCAGATAAAGACTGTCAGGAGTGTTTTGAACACTACTCGGTCACTTTCCCATGATAGACTCAATGACGCTTCACTACGGACTCTACTCTATGAAGCCATGGCCATAGTCAACAGTCGTCCCCTCACTGTGGATAACTTAAATAGTCCCGACAGCTTAGAACCACTCACCCCAAATCACTTGATCAACATGAAATCCGGCACAGCACTGCCCCCACCTGGTGATTTCCCAAGAGAGGACTTGTACGGAGCAAAAAGATGGCGTCGTGTACAGTATCTGGCAGAGCAGTTCTGGAGTCGCTGGAAACAGAAATATCTTCACAACATCACCACAAGACAGTGCTGTCACACGCCAAAGAGAAATCTACTAGTCGGTGATATAGCGATGGACATGGATGAACATGGAGACTAGCAAGAGTCTTAGAGACTGTCAGCGGTAAGGATGGACTTGTGAGGAGAGTGAAAATCTCAGTTGGAGATAAGAGACTGAACAAGAAGGGTGAGCGCCTCGGTAAACCTTCCATATTGGAGCGCCCAGTGCAGAAGCTGGTTCTTTTGTTAGAAGCTGATGACGGCAAAGAGACATTGATATTCTTAAATGGAGAAAGAGAGGGGGGGGAGAAAATAAAAAGAGTAGAGGTGGGAGGGACTCTTTTTATTTTCTCCCCCCCCCCTCTCTTTTCATAATTTTGGTGGGAGTGTAGATAACCCAATTTGTGTTTTTTGAGACTGAAGGGGATGTTGCATTGTTTTTGTTGCTTTCGTTGCAGTTTTATATATATCTTATAATGTAATTTAGGTGAACTTTCTGTTTCATTTCTATGCTTTTATTTTGAAGTCGAGTTGACAGGAAGTGGTTGTAGCTTTTGAAAACAAGTGATGGAGAAAGTAATATCTTCTATGTAACAGTGGAGAAAGAGAAGAACAGACTGTATATTTAAATGTTAGTACCCCCCGAAGAGGCTCAAGCTCTTACGTTGGGTATGGAGTTACAAATAAATTCTAATTCACCAGTAAAGTAAAGCCTATGACCGTTATTCGGACGGAAATGCTACATATACATATATATATATATATATATATATATATATATATATATATATATAGCCTACTGTTTTATTGTAGAGATCACTTACAGTATATTTTTGATTTTTTATATTCTATATTTCTATCATTGACCTTCTACTTTCCCCCTATGAAAGTATGTACTCTTAATATTTTTTTCAACAAATAACATTATTCAACAAAGATAATTCAATAACGTGCTTTAACCACTAGGCGGTACACACACGGTACACACAGCATGCTAATCAATCAATCAATCAATCAATGTTTATTTATATAGCCCAATATCACAGATGTTCCATTTGTCCCAGTGGACTTCACAGTTTGTACAGAATATCAGTATGACAATACGACACCCTCTGTCCTTAGACCCTCACATCGTACAAGGAAAAACTTCCAGAGAAAACCCACAGTTTAAAGGGAAAAATGGGAGAAACCTCAGGGAGAGCAACAGAGGAGGGATCCCTCTCCCAGGACGGACAGACGTGCAATAGATGCCGTGTGTAAATTGAAAAGATAATACATTTGCAACATAGGTAGTCCAAATGTTTGGAAATGCATGTGTGTATAATAGGAAGATGAATCCACGAGGATACCCATCCAGGGCTTATGATCCAGGACCACAGCCACGACTCAAGATCCAGGACTCGCAATCCATGACACAGGACCGCAGGATCATCCATGACCCCGGATCCCAGCGTACATAGACACCAAAAAGAAAGACATTTGGGGAAGCTGGGTTAATCGGAACATGAGAGTACACAGGTATAGACAGAGAGAAGGAAGAAGTAAGATTTCCCCCGACAAACTAAGCCTATATCAGCAAAACTAGGGGCTGAATCTAATCAGCCCAAACTATAAGCTTTATCAAAAAGGAAGGTCTTAAGCGCACTCTTAAAAACGGATAGGGTGTCTGCCGTCCGAACGCAAACTGGAAGCTGATTCCACAAAAGTGGAGCTTGATAAGAAAAGGCTCTGGCTCCCATTGTACTTTTAGAGACTCTAGGAACAACCAACAACCCTGCATTCTTGGAACGCAATGCCCTAGTAGGACAATAGGGTATAATGAGTTCTTTAAGGTAAGATGGCGCCTGCCCATTAAGGGCTTTGTAGGCGAGAAGAAGAATTTTTAATTCGCACCTGTGTTCTATAGGGAGCCAGTGTAAGGCAGCCAGAACAGGAGTAATGTGGTCCCTTTTCCTAACTCTGGTTAATACACGAGCTGCAGCATTTTGAATCAGCTGAAGCGACTTGACTGACTTCTTGGTACACCCTGATGTTACGGCTGCTGCCTTCCTGGTCGTCTGAGTGTTTTCAGCTGTGTGTGTTCTATGTAAATGAGCTGTGCGGTTGCCCTCCCGGCATTGGCTGCCATCTCCTGGTCCGCCCCTGAAGATTGCGATTGGAGCACACCGGGCCCGACGCACTGCAATCGCAGCGCACAGCCGGCGCACACCTGTTGGAGATGACTACAAAGCTTGGGGACAATCATCATTCTGGAGGCTCTGTATGTGAACAGATGCCTCTCGCTACTTGCTCTTTGTTCTGGGGTTAAACTTGTGTGATTAGTAGTGTCTAGAGTAGGTTAGTTAGAGTGTAGAGTAGCTTAGTTAGGGTTTAGAGTAGTTTAGGATTCTGTGACGGTTGCCTTTAGTTTAGCTGTGTTTTTGTATAGATTCTTTGCATTATTTGTACTACTTTTAAAGTGAGGTTTTTTTTCGTTCTTTATTTAGTATATTAGTATTTATTTTCCCTGTATGTTTTTAGACTCACCTTTTAGAGTCCTCCCTTAGTTTGGTTGCCCATTTAAACTTGCGCCTTTGTAACCTCTATTGTTTGTTATTTAAACCGGTGTCGTTGGCTCTTTTGTTTGTTTCAGGCTGTTTGCCTGCCATTTTGTTCACCTGTTGTGCATTAAAACCACTTTATAAATATACCAATACCAATCTGGTTGTGTTGCTTCCCTTTGATTCCCCTAGCTCAGAAGGGAACGTAATACCTGATAATAAGAAGTTACAATAATCCAGCCTTGAAGTAACAAATGCATGGACTAGTTTCTCTGCATCGTTTTGAGGCAAGATATGCCTGATTTTTGCAATGTTACGTAGATGGAAGTAGGCGGTCCTTTTATGTGGGCGTTAAAGGATAAATCCTGATCAAATATAACACCAAGATTCCTTACATCCATAGTTAGTATATCTTTAGATAATTTGTTTCGTAGATTCTTTGGGCCAAGTACAATAACTTCAGTTTTGGTCGTGTTTAACATCAAAAAATGTAAGGTCATCCACGTTTTTAAGTCCTTGAGGCAGTCTTGAATTGTATTTAGATGATTAATTTCATCAGGCTTATATAGTTAAATAAATAGATATACAAATAAATATAGTTGAGTATCATCCGCATAACAATGAAAGTTTACAGAATGATTCCTTATAATATTACCTCACGGAAGCATATATAATGTGAACAAAATAGGTCGGAGCACTGAGCCCTGTGGCACTACATGGCTAACTTTGGTTTGCGTGGAAGATTCATCGTTGACACGTACAAACTGAGAGCGTTCAGATAGATAGGACCTAAACCAGCCTAAAGCAGTTCCCTGTATGCCAACTAAGTGCTCTAGTCTTTGCAATAGGATATCATGGTCGATAGTATCAAATGGAGTACTGTGATCGAGCAAAACAAGAATAGAGACAAGTCCCTTGTCTGAGGCTATTAGAATGTCATTTGTGACTTTAACCAGGGCTGTCTCTGTGCTATAATGTGTTCTAAAGCCAGACTGAAAATCTTCAAATAAATCATAGTTTTTTAAGTAATCACACAGCTGTTTTGCGACTGCTCTCTCAAGAATTTTTGAGAGGAACGGAAGATTAGAAATAGGTCTATAGTTGGCTAAAACCTTTGGATCGAGGTTGTGCTTTTTAAGAAGCGGTTGTATCACTGCTACTTTGAATGATTGTGGAACATAGCCTGATAATAAAGACATATTCATAATATTTAATAAAGAAGTGCTAATTAATGGAAAAACTTCCTTCAACAGCTTAGTTGGAATTGGGTCTAAGATACATGTTGATGGTTTAGAAGAGAGAATCATTGAATTTAATTGTTCAAGGTTTATGGCTGAAAAGCATTCTAGTTTACTATCTAGTGTAATATTAGAACTTACGTTTCCGGGAGCTGTTGATAATACTATACTGGTCAAAGGCAAGAGGTCATTAATTTTGTTTCTAAGAGTAACAATTTTATCGTTAAAAAAGCACATCAAATCATTACTACTGAGTGCTATGGGAATAGAAGGCTCAATCGAGCTGTGGCTCTCTGTCAGTCTGGCTACAGTGCTGAAAAGAAATCTTGCATTATTCTTATTCTCATCTGTTAATGAAGAGTAGTAGGCTGCTCTCGCTTTACGCAGTGCTTTCTTATATTCATTGAGAGTAATATGCCAAATTAAACGAGATTCTTCAAGTTTAGTGGAACGCCATATCCTTTCAAGTTGTCTCGACTTTTGCTTTATTTTGTGGGTTTCGGCATTATGCCATGGAGCTAATCTATGTTGTTTTATTTTCTTCTTTTTCAAAGGAGCAACAGAGTCTAATTGTATTCGCAGCGCATCTGTAGCACTATCAACAACATGATCAATTTGGGGTGGTGTACATTTTGTATAAGTTTCCTCCCTTACATGCAGACATACTATCGAGTTAAGTATTGGTGGAATCTCTTCCTTAAATTTGGCTATAGCACTAACAGATAGGTTTCTGCTGCAAGAGCTTTTGACTAATGCTTTGTAGTCTAGTAACAGTACTTCAAAAGTTACTAAGAAATGGTCGGATAAAGCAGGATTATGCGGTTCGACTAATAGTTGCTCAATTTCAATACCATAAGTCAGAACAAGGTCGAGAGTGTGATTATAGCAGTGGGTTGGTTTATTTACACTCTGACAGAAACCAACAGAATCTAATATGGAGTTAAATGCAACAGTAAGGCTATTTTTATCATTGTCAACATGAATGTTAAAGTCACCTACGATAATTACTTTTTCTGTTTTAAGTACCAAAGTTGATAAAAACTCAGAGAATTCTGATAAGAATTCTGAATAAGGACCTGGTGCATGGTACAATGTAACAAATAAGATTGGCTGCAAAGTTTTCCAGGTCGGATGCGTAAGACTAAAAACGAGGCTTTCAAAGGAGGTAAAATTTAATTTTTGTTTAGTATTGATAAGTAAACTTGAGTCAAAGATTGCTGCAACTCCACCTCCTCGGCCCGTGCCTCGGGCAATATGAGTATTGATATGGCTGGGTGGAGTGGCCTCATTTATGCTGACATATTCTTCATGTCTCAACCAAGTTTCAGTGAGACAGCATATATCAATATTATAATCTGATATTAAATCATTTACCAATATTGCTTTAGATGCTAGAGATCTTATGTTTAAGAGACCACATTTAATCTTCCTGTTTTGTTGCACTGTAGTAGTTGTTACATTTACTTTTATGTATATAATAATACATTTGTATTATTAGTGTAGGACACTTATGTATGTATAACATCTGAAGATGTGTCGTTTTATTCATGTTTTTACATAATTTTACAGGATATTGCTATATTATTTCTCATGTTTTACTTCTACACATTAATATCTGATTTGTAAAAAATCACAGACAGTTTGAAGTTCATATTTATGCTACATCCAAGGGTGGAATTGACTACACATCTTCAGAAACATAATTTGCTTCAGATATAACTCATAGCAATATTGTAACCATTAAGAAAAGCCAACTGCATTAAAAACCCAGTTAACAAACACTAGGCAAAGTATTTTTTCCTTCAGTAATGAAGATGTAATTCCAATGTAGACACACCTGAGGTCGCTGTTCAGTCTGTTACGCTGAGCCATGCATTGTCTGGAACGTAAAAAGGACGAAGAAGACAAAGTGAAGTGACGTACTTCCAGTTCAACATGAAAACATTCCCTGCAGCGACGGCGCTGATTCCCTGTTGTCACTACCCGATCCGTCCCCCTGCCCGATCGCTACTGCGCATGTGCGAGATGGTCCGCCATGGTCCGGAGAACTCACGACGGCAACCCAGGAAGGACACTTGACACAGTGGCTTTTGGAAAAGCTGAAAAAGAAAATGAGAGAGAGATGAGTTATTGTTATTACAACGTGACTATTATTTAACAACTCTTTTTATTGGATTCTTTTATTTGGGGTTAAGTACATTGTCAGAATAAGTGAGAAATGAATTTAAATTCTGTTAGACAGCGATCATACTGAATAAATATTTACTCTGAATGTATGCAAACATGTATGGCATATGGCTGTCTAACAGAAGTTAAATACATTTCTCACTTATTCTGACAATGTATTAATTAAATCAAATGTAGCCCTGTTTTGACTAATGATTTATATGTGTACATATCACTTACATTAATTCAATAAATCCTTTGTACTGAAGTATTCAAAAGTAAAAATTAAACATTTTATATAAATGATTTGCTGTGGCCAATTGTTTTCATTGCATTTACAGACCGATGTAACTCTCTGATTGTAGAACCACGCAAAACAAAACACCTCTACAAACTGACAACAAATCTTTGCTGAGCCTAAAATAAATAACATAATGAAAATAAATATATTGCAATGCTCAAAACAGCAGCATCCAACAGTCTCTAATCCATTGGATATTACATGTCACTGCATGCATGCACGGAGCACCCGTAGCGCGGAAATCATCATATCAATATGTTTTGTGTTACTTAACAAAAAGAAAACAAACAAAAAAACGGCTGGTTCGCGGGCGCGAGCCGGCTCCCGTCGTTCAATTAAAAGAGAAGGCTCTTTGAGCCGACTCGTTCGCGACTGACACATCACTAATTGACAGCAGTTGAACTTTGGATATTTAAAACCCCGCTATAAGCTTTCTAAAATACTCTACAACCTTCATTTTAATAATCTCACTTTGGCTCAGGTGTGATGCTCAAGTTTCCTGGAGCTTTAGGTGGAGCAGCCCATCTCTGCCCCTAATCTCTCCTTTAACTAACCACAGATAATTCTCCATGCACATGTAAATCATGAGTGTCTTTAAAGTGAATTGAAAGGTAGATTTGAAGTGACATAGTGTGATTAATTCTGCCGCACTCTAAATGACCCTCCGTTCTGTATTCATAGGAAAGCTGCTCTAATAGTCTTTCCAATAGTGATTAAAATTACAAAAAAGTGAACCTGTAGGTAAATTAAAATGTTAATTTAACTATCTGATTTAATTGACTCTGAAGAAGTACTTAAACGTATTTGCACCCTGGAAAATCGACATGGCTCAGCGGCAAAGAAATTGGAACATCCAGCTGTCAAGATAATACATTTGACTGTTTCATCAGTGTTAACTCTCTTACAATCTTCCTGTGTGCGGCTCTCTACGGCTCTCTAATGTAATACATCACCTCAGTGTTTGGGATCGTTTCATGTGTTTTAGAGTAATTGTAATATACTCAAATACCCCGAATATGGTGAGCAGCTGGTGTTCTTAACCTTTGTAGATTCAAGATTTGGAAAGTTTAACTCAAACTTTTTCCTTCATCCAACTTCTGCTGTTAGCATGAGGAAGACTCTGTCGGGCACGGTGGGCTGAAGAGTACGGCACCATCAGATGTCTTACTTTTGGACGTGGCAGTTCATTAATTGACCTTTCGCAAAGCCACGCCCCCCCTTGGTTACTGTTGCTAGTCCGACAAGCTGAGAGCCAGATGCGTTAAACAAAGCCATAATGGAGGGTCTCCGTAACGTCGGAGTCGCCTTAACAGACTCATTTTGGAGCAATAACGCAGCAATATCCTCCAGGTCCCGACAAAAGGGGCTACAATACGCTATGGAGGGTTATATCCACAGTATAAACATTAGAAAAGAGGGAGGCACAACATCAATAGAGGCACTTGCATACAGGTCGCAGTGCAAGAGTGAAAAACCACATGAGCTGTATGTCAAATTCGACGGAATTATTATTATTATTTTGGAATAAAACAATACAATCACAAGAGGCATTAAATGTTGTAGTTTGTCTAAAGTTAACTACCGTTTCCTTGGTGGCTTTCTGCATCCACCTTGTTGTTCCTTTGTGGGGGTCGGGGTGCCCACTTGTGCAGCAGGATTAGGGAAGTCGGCAGTAGGCTTTCCATTAACAAAATGCTACAAAGATTAAAGCAAAATATAAATGAATGATTGCCTGTTGGCTTTCTTGTTTGTACTTTGACCACAGGTAGACTAATAATGGAGCTCAGCTGTTCAGACATTATTATGCATCAAGTGATATACATGGTCAAAACGACCTAGAAGCACACAGCTTACAGCTGTAGTCATTTGACTTTAGCTAACGTTAGTTAGTGAAATTAGTTAATTAAATTAGTTAGTTAATTTGTGAATGAATCTTTGCTAGCTAGCTAGCTACGTTAGCACGTATTTACCTTGGAGCAAACGTATTTGTGTTTGTTGATATTCGCCATATTCAGCTGGGCATGGGGCCTGCCGCATTTCTTTATCCACTGGCGGCATCTCTCCTCTCGGGTTTTGGGTTTAGGAAACGGGTAAAATATCACCCCCCCCTATAAGCTTATGGGATATCTGCTATCCGATTTCCAAAGACCATAAGCACAACGCTTCACCATTTTCGCAATGAATTTGAACGCTAAGCTTGTCGGACTTCCACAGGGAGCCGCGCACGTGATCGAATATGATTGGACAACGGGCATTTAGGGGCGTGGCTTTGCGAAAGGTCAATTCCCCCTACTGAGCATTTAAAAGCGTACATTATTTTTCAACACACTATAATGTTGTTAACAGCGGACCCCCTGAAATTGTGTAAGCACAGTTAGTATATATTTATAAAACGGACAAGTCAAATCAAGCAACCTGATGTTTCATAGCCGTGATATAATGAGCGTATATCCCGTGTATAATTGTAGTTGCTTTTCATAAGTCAGTATCCCTCCGCGTCTGAGAAAAGCTAACTACAAAGCTTATAGATGGAAACATTTAAGGTTAACTTCGACCTCCGTGGTGGCCTTACTATGGAGGAGTCGATTGAGAAGTGCCTATCTCCAGAAAAAAAAGCACCTAAACGACGACAATGCTGTCTGTTTAATATGTTCGCTAGCTGTTATTGTTGTTGCATAGCAACCACCTCGCACTATGTTTTGTGCAGAAGGCAACGGAGGGACTATTTTATTTTATTCCCGGGCTGATTTATAGACCCAGTCCGCCACTGAAAGTAGCTATTATGTAAGGTGCTGGTATATCAACCCAGTCTCATGGCATTTCGTGTTGCACAGCACGATTTTAAAAGCAATGTATTTCTATTGGTAGTCTCACGGCATTACGTGTTATAGGAAGACCGGAAGCTGTGTGGTTAATAAAAGCATGTTCTTACTCAATATTGAGCCACAATTATTGCTTTTATTTTAAATCGTATAATTTCGGACTTTTGTTGCCGTCTGTGAGGAACATAAATTCGGCTGAGAGCCTCAGGATACTGAAATCTGTATATTTGTAAAACTTTTTTTCCTTCTAAGTTGTTATTCTTTTCAAAATAACACACTGTTATTTACTCACCAATAACAAACAATTATCCTTGTTTTTATTTATTTGTTTAATTCCATAATCTCTGGCTTTTTTGGCGTCCGCCAGGAACTGAATTTCAAAATAAAAATAACCGGAAACAGACGTAGGCATTTCGAGCGATTACCCAAGATCCTCAGCTATGGTTTAAGCTCGCCGATTGGATGTTTTAGCCGCAATGCATGCTGGGATTTAGGTGTTTATATGATATGTAATCCGGAAAACATTTTTAAAAGAATAAAATAATACTTAATTCCGTGTGTTTTTGCTTTTCTCTTTGAAAGTCATCACATAACGGCATTGTAATACACGGTTCGGCTGCATTAAATGTTACAGATCTGCCGTAGTTCTTTATTTATAGAGCCCTGATTAGAAGACCTTTGGAAAAACTGGAAGAAATGCCGCCGAAACTGAAGACTTGAGGTGGATCATATATATATATCAACAATTAAACAACATCTTCAATTTTTCTTCACACAATTCGTCTCCTTGCAGTATCAACACTAAGTCGGCTGATTTTACATTTGATCCAATTGGTAGATAGGTTATATTTACACCATAACGGTGCACAGCTGATATAAAAGGACTTGTAGTTTTTAAAGATATTACTGATTTTCTTCGAATATAAGAATGTAAATACTGAGTCTGAAATAGTATAGCAATATGCTGTAAAATTATGTGAAAGCATGAATAAAACTACACATCTTCAGATGTTGTACATACATAAGTGTCCTACACTAATAATAAAAAGTTATTATAGCTGTGTGTACCTTGTATTATAGCTGTGTGTACCTTGTGTGCACACTTGTGTAAAGCATGTTATTGAATTATTGTTTTTATGTGTTATATTTGATTAAAAAAATATTAAGAGTACATACTTTCATAAGGGGGAAAGTAGAAGGTATGTGATAGAAATATAGAATATAAAAAAATCAAGAAGATACTGTAAGTGATCTCTACAATAAAACAGTTTAGTGCTGGATGTACAAAGATATTAATATGAGGATGTGCAAAACAGAAAAACGAATTAACCTTTACTCAAACATTAAATAATACTTTAGATTAAGGTCTTCTTTTAAATAAGAAAAAAGCTTTGGGGGTATCTACAGATAAATATTAAGCCTGACAAAGTACTTAACGTCTAATATATTGCTTTCCTGCAATGTTAACTATGTTGAAGCACTTATTTTAACTGATATCATACATATGAATTATACTCTTATGTATGTAGATAGTATAAGAAATGTGCAGAATATGACAGTTTAATGGTGGTGGTACCATGGTGGTACACACATATTGATAGATGTCTTGTAATGCGCTGTTGAGGAACCTGTGACCCAAGTTTTTCATTCATTGCATACACAGTTGTGTATTATGATATGTCAATAAACCTTTGAAAATCTTGAAATCTTGAAAGGGATGTGCAAAATAGCCATTATACAGTCTTTAATTAACTATTAGTAGAGAATAACGAGTAATGAATATACTTTATTACTCGTTTCCATTCATGTCAATTGCAGATAAATGTTTAGTCTTCTCAAGCACCAACTATCAAATATCTCTCCTGATTGTTGGCACTTGACAATCACCTTCCCTGAATTTTACTCAGGTGTAACTAAAGTCTGCTTTAAGGGTTGTTTATATTTCACATCATTAATCAGAATCTGCAAAGTAACTCAAATAAATGTAGTGGAGTAAAAATACCAGGTTAACCTCTGAATTGTAGTGGAGTAGAATTACAAAGTAACAATGTGCTGTCACGTGGGTATAATGCTGCGCATTATGGACACAAGCGATTTTCACCCATTTATTAATTATATGTTTTACATTTGATAACACCAATGTGTTTAATACTGGCAACTTCTAATTGTGGGAAAAACGAAAACGTTCAGTAGAGACGTCCCATAGCATGTGTAGTCCTGGGGGGGCGTTCGATTCCAGTTTTGGATAGTCTGGCTTGGTTTCGTTCCATTTCAAACAGCTGTTTGTCGCTCGGCGTAAACTTGGCGCACTGCCATTCCAACATCCAATCCCAGAGCTTGAAGATTAATCACGGGGACTGTCGTCCTAAACGATAGCTGGGTATTATGGGTAGTGTAGTGTCTTCGGCCATCCTGAACTCGAAATGCATACATCTGTTACCGGTTATTTTTATTTTGAAATTCAGTTCCTGACGGACGCCAAAAAAGCCAGAGATTATGGAATCAAACAAATAAATAAAAACAAGGATAATTGTGTGTTATTGGTGAGTAAATAACAGTGTGTTATTTTGAAAAGAATAACAACTTAGAAGGAAAAAAAGTTTTACAAATATACAGATTTCAGTATCCTGAGGCTCTGAGCCCCATTTATTTTCCTCACAGACGGCAACAAAAGTACGAAATTATACGATTTAAAATAAAAGCAATAATTTTGGCTCAATATTGAGTAAGAACATGCTTTTATGAACCACACAGCTTCCGGTCTTCCTATAACACGTAATGCCGTGAGACTACCAATAGAAATACATTGCTTTTAAAATCGTGCTGTGCAACACGAAAAAAAGGGGAAAATGTTGGTGAACACGAATCAATAGATTAAAATTCGTGTTGGTGAACACGAAATGCCGTGAGACTGGATTGGGTATATACTAACAGTGCTTTCCCCCCAAAAAAAGTTGTAAATTAAACAAGTGAAGTACATGTTATGTTATAAAGCCGTGGAGGGTGGTAGTTTATAAACCAAAGAGTAACCGCCTTTACGGGACGCTCTAATGAGTAAAGCGAACGCACCCGCAAGGACACCTGGCCTCCTATTGGTTGAGGGATTTTGACAGGGTTGTTGTACAAAAGATCTGAGCGCGCACAGAAGAAATCTGAGAGCAGCAGACATTTCACGAGCAAACAGAAACAGCCTGAGTGCGAGGAGAAGGTTTTAAACTGGAACACAGGAAATCTGTAAGCAGCAATATATCTGAGTGCAAGCGTACAATTTGAGCAGAAGCAGAGCAAATCTAAGCGCAAGCAGGCACTATTTGAATGCAAGGACAGGGTTTGAGGGAAATAAATCAATAAAGTATGCTCTCAAATTTAAATACCACGCTCTTGAATAAAGATAGGGAATAACCCCCATACACCCCCAGCTCGCCGCGGGGTCACGAGCGTTTTTGTCATTATTACAGCAAATACACACTTGCAACTGATAACACTGGCAATGATTTTATATTTATTAGACTATTAAAAAAAAGATCATGCTCCAAATAAGTGGGGGTACGGCGTACCCCCGCGTCCAACGCCCACTACACCACTGGTGATATCTGCAGTACTCATCAACTAAAGAACATCAGTCGGGAGGCTGTCGGGAGGCATGTGGCGCAGTGGACTAGTACGTTGGTGTTGGGAACAGGTTCAAACCCCACTGCAGTCAGCATGTCGTTGTGTCCCTGAGAAACTTTACCCCAAATTGCTCCTGTGGGGATTATCCACAGTATTGAGTATGTAAGTCGCTTTGGATAAAAGCGTCTAACAAGTGACATGTAATGTAATGCTTTTGTGTCTTCGATTCTGAGAGACAAATATTTGTGCTGAGTTTCAGAGAGCTGAAAAAACTACCCATAATCCTCAGCTGTCGTTGTGTAGATGTCGTCAGTCCTCTTTGCTTGACAAACCTCGCGATTAGTCAACAAGCTCTGTTATTGGATGTTTGAGTCGCGTTGCACCTCCGGTGTCTTAGCTCAAAATATAAGAAACAAAAACTTTTTTGCAAAATAATCATACTTTACTCCGCGTGTGCTTGTTTTCTTTTTGGAAGTCATCACATAACGGCATTATAATACACGGTTCGGCTGCATTAAATATTACACATCTGCCATAGTTCTCTATTTATAGAGCCCTGCTGAGAAGACTTCTAGACAAACAGGAAGAACTGCCGCCAAAACTGAAAACGTGACGTGGATCATAAATATATAAACAATTGACCTTTCGCAAAGCCACGCCCCTAAATGCCCGTTGTCCAATCATATTCGATCACGTGCGCGGCTCCCTGTGGAAGTCCGACAAGCTTAGCGTTCAAATTCATTGCGAAAATGGTGAAGCGTTGTGCTTATGGTCTTTGCAAATCGGATAGCAGATAGGGGGTGATATTTTACCCGTTTCCTAAACCCAAAACCCGAGAGGCGAGATGCCGCCAGTGGATAAAGAAATGCGGCAGGCCCCATGCCCAGCTGAATATGGCGAATATCAACAAACACAAATACGTTTGCTCCAAGGTAAATACGTGCTAACGTAGCTAGCTAGCTAGCAAAGATTACATTCACAAATTAACTAACTAATTTAATTAACTAATTTCACTAACTAACGTTAGCTAAAGTCACACGACTACAGCTGTAAGCTGTGTGCTTATAGGTCGTTTTGACCATGTATATCACTTGATGCATAATAATGTCTGAACAGCTGAGCTCCGTTATTAGTCTACCTGTGGTCAAAGTACAAACAAGAAAGCCAACAGGCAATCATTCATTTATATTTTTGCTTTAATCTTTGTAGCATTTTGTTAATGGAAAGCCTACTGCCGATTTCCCTAATCCTGCTGCACAAGTGGGCACCCCGACCCCCACAAAGGAACAACAAGGTGGATGCAGAAAGCCACCAAGGAAACGGTAGTTAACTTTAGACAAACTACAACATTTAATGCCTCTTGTGATTGTATTGTTTTATTCCAAAAATAATAATAATAATAATAATTCCGTCGAATTTGACATACAGCTCATGTGGTTTTTCACTCTTGCACTGCGACCTGTATGCAAGTGCCTCTATTGATGTTGTGCCTCCCTCTTTTCTAATGTTTATACTGTGGATATAACCCTCCATAGCGTATTGTAGCCCCTTTTGTCGGGACCTGGAGGATATTGCTGTGTTATTGCTCCAAAATGAGTCTGTTAAGGCGACTCCGACGTTACGGAGACCCTCCATTATGGCTTTGTTTAACGCATCTGGCTCTCAGCTTGTCGGACTAGCAACAGTAACCAAGGGGGGGCGTGGCTTTGCGAAAGGTCAATTGCACAACATCTTCAATTTCTTTTCACACAATACGTCTCCTTGCAGTATAGACACTAATTCAGCTGACTTTTATATTTGATCAAATCGGTAGATAGGCTTTTTTAAAACCTTAATTTCTGTGAGTGTTATTGATGAGAATAAATCATAGGTACTTTCACTTTACTGCCCATCTTGTATCAATCAAGTAATATCTAAAATATAGTTTTGCATTCAGTAGTAACCTCTATAAATAAAAGTTTTTAATGTTAGTGGCATAAACCGTGCCGTAATTTGTATACTTCACACACAACAACAGTTTATACTGATATTCATAAAATAAGACAAAGTAAAATCTTCTTTGCTCATTTAAACAATTCCAATGCTCATATTGTTGAGAAATATCTTAAGAAATATTTATATTCTCTAAGTGTTGAAAAAGTTTGTAATGGTAAATAGTTTCGGTTTTACTTTTTAAGACCGAAAGTCTTGTAGTATTTTACTGTTTATTTTGTATGTATTATTAATAGTTTAAACACTGTTCTTGATTGATACAGTGTTACCCACATGGTTTGGTATCTAAAGTGTGTCACATCATGACAGTGACTGTGGATCCCTTCAAGGCCTGCAGACCAGACCATTCTTGCAGGGTATAATGTCTGTCCCTTTTTTCATTTCTTATTTATATGATGCCAAAAATATGCTCCCAGGGCTATCCTTTTTCCGTGGCTGTTTGCAAAAGCGGAGAGCTAAGAGGATTTATCTTCTTGACCCATCACACAAAGACAATGAACCGCAGAATGGTGGTGTCCAACAGGGAGGAGTGAGGGTGGGCACACCCAGAGAGACTCATGTTACAGGTGAAAGCCACTACTCTGTCTGTATCAACTCTGCTGCCTCTCTGAAGATGTGTGTGGGAGCAGGGATTACTGTATGTCAGGGTGACATCTCTGGGTGTTTTGACCAGCGCTGGCTTCATGTTTCTGGCAGCACAGTATTAGATATCTGCCATAGCAGTAACACGCTATCAGGCTTTGCATGCACACTACGGAACAGAAAGGTGTTGCAGAACTCCTCACTTTTTTAGGAAGCGTTTGCCCGGGGGCCAGGACTAATGGTTTACTCGCTCCCCGACAGGCCCCGGGGCCCCAGGTAGTCTCACATTGTCAAGGTGCTCTCATTAGCTCCTATAACTCCTGCAGAACGAGCGCCAGACACACTGAGGGCTTACACATGGAGGTGCAACACACTGACAAACACAATTACAGACAAAAGTACACAGTAAATAATAGTTGTTGTTTTTTTATGTAAGAAACCAGTTTTATAGTTTTAGTTTCTCCCTCTCTATAATCATTTGCTGAACAGCTACTGTACTTTATATCCTATCCGATGTATTTACAGTATTTTTCAACTACTTTAAGTCTATATTTCTGTTGCTGCAGTATTTTGGTCTTTTAATTGATGTAGAGTATTTTATATTTTATTTGTGATATATATGTCTCTTCTACTGTAGATATGTTCATGTTTGCTGCTTATTGTTTTTATGTTTTTGGGATCAACAAAGTGTCTATCTTATCTACAGTATATTCACAAAAATTGCCATTTAAACTCAGGGGCATTTGGTTTTCTTTTCTCTTATAAAATACAGTTTTTGATTTTTAATTAGGTATATGCTTTAAATCTATGAGAGTAAATGAACGGAAGAATTAATCAATAATTAATGTTGGTGTCTGGTTATTCCACATGGATTTATTCAGACAGATAATAACAGAGTAAGATCCGGCAATACTCCCACAAATAAATCTGTATCTCAAAATGAAAACACAACACAAATAGAAACATACCAACAGTCTCATGCACAAATCAAAACATAATCTATATTTTCTTCCATTAGTGCCAAACCCTGTATATTTAAAATAGTTTGAAATCCATAAAAAAAGAGTCTCAGGAATTAACCTAACATTTGTTATGTTTCATTTCCCATCCCAAAATACATTTTGAAAAGAAAATCACTTTACGTAATAGTAGCACTGTGTATAAATAAAATACTATAAAATAAATAAATAATATTATTTTATTATTTGTATTTAGTGAATATAATATGAATATAGTGTAATAAATGTATAAACTGATCATAATGCGTAATATGTAAAGTCTATCTGAAGGAACTAATTTGTCGGATAATTGTCGACCATTTCCCCCCTGAATTATACTGTAGCAGACACGTTAAAATGATTACTAAATACAGAAGTATGATTTCTAAAATGGCTTCAAAATAAGAAATTAAAATAAATCTGTTAAAGATCAGGAAGGGTTTTTGTTTGAGATATTTAGACTTATTTTAAAATTAGGCATTTTTAATCAATGCGCAGACTACTGAACCCTGAAAGGCCCCCGGTTGTTATTTTACAACATGACTTTCAGCCTCACAATGCGACTTACAAAAATGTAAAAAAATATGTGGGCTTTACAGGGTTAAAAGACCGAATGGTTGAAATAAATCAACGTCAAGTTTGTCAACGTCTTGGAACTACAGACTTCCAGATGTTCTGTGCAGTGGTTTAGGGCTTGTGATCTGTGAAGGTGCTGGTGACTCTAACAGTCACCTGCTCCACGACCTCCTCTAATCTTTATTAAATAACTTTGTTTGACAATGTTTGAGCTGCTGGACTGTCACTAAGTCACATATGTGCACAGGCCCAAAGAACTGTCGAGTCAAATATAGACTGCACAGCCAACGTGTTTCCATAAGACTTTCAGAGAGAGGAGTCACTTTGTAAAGCGACTCATATTCATTCTCTCCGAGCTGAGTCACAGTACACATTGGTTCAAGGTATTGTTCATTCTTTTAAATGTCTGGTTGCTACATAACCACATACTGCTCAGTATGTGCAGTAGCACAACAGTGAAAAAAGGCCTTCATAGGTAAGGAAAAAAAGGGAGGGAAAAAAATCAGGTAGCCTGGGGATATTCCCAGAAAAGAAGTAGATGTTTCGATTTAAAGTTCTATATTACGAAAAACTTGCAAAACAAATTTGCAAGAAACATTTCTGAAATGTTCCGGGATCAAAATCATAAATGTATGATTTTTTATTCAACTTCGCAAAGTGAAGCGATGTAGTTTCCTGACAAAAAATAGGAACCTTTTAGTTAATAACTTTAAATATTTAGTTAAGTTAAAGTTTTTGTTCTCATAAACGTGTGTCTCATGTCTAATAAGTCTAAACATATTTAACTTGGTTTTTCTTGCACATTTTTTAAATATAAATGCAAAGACAATATGAACCTTTTCTTTTTATTTACAACTTTAATCCAACGTTTTTTTGGGGAATACAGGCTGTTGTCAAAACAATGTATACATTAATTATGTATTTATATTTGTACATCTTTAGTTAGGGCTGTATGGACTCCGATTTTCAATGAGTGATGAAGAGGAACCTGTCATTTTCTGATAAAGGTAGTTTGGTTATTTGAAAGAGGTTCTTAGTATGAATATGAATCCACCAATCTGTTTTATAGCTGTTGAATAAAGCACACATCCATCCCCCTGCTGTGTGAAGGCCTTACAGCAGCTCTGGGATCAGAACATTAACCCTCCTCTACTGCAGCCCGTCTCTGAGTATTCTGGGAATAACAGTGTGTTATAAAAACATTTATGTACCTATACAACACATGTTTTGCCCCGTTCTTGTGCTTGTTGAGGTTGAAAAAGATTAGAGGAAAATAGTGCATCACAAACTGGCTGCAGGCCTCGGGGCAACAGTCTCCAAAGCTGGATAATCTCATATCAGTGTGGCGTGTTCATTTAGCTTAAAAGATAGGCCCGTTTTAGAAGCACCTCCTTAGGTTATTATGAAGCTTTTCATACTCAAGATGATAACTCATTCTGGCACCTGTGTAATTTACTAATGACACATGATTTTAGCCTGCACTGACTGCAAGCCGGGGAGGAATTACTGCACTACACTGACACTCAGCAGAACCTGGTCGGGTTGTGTTTTAACGTCTTTAATTAGGTGTGTTTACTCTGTATTTTATTTGCAGAGATCATGGAGGAGCCTGGGGAAAGGTAGATTTAATTAAGGGACATTGATGAAAGCACACAGCTCATCTCCAAAGTGTTTCCTCTGACATCGCTGCAGAATATCCTGATGACAGGTGGTGCTGGGGAGGAGGTGAACGGCTGCGAAAAACAACCATTTGGCTTCGTTCTCAGCATGTGTAGGTGGGAAAGTGTTATAGGTCTTCTGTTATATATCACTGAACTCAATTTAACTGCTAAATAAAATCCGTTTAGATGAATGCAGGAGGGTGGGAGTTTATAGTGGAAACATGTAAAAAAAGAAAAAAAGGTGATTCACACGAGGAAACGCTGATGCTTGGTGAGATAGTGGAAATGTATGAGCAGCTTTGCAATTAGCAAATGCAGGCCTGCCACATTGTCAAATGCCCTCACGCTCTGTCTCTGCGATAATTGTCACAGCCCCTCTCTTTTATTACAATCTGTCACAGAGTCAACCATATTCATTATGAATTCTTATCTGCCTGTGCTTTAACATTTGCCAGATGGCACGTCGGTATCAAAAGCTAATAATGATGTGGTAAGGAAATTAAGACTTTATCAAAAGCTACTTAATGCCGGAAAAAAGGAACATCTAAATACATTGATGCATCGGTTGATCCTTGATGATCCCATCTGTGAAATTATAAAAGGTGAATCATTCTATCTTATAGCCAGAGCATATGCAAATTACAGAGCAAAGCTGTAAATTCGATCGGGTTTAGCTGAACTAATCTCCTTTGGTCACAATTTAGTTTTGATGTAGAAAGAAATCCCATTTTATACACAGATGTAATCTGGTTTCCTCACCTACAGTACAGGATTCACTGCTAGGATGAAGTGGTAATGTCCGTTAAATATGTAAAGTAAGATGTTCGCATATGGACAGCTGCAGAAAAATACTTGCAGCTCTCCGACATTTTATACACCTGCCAATTCCCAAGAAAGGGATTTACCTTTACCACACCATGCAGATGCACTGTCTAATTAATACATGAACGGAATATCTAAGTGTCCTTGTTATGATCAGAACAGGCTGCGTTGGTCAACATGTGGAACAGTGTGAAGGGGGAAGAGAACATTCGTAATTTGACCAATTACCTTTTAGTCAGTAATTGGTGATTTAGATTATTGATGTGGAGAAAGCAACTTTATATACAGCGTATGACAACCAGAATTCAACACAAAGCATCTACATACGTATATATTATTAATGATACGCCACACTTAACAGTGAAATTAAGCTAACGTTGCTGTATGTTAGCTAATGTCACTCGATCAAAACACACAGCCGGTTGCTGTAAGCTAACTAGTTTACACACAACCCTGTTCAAGTTAATCCATAGAACACCCATTGTGGTGGTGTTTTAATCCTTGTCTACAATTGAATAGCCACCTCTATCAGGGTTCTGGGTTTTGACACGCCTCACTTTGTTTCCAAACAAATTAGCTGAGAACGTGGTTGAATCAGATGAGCTTTATTCGTTAGTCCAGACTAGGGCTGCAACAAACGACTAATTTGATAATCGATTAATCTATCGATTAATGAAACGATTAATCGATTATTCGGATCGTTAGGGTTTTAACTGTACTACTACTTATATCAATACTGCTTATCGATCTGGTCCTTTTAACGATAGTATTAACGGTTCTTTTGACAAGAAATAAGGTAAACTAACTAAACAAATTGTGAACAAAACTAACATTGCTTTTTATTTTTAATTAAATGCATAATATTTCACATCAAAAGAAACAACAATGTTTTAACAAATCATATTAAATAATGTGATGACAGAACTGTAAACAGAATAGCTGAAACTTTAACAAAATAACTCAGTTACCTCTAATCATTAACCTATGTTTTTACAGAGTTAACTCTGTGTGTTGCTGCTAGCATACATAACACCTGACGTGGAAACGTTACTCGTGGACGGGGCTACAGAGCTACTAGAAAGACAGTGGAACCCGGTGCATTCCTCCGTCTGAATGTGGTGCACTTTTGCTAAATGTTTAGACAAATTGCTCGTTTTACCGCCTTTATATGATAAACTGTTATTGCACTTTTGGTAACGAGCATTGTCCACATCGAGACGGCTAAAGTTTAACCACACCTCGGAGTGCGTTCTCTCCGCCATCTGCTGCATGTGTGTGTAAACTGCCCCGCCCCCTCGCAAGCAGGCGGGGGAGAGATCTCTCGTCTGAATTGGGAAGATCGAAAATACATTATAGACGCATTTTGTAGTCATATTGCATATTAGAAACTGAGTTGGCGACACTAAGACTGCGATATAATGTTTATGTAGCAATAATACATATGACATATGTTTTAAATCTCTCCTGTACCGATAAAAAAGAGCGATAACGTTGGAGCTTAACGGGGTGTAGAACACATGTGATGACGTCACCAACGAATCGACGACTGAATTCGTTGCCAACTAATTTGGTAATCGATTTTAATCGATTAAGTCGATTAGTTGTTACACCCCTAGTCCAGACGGCATAGAAACAGCAGGACACATTTTTTCGCTTCATACTAAATAAACGTTAACAGTCTCCAAAAGAACAAAAAGAACACGGTCAAAAGACTTTTCCATTTTCCCGTCTCATCAACCCCAGCTGTGTCCTATCAATCTACCATATATACGGCATATAGCCATGCATGTGATACTGATGCACATAACAAATAATAAGTGAGCCTTAAATTAATACATTTGAAAACCATAGTATGACTCACAAATAGGGGTGTCACGGTGTGAAATTTTCGGCTCACGGTTATTGTGACCAAAATTACCACGGTTTACGATATTATCTCGGTAATTTTTTTTTTTTTTAGTGTTAACATTAAGGTGACCAGGTACCGATCCGAAGACCTCGAACAACAACGTTGTTCCCCAAACATCCACATCCAACCTGGAGATGAGAGTACATGGAAATAGGGGGCATTCAGCAATGGGTTAAAAAGTAGAGTGTTTATTACAATATAATGTTAAAAATAAAAAAAAACTCTATGAGAAGTGCAGGATTCAACAACGAGGTAAGGCAAAACTGGTTTTGAAGGAACATAACATAAAATGAAGTGCAGCCTGTGCAGATTTTACATTTTACTTGAACTAACTACTCAGAACAAAGATGAACCAGACTGTGTAAAATAACTTATCATAAATGCTGTCAATATTAAACATATTTAAAACGAATAAAAAAGGACTGTATACTAGTAACCAAATGCACATATTCAAGTATTTTGATGTATCTTTTTACACATTCACAATTACACATTCACAATTGTCAAGTTTGCGTATGAAGTCAAATACCTACATTAATTTATTACCTTAAAAGTGTAATGTTGATGCAGGTAAATGGTAAGTTTAGGTTATTAGGCAAGAAGCCAGTACTGTATGAGAACTAAGCTGTTTAGCGCCTTACAATGGCGTTTAGTAGTGCACTAGCTACCAACGAATAGAGCATGGCACCGCAGTAGGATGTATTTTAAAATGCTAGCAGTGGGCGTGCTTACACTGACATTTAATATCAAGGTTTAACATTTTAGACAATCGGGTATATCGTTGCATTATCCCTTGACCCAAAGTCAGAAGTAACTTAATCATTAATGTGTTTCACTGCACTATTTTCACTGTCTCATGGCATATCAAAGTTTAGCTATTCAACTTAGCTTAGAATGGCGTTTAGCGCCGATCTAAGAATGGTGAACACACGAGAGCAGGTGCATTTGCTAATGTAATGTAAATGATTATTATCAAGATTTAACATTATTGACAGTCGGATATAATTGTTACATTTCCCCTTTACCCGAAGGCAAAAGTTATTTCGAGCATTTCAGCTAAAACTATGTGTTAATATTAACAAATATACCTTGCACTGGCTGTGCAGCTGCGGGTGATGGTCTCGTAGATGAGTGAGCAAATTCGATGTGTTGCTCCCTTTCGCGGATACCTTCCGCCGGCATGTCCTGCACACGGGGGCACCGTCCTCCACCAGTTGCCCCTCGGAGTTTTTTAAATATCCAAAGTAGGACCACACTTCTGATCTTCTGCGCTTAGAAGGTGGAAAAATGGTACCATCGCGGCTTCCTTCTTCTGCTGCCATGCTTAAAGTGAGAGAGTGTGATAAAAGAACCTAGGACTAGTGGCGCCTGCGAACGTTCGAAAGTGTCACGTGTGTGGTGTAGAGCTCTAGTAACGCACATAGATAACATTATGTTTTGAAATGCAAAGTATTTAGCGCGGTAACAGTGTAATACAGTGTAACCGTGGGAGTATTAGGGAAATGAAAGCTCTCCCGGTGTAACGGTGTGCGGTAATTTAACCCACCGACATAACACCGTGTTTTGAAATTCAGAAGGTTATCTCACCGTCAAAATATTTTAGCGCGGTTACCGTCTACACCGGTAACCGTGACACCCCTACTCACAAAAACACCTTTAGATGGTGAGTTTAATCTAATTTATATTATCATCAAGCCTAACTATCAGACAATAATAACTCAATGAAAATGGCTCCAACATACCAGCCCCTAATTGCTTATTTCATAGCAATTACAATATATCAACAGTAGAGCCATTTTAACAAAACATATAACATCCATACATAGCATAGTATATTGCATACTTTCAAGTCCATAGTATAACCAGTACTGAATGTGTAGGTCTAGTACTAATCGTCTGTAATGATCTGCGTTCAAAAGGCAGCCTTTGATGGGGGAGTAGGAGACCAAGAGTCTAGTCCTTTTGTCTAACAGTCACACGGAAACTGAATATATAATTTTCAATGTCCCAGTACATCCCTAGTGCTCTTTCATGTGGCAGCTTATCCCTGTCCAGATCCAAGTTTTTCACCTGCTTAGCCTTGTCTTCATCAGGGATGGATGCTAGCACCGCTCGACTATTACTTATCCATTTCGTCAGCTTGAATCCACCAAGGGAACACATTTCTCTGAGAGACCTAATAAGGCTTATAGTTTGATTTTCTGTTGCTAGCAACTTGAGGCAATCATCCACATAGAAATTGGATTTGATTGTTTCTGCCACTTCGCCATCAAATTTGCCACAGTTGTCCTCAGCTGTTCTTCGCAATGCAAAGTTTGCGCAACTTGGAGAGGAAACAGCTCCGAAGAGATGGACCCTCATCCGGTATTCCTCCAGATTTGTGCTGGCTTCCCCTTCAGGCCACCACAGGAATCTCAGCGAGTTTATGTTCTCGTTTAAACGCACTTGGTGAAACATCTCGTCAATATCTGCCATAATGGCGATGGGCTGAGTAGAACACCAATCAATGAGTTTGCCAAGTCAGGGCCCTGAAGGAGTACACTGTTGAGGGATTTGCCCTTATAGGATGATGCACAATCAAAAACCACACGGATCGTTTTTTTACGTTTATGATAGACACCATGATGGGGTACATACCACACTTTGCCGTTTTCCACATGTAGATCATCCGATGGTACTTTCTCTGCATATCCTTTTTTGATAATGTCACTCATAAAGCCTTTATACTCGGCTGCATACGTCTGATCCTTCTGGAATTTCCTTTTTAGTGACATCGCTCGTTGCTCTGCCATTTGACGGTTGTTTGGCATGATAACGTTTGGATTATCTAGAGCAGGGGTGTCCACACTTTTTTGGCTGGTGAGCTACTTTTGAAATGACCAGCTAACCGAGGTCTACCAACCAAAAATAAAATCCCAAATTGCAAGGGTTGCTGAATAACACGTTTCATTTTTACATGGGATAACTACAATAGGGCTGCAACAAACGACTAATTTGATTATCGATTAATCTATAGATTAATGAAACGATTAATCGACTATTCGGACTACTACTGTGTGCCTTGCGCAATTTCTCAAACGCTCTTATTTAGCCATCAACTTTTAGATTTAGTTTGAGGTTGTTTTAGGCATGTGGAAACTAACAATGAAGACAATAAAGATGAATACTTGATTCAAAAATACATATATTATTAAATTAACTTAACAAATTGTGAACAAAATTAACGTTGTTTTTTATTTGAATTAAATAAATAATATTTCACATCAAAAGAAACAACAATGTTTTAACAAATCTTATTAAATAATCTGATGACAGAACTGGAAACAGAATAGCTGAAACTTTAACAAAATAAATAACTCAGTTACCTCTAATCATTAACCCATGTTTGTATAATGTAGTTAACTCCGTGTGTTGCTGCTAGCATACATAACACCTGACGTGGAAACGTTACTCGTGGATGGGGCTACAGAGCTACTCGAAAGACAGTCGAACCCGGTGCATTCCTCCGTCTGAATGTGGTGCACTTTTGCTAAATGTTTAGACAAATTGCTCGTGTTACCGCCCTTACATGCTAAACACTTTTGGTGACGAGCATTGTCAAGACGGGTAACATGTAACCACACCTTGGAGCGCTTCTCTCCACCATCTCCTCCGTGTGTTGCTGCATGTAGCAGATGCGTGTGTGTAAACTGCCCCGCCCCCTTGCAAACAGACGGGGGAGAGAGAGATCTCTTCTGGATTGGAAAGATAGAAAATACACCGACCATAGACGCATTTGTTTGTCTTTTTGGATGTTAGAAACGAGTTGGCGACACTAAGACTAAGAGATAATGTTTGTGTAGCAATAATACATGACCTTTCTCTTTCTCAACTCGCTACTCGGAGGGAAGTCGCTGTCATATGCCTTGTGAACACTCCGATAATGCCTCTCCACGTTACCTTTCTTTGGCAGAGCGACGCTTGCTTTACAAATAAGGCAAATAACCTTTGAATGTGACATCACAAAAAAAGATTCTCCCTCCCATTCTGTGTGGAAGTGGTTTGTCTTTAGCTTTTTGCTCGTTCCCGCACTCATTTTGTTGTTTGTCTCTCCCGGCACTTTACTGATTTTGTATCGCTTTGCATTCTGGGTTAACAGACTGGAAAGCAATAGGTCGCTTTTTCTGTCAATCAAGTCAACTCCTGAATTAAGTGGCAGGGAGGCCAAGGGAGGAGGGATCAAAACCTGTTTTGTCTATTTTAACGGAGCTGGATTTTTTTAAATTTATGAATGACTCGCGATCTACCAGCATTGCCCCCGCGGTCGACCGGTCGACGTACTGGGCACCTCTGATCTAGAGGAAGAGGTAAATTGTAGTGGCCATCTTTAAGATAAACCAAGCTTGATACAATCTGCATGAACTTTCGGTCATCAGCTGACATTTTTCTTTCCTCTTCATACTCTTTCTCTGGAAAGTCATTAATATATTGTCTTTCACTAAGCTTCTCAAGGTGAACAATTGTTCTCAATCCTGTTCACTAATGCTACGGGGGTTTCATCATCCAGATCTGTGGAAGCATTAAGTGGACCATTAACAACCCATCCTAACAGTGTTTTCACTGCATAGGGGCCATTTCCTTGGCTATTTATAACTCTCCATGGTTCCATAGCCTTTGGAGTATTTACTCCAATAAGAAGTCCCACTTCAGCATCTATTTATTTTATTTGGATTTCCTGCAGATAAGGCCATTTCTTGAGTTCCGCCTGGGTAAGAATGTTTCTTTTGGTAACAGGGATTTTGTTCTCAGTGTAAACCTTGGGCAAGTTTATACGTATATGTGCCATCTTCCATATTGCCCACTTCTAGACCCGTTACCTCAAAACTCCTGACTGTTTTCTCTGTTCCCATCGTTTGAAGAAGGTCTTCAGTTCACCGTCCTCTAGCACCAAGCTGCCTCATGAGCCCCTCTGTGCAAAATGTGTCGGTACTACCAGGGTCCAGGAATGTATAGGTTACTTTTATTTCCATGGCAGAGTTTCACCTTCACTGGCACTATGGCAAGTATGCTGTCTTTACCAGCCCCGATTCCTTCACCTTCTCCTACTGAAACAAGAGCACTGCTGATGGATGTCTCATCAGGCCTTGCTCCTCCACTCTTCTGCTCTGCCTTATCATGTTTAAAGTTCTCAGTTTCAGGCTTTGAAGATCTTTTAATGTGCAGATAGTTGGATGTTTAGCATGACAGATTTGACAGGTCATTCTCCTGTTACAGTTCCTGCTCAAGTGCCACACCTTCAGGCAGCCAAAGCTTAGTCCCTTCTCTTTCAAAAACTCAATTTTAGCTTCATGATATATTGAATGTATGTTATGGCATTCAGCTAAAGGATGCATGCTGGTACAAAAGGTACATGAGGTGTCATTGTTAGTGGAGAAAATGTAACTTTTAACAGGATAATTGTCTTCTTTGGGTTTCTCTGCATGGCTATCTGACACTATAGCCACTGTGGTAACAAAACTGCTTCCCTTGCACTTATTTTGACTTAAATCAGCAGGAGTTGTAATGAAAGTCTTTGTACTGTTAAGTTGATGATCGTGAATGTCGCCAAAGAGAGAAAATCAATTGCTTTCAGAAAGTGGAGAGCCTTTGATTGACAGCTGGGAGCGACCAGAGCCGAGCCGCTGACCAGCAAATCCTCCAGAGCTGAAAACATAGAATAGGGCAGTATGTGTGAACACTACTATTAAAATATTTGTATTCAATCAGTTTTACATTTAAATGTAATGTACTTGTTTTAAACCAGGGCAATAGATGTTAAGATGAATTAAAACAAATAAGAATGATTCATTTACACAATAAAATCTATAAAATACGAGAGATTAAAACATTTCATTGGGGTCAGAATAATTATTTACAGTGAGTTAGCAGACAGAATCTCTGAGACTGTATTTAAGCACAGCAGCTCTTTGAGATAAGTGCTCAGATTAGCATGCTCACAATGCAAATTCTAGCTTGTTTAGCAGGTTTATTATTCACCATCTTAATTTAGCATTTTAACGTGAACATGTGCTCACTAAACACAAATGAGTGTTCTTATCTATTTGGTATGTTTAAGTTTATAAACTACCTCAACTTCTGGATGAAAGATCAAAATTGCAACCTGGGAATAATTGATGTCTGTTCCAAATTTAAAATAGTTGTTGAGAAATGTCGATAAAAACGTAAAACTTAACACAACTTCATATAATGTATATGGCATCTTTCATACTTGCATATAAAAAAAGAGACAAAGGAATCCAAACTAAAATGGACAACAATAGTCATTGTGAATGTAAAAAAAAACTAACAGATCAATGAAAATGTTAAAAAGAGCAATTAAAATACAGCATGATTATTTGGAGATTTTCTGTCGATTTGGCCAAAAATGTAAAATACTGCAATGTTGAATATTTTACTACAAATTAGAGGAACTAAAAGACAATGGATTACAAGTGCTTCAAGTTCAAACAAGAAGGCTATAACATTTGTTTTAATTATTCACAGATGTAAAGTATTTAATATTATTTAAAAATTATATATGGAGATTTTTAATTCTAATATCGAGAGCAAAATTGTTCTACAGTTTAGGGGCATTAAAAAACAGACTCATCACCCTCAATAAGTGAGGCACATATTAAATATTTAAAAGTGAAGTGTTGGAAGTGTTCTGGCTGAAACAGTCAACCACATGGTGGATAGAGGAAACATCAGAGGCTCATGAGAGTCAGTTAGATTGTTGTCTTGCTACCGTGAATATTTGCTTGAAATATGGTATTAAGATGTTTCACAATTCAAAACTTTGACCTTCTTGACCCAAAAAAATATCAATTTAGTCATAAGAATGTATCGTCTGGGGACCATGGATGTCTGACAAATGTAATAGTAATCCATTCAATAATCATCCAAAGTCTGGACTAAACTGGTGAACTTATTGTCTTCCATCCATCCATCCAGCTTTCCTAGTTACGGTATAATAAAGCAGCAAAAACTGAAAAATAACGGCCTCTCTTATAAGCCACTTTCGAGGCTTTCTTACTTTTGTGACTGTATCATTAATCTTATCTAAAATACAAGTAAAGCCTGGTATTAATATGTCTTTCCTCTTGAGAAGAAGGCCCAGAACAGAGGAAGAATTTCAGCAATGCACAATAAATAGCTGAAAAAATTAGGCTCATGGGAAATAGAGGAACGACCCTAGATTTTCCCTCCTCAGTGACATCTTGAATAGTTTGGGAGTTATGTGCAAAAGTTGTGGAAGATAATGTCTGTTGACGTAGACTTGTTGTCACATTTTTCATCCACTTTTATCCGCTCCCATTGCATTCTGATCACACCTCTTCAGGCAGATAACTATTTCCTCAGGATTAATGTCCCATTTTCTGCATCCTCCAACACATCACAGTTAATGACCTTGATTTAAATCACTAGAAGGTATGTAGGAACTCATACTTCCCAACAGGAAATAGATCAGCCTTTAGGTGTTGTTTTTGTCTGGTCCTGTGCAACTTTTGGCCTGCAGCTATCAATTAGATAGGCCATCACCTCAACCCTGCTTTGATTGATTCAATGCAGGTTGACCAAGCTGGGACACCTCGCTCATGCATTTTAAATGTGCATGTTTGTTTTTTTAAGTTGGAAACTTTTTGCTTTTGCATTTGCTGTTTGATATCAAAATCTGTCAACAGTTTGACACGCGGAATAATCGTGTAGGTTATGTCGCTTTTCAAAGCTGAAAGATAGGATAAGCTCAGAGGATGAATTAGTTATACTTTAAAGCATGCTGTGTGTTTTCAAAAAGTCTTATAATTCTCAACATTTAGGCTAAGCTGATGACAACATAAAAAGAAAAAGTCAAGCAGAGGCAAAGTAAACTGTGTATTGGCCTGTAAATGATTTTAGGCTCACAGCGCACATACACTTACAGCGCACACACACCTCCATCACGAAATGCAGCAACACACTTTGCCCGTCTTTCTCCATGTCTTCATTTCACAAAGCTATTTTTCAACACCACAAAGTTTCCACTAGATGACTCTTTGCAGTTATTTTAAAGGTCCCATGTTTTGGCCATTTCTACTGATCATAATTCCATTGTTGAGGTCTACTAGAATAGATTTGCATTATTCAATGTTCCAAAATCACATTGGTTTCTCATACAGCATCTCTGTATAGTATGTGTATTCACTCTCTGTCCTACAGGCCTTGTTGGAGCTCCTTGCTGCGCGGGGTCTGCGTGCCATGTTAGCGGGACATTGCGGAGCTCAGCCTGATCTCCGCAATGTCCCGCTAACATGGCACTTAGTCTATATCCAGCATCCAGGGAAACACAGCGGGAAATTCAACTCATACTGTCCGCTCCGGGGGCCTCGCGGGGCGGACTCCTGAACTGCTCGGGAGTCCACCCTGGCAGAGGGTGTGCCTATTTAGCGCTTTCACACCGGAGTACTTTTCCCCCGAAACTAGGCCGATAGGGGCGGGGGGGGGGAGATTTGGTTTCACACCAAAATGGATCTGGGCCTAGTCCCTAGTTTGCGTGAACCTTTTCACCCCCAGATCGTCCCTGCTAGAGAGTTAGTACTTTCCTGGGGAGGAAATGGTTCGTGGGTGTGTAGGCCACGCTAACAATTTCTGATTGGCTGGGCGAATTGCAAACCACTCCCCATAAAACTCTGAAAGTTTTGTGAAGCCGCCATTTTATTTGCTCGCATTAGCCCAGCGCACCAACGGAGAGAGACAGCATTCTTGGCATTCTTGGTTGCTCCGCATTTGTGTCATATCAGTTCGAGGGACTAAAGAGTTCGGGGGGAACAAATACCGGGGACAAGTACCGGCTAAGTACTTGGTGTGAACCAACGCGGTCCCAGGGCCGGTTCGGAGCTTGAGCATGAAAAGCACAGTTTTTTCCTGTTCACACCGCAGCGGAGCCGCCTCTAAACTCCGTAATCTGGTTCATTTCAAGCACCAACATTTTTTCGGTCTAGAAGCAAGAACCGCATACGTCACGCTTACGTCGGAGGGGGGCGAGATTAACCTGAGCTAACAGTTAAAGGCGAGTACGTCAAATTAAAGTTGTAACAAGCAGTAGTGTTGAGCAAAGTGACTAGAACGCAACCACACACTTATAAAAGAAAAACACACTTTATAAAGTCAGGCAACACTAACCAGGCTTCTTGTGATTCTGTTTATTCGAACCTTACTTTGACCATCCGCTCGCTGTTATTGATGTCATTGTGGAGGGCAGGCAGACGTTTTGTTTTGTATTATAGCAGCTATCGGATGGAATCAATAATGCACAGGTTGTCATGCCCGACTATCACAAGTAGAATCATAATGAAAAATACGCCGGTAAAATGTGCTTGTAGAAAACGGCTTATGCCACAATAGGATAGCAACAACAAGTAGTCAAGATAGTCAGCTTAGCTTTGGTTGCTATGCTATCATCAACCATTTTTTACCAGAGAAACTTTCATAACAGCGTTATGATGCCAAACTGGAGATGAGAACCCGCTATGCAAGCACTAAAACAAAGACAGTGGTGAACTGTAAAAAAAAAGGCTTTATTTTGTCCACGACAAAGGACGTGGAGCTGGGCTGGGCTGATCAGGAGGGGAGGCTGGATGTGGCAGGCAGAGAGGCTGGAGTATGTGGATCGGGAACAGGAAAAACAAGCAGGATTAGGAAATAATTTCCTTTCACAAGGAGCATCAAAAAGTCACAAGGAAAAAACACTAGTAGGCCTGGACGATAGTTTACCACTGAAGATTAAACGAAGAACTGGCGAAGTCTGAGGATGGGAACCAGGGTTTTAAGCAGGTGCAGGTGAGTAGTGGCAATCAGTGAGATGAGCAGCAGCTGAGGAGGTGAGTTGACGGGAATCGGAATGTAGGTAGCCACGCCCAGCCAGGGAGACAGACACACAGACAAAACAAACACAGACAGGGGGAAAAAGAAGGAGGAAGTACTGCATCTCCTCACAGTACCCCTCTTCAGGGAACAGGGCAGCTGGTACCCTAAAGAGGCCTCAAACGGGGAGAGACCAGTAGCAGAACAGGTTAGGGCATTATGAGAGTACTCAACCCAGGGAAGATGGGTGCTCCAGGTAGAGGGGTTACTGTCAACGATGCAGCGGTTCGCTCAGTTTGACCGTTTGACTGGGGATGATATCCGGATGTTAGACTGACAGAAGCTCCCAGGGATTGACAGAACTCCTTCCACACTCGAGAGGTGAATTGAGGGCCGCGGTCAGATACTATGTCAGAAGGGATTCCATGTATCCGGAAAAAACATGTACAGAGAGGAGTTGGGAGGTCTCCAGGGCTGAAGGAAGCTTAGGAAGAGCTACAAAGTGGGCAGCCTTAGAGAACCTGTCAACAATGGTGAGAATTGTGGTGTTACCCTGGGAGGGAGGCAGGCCGGTAACAAAGTCCAAGGCGATGTGTGACCAGGGACGACTAGGAATGGGTAGAGGCTGGAGCAATCCTGCAGGTGTTTGGTGGGAGGACTTACTCCTAGCACACGTGGGACAGGAAGAAACAAACTCCTGAGTATCCTTTTTGACAGTTGGCCACCAGAAGTGTCTCTTAAGAAAGGAACGTCCGAGATGGATGGAGAACCGGGAACTGTTGACCCACTGTAGGACCTTGGAGCGAGCAGCATCGGGAACGAACTGACGGTTCGGAGGACCGTTACCCGGGTCTGGTTGCTCTCTCAACGCCTCCTGGATGGTGTTATCAATCTCCCAAGAGAGGGTGCCTACAACACAACTCTTGGGCAGGATTGAAACAGCAGAGGACTCGGGAGAGTCAGGCGAATACAGTCTGGATAGAGCATCGGGCCTTACATTCCGGGAACCTGGACGGTATGTGAGCCTAAAGTTGAAACGACTAACCTCCTAGTCTGTCGGGAGTTCAGCCGCTTCGCTGACTGGATGTAGGCGAGATTCTTGTGGTCTGTCCAGACCAAGAATGACTGCTTGCTGCCCTCGAGCCAGTGTCTCCACTCCTCTAACGCCAACTTGACTCCCAGAAGCTCCCTGTTTCCAACGTCATAATTGCACTCAGCAGGAGAGAGGCTGCGTGAAAAGAAAGCACAAGGATGGAAGATGTTATTAGAACCAGCTGTTTGCGACAAGACAGCTCCCACCCCAGTGTCTGACGCATCAACCTCCACAACAAACTGCTTCTCATGGTCGGGCTGAATGAGGATGGGAGCAGAGGTGAACCGCGATTTGAGTTTGCCAAAAGCCTCATTAGCCGCAGGGGTCCAGAAGAACTCAATGTTGACAGAGGTGATTCTTGAGAGGGGTGCAGCAACCTTACTGAAGTTCCTGATGAAGCGGCGGTAAAAGTTGGCGAAGCCCAGAAACCTCTGATGCTCCCTCCTCGTAATAGGGGTTGGCCACTCCACCACAGCCTCGATCTTTCCAGGATCTGCCTCCACTCTGCCTTGCCTGATGATATAGCCAAGGAAGCTGATCCGGTTCTGGTGGAACTCACACTTCTCAGCCTTGACATAGAGCTTGTTCTCCAGCAGTCTCTGAAGAACCAGGCGGACATGGTTCTCGTGTTCCTCCTGGTTCTTGGAGAAAATCAGGATGTCGTCTATGTAGACAAAGACAAAGCGGTTAAGGAAATCATGCAGGACATGGTTGACCAGAGCCTGAAATACTGCTGGAGCGTTAGTGAGACCAAAAGGCATGACTCAAAATGACCTAAGGGAGCGTTGAAAGCCGTCTTCCATTCATCCCCTTGACGGATACGGATCAGGTGATAGGCATTCCTAAGGTCAAGCTTGGCGAACAGGGTTGCCTCTTGGAGAGGTTCAAAAGCAGAGGTGAGAAGGGGTAATGGGTACTTGTTCTTAACAGTGATGTTGTTTAACCCACAAAAGTCAATGCAAGGTCGCAGAGACTTATCCTTCTTGCCAACGAAGAAGAACCCGGCACCCACAGGGGAGGAGGAAGGACGAATAATCCCAGCAGCCACTGAGTCATTGATATATAGCTCCATAGCCTCTTTCTCAGGACGGGAAAAGTTGTAGAGGTGGCTGGTGGGAAGAGGAGCCCCAGGAAACAGATCTATGGAGCAGTCGTAGGGCCAGTGATGAGGAAGGGAGAGAGCCCTCTCCTTGCTGAAGACCAATCTCAGGTCGTGGTAGGTCGTAGGGACTCCAGTTAAGTCTACAGAAGTAGCAGAGCAGAAGGCAGGGTTTGGGGAGACAGAGACAGGAGGCACGGCAGATAACAGGCAGTTAGCGAGACAGTCCTGATCCCATTCAATGATTTTTCCCTTAGCCCAATCAATGTGTGTGTTGTGGGAGCGAAGCCACGGATAACCCAATACCAGAGGTGTAGAAGGTGCAGAGATTACCTTTAACTGGATAAGCTCTCTGTGGTTGCCGAAGGTGATCAATGTCAAAGGAGCTGACTATGCTGTTACTGAGGAAATTGTTTGCCCATTAAGTGCATAGGCTGTTAGAGGTTCATCTAAAGGCTCCAGACAGAGTCCCAGCTGTTCAGCTAGCTCACGGTCCAAACAACTATCCTCAGCACCAGAATCAATGAAGGCTTGGAGAGGCAAAGTCATAGTGTTAACACAGATATTGGCGGGTATTAGAAAACGACTCAAGGAAGGGGGTAAAGATGATGGCTGTGGACTCGTCAGGACCCCCAATCTCACTGACGAGCTCCCACGTTTGGGCATACTGGACAGTTAGCAATGACATGCCCGGCGTTGCCACAATACATGCATTGGCCAGCACACATCCGGCGCTGACGCTCCTCTGGAGAGAGTCTAGCACGCCCCAGCTGCATAGCCTCCTTGTGAGAAGAGGTGCGCACGCTGGGCGGCGAGAAAACGGAGGGAGACTTAAACACTGAGGGGACAGGGTAGGTGGAACAACTGAAAAAGAAGGAGGAAGTACTGCAGATCCTCACACAAACAGCGTCAATTCATACTGAAACACATTCACTTATGGGGAATTGGGGATATATATCAGCTGCTTGTGTGACAGTCAGACAGTGAATACTTTACAGCGGCCGCTGCTGTGAGCTAACCCGGAGCTTCCGGAGAATAAACTCCGAAAACACGAAAGAAATGGGGAAATCGTGTTGGTGAACACGGATCAATAGATTAATTTTGTGACTATAACACAAAATGCTGGGAGACTGGGTTGGACTGACAGCAACACACTCTCACTCCATAATCGTCCAGGAGCGACGTTTGGTTAGGGTCCCGTGGCGTGCAGTTGTGACGCTCCTAGGCTCCTTCAGCTTCATAAAGGGACGCAAATAGCTTTCAACTGATTGCAATGTATTCCCATCTGTGGCGGGATTTGACGCTCATGGAAGCACGGCATTCGTTTGTGTCGTCTGCCCTTAAAGGCAATGTGAGCGTCCATTCCCATTGGATAACGGAGAATTGTACACCCGGAAGTAAGTATTCCCCTTACTGTCGATTGATTTTACAGTGATATCTGCACTACTCATCGACTAACAAACACCAGATTATCCTTGTTAATTACACAACATTGATTGGTTTAAATTGTGTGCCATGCTTTTGTATTTTTCCCCTTTGATTCGGAGAAACAAATATTTTTTCGGAGTAAAGGATGGCAGAAGACACTACACTACCCAGAATCCACGGCTATCGTTTAGGACTACACCATGTGCTCTGTCTGACAAACCCCTTAATTAGTTCTCAAGCTCTGTGATTGGTTGACCTCTAACTGCATTCCATATGAAAAAAAACGTTTCGTAAAAGATAAAATCATACTTTATTCAGCCGTGCTTGCTTTACTCTTTGAAAGTCATCACATGAATGCATTGTAATAAATGGTTCGGCTGCATTAAATATATTACACATCTGTCGTAGTTCTTTATTTTTATTTATCTACAGAGATTGGGCTCAGAATAGACCGGAAACTATTCTTTTACCGTTCAGTTTGAATTTCACAAAAAAGTTAGTAGTAATATTTTGTTTTGATATTATTGTTTTTTATTAACTACTAGACCGCTGGGTCATGTTAAGACCATCTTTTCTGTGTTGCTGAGGGTTTTTTCCATCGCTTTTGTGTTACAAATATCAAAACAATAACTAAATATATCCGTCATAAACTAAACCAGAAAAAGCAGTATATTTTATTTTGTTAACACTGTAAACTTGACAGCTTTTTCACCCAAACCACCTACTGGTTAAAGCACGTTATTACACGTTTAGAGTAATGCAATGCAGGTAGACTGTGTTGCTTTTTAATGACTGTTTAAAATGCCTTTTTCTCAATGTCTTTTATTATTATTAACTACTTGTTACTTGTTGCTAGGGACGCTGCTATCGATATTATTTCTGTTATGTTGTTTAACTGTTTAATGGTGTTATCTTTATTGCTACACCCTTCCCCGTCAATGTATAGTGTTGGTCCACAGCGCAAACGTATTAGTTTAACAAAATCTGCATCTAAAATTGTGGCATAGATAGCCTACGTTATTTCCCCCTGTGCAATTCTTCATTTACTCAAAAATAACACATAATTATCCTTGTGTTTATTTATTTGTTTGATTAATAAACACAAGTTGGAGTCCGTCAGGACCGAGGGTCGGAGCAGCCCATTTGCTTTAGAGAATATTACACCCGGAAGTAAGTATTCTCTCCGCTTCGCTTGACAAACCCCGTGATAGTCCTCAAGCTCTGTGATTGGAGAGTGTGCTCCGAGGGTTACGCCGAGCGTCGAACAGCACTTGAAATGGGATGGAACCACGGCAGACTGTCCAAAACTGGATTTGAACGGGTCCACCCCGTCCCCCCCTCCCCCACCCCGTCCCCAGAACTACACATGCTGGCTATTGTGTTTTGCAACATGTTCTCTATCTATGGCACGTCTCTACTGGGAGTTGTAGTTTTAAAAGACGTTTTCGTATTTCCCATCATAACAAGTTGCCAGTATTAAACTGTGTACATCCCTGGAGGTTTAGGGGATAGGAAACACTCACATTTAAAACATATAATTAATAAATGGGTGAAAATTGCTTGTGCCCATAATGGGCAGCATTAATTTATACCCACTTGCCAGCTAAGGTCAGAAGAGCTTTATTTAACAGCTTATGTCTGTGACCCCTCCTGTTGTTAATTGATAACATTACATTACATTAATTGTTAAGCCTGAAACATGCACTTGTCAAGGTTCAGAGGCAAATTTTGCAAATATGGCAGTAGCCATCGATCATCTTAAGATAAGATATACTTTATTGATCCCAAATTGGAAACATTTGCGTTACATCAGCCTGTGTAACAGTTGTAAATATGCAGTGGTGTTTATTTGTAAATCATTTAGTATGATCACACAAATGTTGTGTTTTATATTTAATAATTCTGTGTTCTTTATTTATTGATTGTTCAATACCTGACAAGGCCGGAGATGAAATATCTACATACATCCTATAAGACTATAATTATTGTATAATATCAGTTAAAATAAGTGCTTCAACATAGTTAACATTGCTGGAGGTATGCACAAATATTGATAGATGTCTTGTAATGCACTATTGAGGAACCCGCGACCCAAGTTTTTCATTCATTGCATAACTACACCGTTTGTGAATATGATATGTCAATAAACCTTAGAAAATCTTGAAATCTTGAAAAGGATGTGCAAAATAGTCATTATATACAGTCTTTAATTAACTATTAGTAGAGAATAATGAGTAATGAATATACTTTATAGGGATCCTATTAATATCTAATAATAAAAATAATGAAATTCAATAACATGCTTTAACCACCAGGTGTCCCTTTCTATCAGCTGTGCGCCTTTATGGTGTAAATACAGCATATCTACCAATTGGATCAAATATAAAAGTCAGCCGAATTAGTGTTGATCCTGCAAGGAGACGTATTGTGTGAAAAGAAATGTAAGATGTTGTTTAATTGCTGATATATTTATTATCCACGTCGCGTTTTCAGTGTTGGCGGCAGTTCCTCATGTTTGTCTAGAAGTTTTCTAATCAGGGCTCTATAAATAGAGAACTACGGCAGATATGTAATATTTAATGCAACCGAACCGTGTATTACAATTCCGTTATGTGATGACTTTCAAAAAGAAAAGCAAGCACACTCGTAATAAGGTATTATTTTATTTTTTTTAAATGTTTTCGGTCTGTTTCCGGTATTTGTTAATGATGATGTGATGTGAGATGTGAGACTGGAATTGCACAGGGGAAAATAACGTATCTTTAGATGCGGATTTTGTTAAACTAATGCGTTTGCGCTGTGGACCAACACTATACATTGAAGGGGAAGGGGGTAGCAATAAAGATAACACCATTAAATAGACCCTCCAGAAAAAAGCGATTTTGCGATCGCAGAATTTAACGCATAATCAGCAAAATGGCGCAGATTTTTAAAAGGCCGCATATTTATCAAAAGGCCGCATAATCGGCGCATTTCTCCACACAAAAAAAAGTTAACTCGTCTTGACGTGACGTCATCAGCTCGCGCATCACAGAATGTCAACAACACTGTATAGTGAACGTGTGGAGCTCACACGAGAGAGAAAACACCAAGAGGAAAAAATCTAATCCATCTCATTTACCGACGAACATTTCTACTAAAGACCGGGCAAAAAGTGGGGGGAAACAATTCTGCACCCCGTGCAACTGTGTGTTGGAGCAGGAGAGAAAATCGACGGTGACGACCCACTTTGATTCATTCAAACATTCGAAAATGCTTTCTGCTGCTGCGGACAAGAAAGCCAAACGACGCACGTTCACCGAGGCATCAACCTCCAAAACCCTTTCGAGGGCTACAAGAAACGAAGTGAGTAGCCTACAAGATTGAAGCTGGTCAGATAACGAACGAGTAAATGAAAACAGAATGAGGCGGAGAAGTGTGTGTGTGTGTGTGTGTGTGTGTGTGTGTGTGTGTGTGTGTGTGGGGTGTGTGTGTGTGTGTGTGTGAGATTAAAATATCCCCATTGCTTTTACAATAAATAAACATTGTATGTGTTTAATTGAATAGTAAAGGGGTTTAACGTTAGTGGCAGGTTGTGTGTGAGAGAGAATAAATAAGACAGCCCAATATTTAAAAAAATTGTTATTCTTTTTCCCCCCATATTTAGCATATTTCACAACTTTCCGCATATTTCGCAACTTCCCGCAATTTCACCGCATAAAATCACATAAAAACCCTTCATGTTTAATTGCATAATCAAGGATTTTAGCCCGCATAATCAAGGAATTTAGCCCGCATAATCAAGGATTTTTGCCCGCATTTTTCTGGAGGGTCTAATTAAACAGTCACACAACATAACAGAAATAATATTGATAGCAGCGTCCCTAGCAACCACCTTGGTAACAATGAAAACGTTCTATGGACGCAATTTCCTGAAGTAATCTTCGTAATAACTAGCAAACTAAAGATCATGTACATCCACTGCACACATAATCTGAAATAACAACTCATATTTCTTGCATCAAATGACATCATAATGCATTTTAATGGCCAAACTAACTTTAAAATAGGCATTTTCCACCGAGAATAAAACGAAGTGCGGCCATGTTTTTTTTTTTGCAGGGAGAAATTTGAAGATCACGTGACATAGACGCCAGCCATTGGAATGAATGGTGAGCAAAAACGGGGTTTGTCAAACAAAGCACATGGTGTAGTCCTAAACGATAGCTGGGGATTCTGGGTAGTGTAGTGTACAGTGTTCTGCCATCCTTTACTCCGAAAAAATATTTGTTTCTCCGAATCGAAAGGGAAAAATACAAAAGCATTGCACACAATTTAAACCAATCAATGTTGTGTAATTAACAAGGATAATCTGGTGTTTTTGAGTCGATGAGTAGTGCAGATATCACTGTCAAATCAATCGACAGTAAGGGGAATACTTACTTCCGGGTGTACAATTCTCCGTTATCCAATGGGAATGGACGCTCACACTGCCTTTAAGGGCAGCCGACACAAACGAATGCCGTGCTTCCATGAGCGTCAAATCCCGCCGCTGATGGGAATACATTGCAATCAGTTGAAAGCTATTTGCGTCCCTTTATGAGCTGAAGGAGCCTAGGAGCGTCACAACTGCACGTCACGGGACCCTGACCAAACGTTGCTCCTGGACGATTATGGAGTGAGAGTGTGTTGCTGACAGCGCTAGCATATTCACCAACTAGCTAGCATTTTAACGGTACCATCGCAGCAGTAGTTCACCTTTAATACTCACCACGACGCCTAGCTTCTAGCACCAGCTAACTTGATGACAATACACCAAAATACAAATGTAACTATTTAAAGTTTTTTATCAGTTACTTTGCCAGAAGTGTGTCACTTTTTATAATCCACATGAAGCACAGCCTTCCACCACACGTTAAAAAATGACTTTACTTTTGGCTGGTTGCTTCTTCCTCCGATTCCTTATCTTCTCCAAACAATGCTGTAAAAACCAGGTTCTTATGCCAGGAGTTGAGATTTCATTTGTATAATATCAAGACTGGTTTGTTAACTGCATGCCAAATGAATCAGAGTAAACAGGGCCAAATAGTGTTTTAAGTTACCATATGAGAACATGATATTACATAACATTTAAAAAGCTATTTTTATAATCGGAGTCCAGTGCAGAGTTCAAATCTGTCAGCATAGACGTGTCTTTCCAACACACTCTCACTCCATAAACGTCCAGGGGCGACGCTTGGTCAGGGTCCCGAGGCGTGCAGTTGGGACGCTGCTAGGCTCCTTCAGCTTCATAAAGGGACGCAAATAGCTTTCAACTGATTGCAATGTATTCCCATCTGCGGCGGGATTTGACGCTCATGGAAGCACGGCATTAATTTGTGTCGGCTGCCCTTAAAGGCAATGTGAGCGTCCATTCCAATTGGATAACAGGGAATTGTACACCAGGAAGTAAGTATTCTCCTTACTGTCAATTGATTTGACAGTGATATCTCCACTACTCATCAACTCAAAAACACCAGATTATCCTTGTTGATTAAACGACATTGATAGGTTTTGTGAACATTTTCTTGTTGCCCCAGCTGGTCGACACCTCTTTTAGCAGAAACAAAGGCTACATTAATGTATTAAATCGATGTTAATCCAGGTGGATGTGGAATTAACGGACGTGACGTTGTGTGATTGTGTTGCCAGGCAACAGCTTCGGTTCATGTTAATTTACAAACTCTTCAACTACAACCGTAGTTATATTTTTAAAAACATGTTAGAAGGCCTCACAAAATACTTTAATGTAAATTAAAATTGAAATGTGAAGGAATGTGTGTACAACAAAATACATCCTTACGAAATACGAAACCGGAAACAGGCGGAGGCAAGATCCTCAGCTTGATTTAGCCGCAAAGCACGCTGGGATTTGGTGTTTATAAAATGTGAAATCCGAAAACATATTTTAAAAATAAAATAATACATTATTCCGAGTGTGCTTGCTTTTCTCTTTGAAAGTCATCACATAACGTCATTGTAATACACGGTTCGGCTGCATTAAATATGAAATATCTGCCGTAGTTGTATATTTATAGAGCCCTGATGAGAAACATGAGGGCTTTTTAGAGACAAACAGGAGGAAATGCAGCCAAACTGAAAACGTGACGTGGATCCTAAATATATCAGCAGTTAAACAACATCTTACATTTCTTTTCACACAATACGCCTCCTTGCAGTATCAACAATAATTCGGCTGACTTTTATATTTGATCCAATTGGTAGATTGACTGTATTTACACCATAACGGTGCACAGCTGATAGAAACGGGCACCTAGTGGTTAAAGCGCGTTATTGCATTTTTATTATTTTTATTATTAGATATTAATAGAATCCCTATAATGTATATTCATTACTCGTTATTCTCTGCTAATAGTTAATTAAAGACTGTATATAATGACTATTTTGCACATCCCTTTCAAGATTTCAAGATGTTCTAAGGTTTATTGACATATACACATACACATATATACAACTACGGTATAGTTATGCAATGAATGAAAAACTTATGGTGTATTTGTATTTATTTATAGAAGGACCATGCATACAAAAACATTAATCTCAGCAAAGAGAAGAGATGCAATATGCCAGATTATAGCTAATAGCTCATTTCCATCTGTGGTCCTCAGGCAGGTTCATAACAATCAATAAACAAATAATGACATTGCATGATCTCTATCAGTCAAACAATTTTAAAACCTGATTTAAGTACAGCTCAATAAATTAATACATAGTACACTTGAAATACACTTACATGATCTGCTTAAACAAAGTGCTTAAACATAGCAATGTTAACTTTGTTTAAGCACTTATTTTAACTGATATTATACATGTATTATACTCTTATAAGATGTATGTAGATAGTATAAGAAATGTGCACAATATGACAGTTTAATGGTGGAGGTATACACACATATTGATACAGTAGACGTCTTGTAATGCACTGTTGAGGAACCTGCGACCCAAGTTTTTCATTAATTGCCTAACTACACAGTAGTTGTATATATGTGTATGTGTATATGTCAATAAACCTTAGAACATCTTGAAATCTTGAAACGGATGTGCAAAATAGTCATTATATACAGTCTTTAATTAACTATTAGCAGAGAATAACGAGTAATGAATATAATTTATAGGGATTCTATTAATATCTAATAATAAAAATAATAAAAATGCAATCACGCGCTTTAACCACTAGGTGCCCGTTTCTATCAGCTGTGCACCGTTATGGTGTAAATACAGTCAATCTACCAATTGGATCAAATATAAAAGTCAGCCGAATTATTGTTGATACTGCAAGGAGGCATATTGTGTGAAAAGAAATGTAAGATGTTGTTTAACTGCTGATGTATTTAGGATCCACGTCACGTTTTCAGTGTTGGCGGCATTTCCTCCTGTTTGTCTCTACAAAGCCCTCATGTTTCTCATCAGGGCTCTATAAAAATACAACTACGGCAGATATTTCATATTTAATGCAGCCTAACCGTGTATTACAATGCCGTTATGTGATGACTTTCAAAGAGAAAAGCAAGCACACTCGGAATAATGTATTATTTTATTTTTAAAATATGTTTTCGGATTTCAGGATTTTCGGATTTCAGCGTGCTTTGCGGCTAAATCGAGCTGAGGATCTTGCCTCCGCCTGTTTTCGGTTTCGTATTTCGTAAGGATGTGTTTTGTTGTACACACATTCCTTGACATTTCAATTTTAATTTACATTAAAGTATTTTGTGAGGCCTTCTAACATGTTTTTAAATATAACTACGGTTCTAGTTGAAGAGTTTGTAAATTAACATGAACCGAAGCTGTTGCCTGGCAACGCAATCACACAACGTCACGTCCGTTAATTCCACATCCACCTGGATTAACATCGATTTAATACATTAATGTAGCCTTTGTTTCAGCTAAAAGAGGTGTCGACCGACTGGGGCAACAAGAAAATGTTCACAAAACCTATCAATGTCGTTTAATCAACAAGGATAATCTGGTGTTTTTGAGTTGATGAGTAGTGGAGATATTACTGTCAAATCAATTGACAGTAAGGAGAATACTTACTTCCTGGTGTACAATTCTCTGTTATCCAATGGGAATGGATGCTCACATTGCCTTTAAGGGCAGCCGACACAAATTAATGCCGTGCTTCCATGAGCGTCAAATCCCGCCGCAGATGGGAATACATTGCAATCAGTTGAAAGCTATTTGCGTCCCTTTATGAAGCTGAAGGAGCCTAGGAGCATCCCAACTGCACGCCTCAGGACCCTGACCAAGCGTCGCTCCTGGACGTTTATGGAGTGAGAGTGTGTTGGTCTTTCACTACTGAACCTGTTGGTATCTCGTAATAAGAACTTTATAGTCACTTCAATGGTGCGCTCGACCATCTTTCCTGCCGTCTTACAGACATAGGAACTAGACGCACAGTTAAGTCCACAGGGTGCGGGCAGAGTTCACTGTGTAGGAGCTGGACTCAGCGGAGTGATACTAACAAAGTGTCAGTTATTACTAAGAAACTCTACACTACAGTATTGATACAGGCCTGTCTGGTCAATGCCCCCAACTCAATCTACATGACTTGAAATTACCTGTTCAGATGCGATCCGCGCTGCATGTCAGGATGCAGTAGGTTGCAGTGACGCATGTATGATAAAGCTGAATGCATGCCTACACTCAGCCAATGGACCACAGCCTTAAATGAAACAGGAGCGTTTATGACATTTATGTCCATGAGACAAATGACTAACAGTGAGTCATTCATGGTGCAGATAGGCTCCAAATGAAATGATTCTGTGATACAGTATACACATCTTTGCCTTTAGGATTTCAGATATTATATATATTATATCAGTTTCATTTCATTTCATTAGACAATTTGTTGTGAAGAATGATATATGTTTAGAGTTTGTTTCACACATTAATACCGTTTTTTTATCAAGTTCTCAAAGCCGTGAACAAATGGCAACATCTGGATTTGATCTCTTAAGGCCTGAGGAGTCTGACTAATCACCAAGAGAGACCCGAGAAATGTTTTGCAGATGTGAGGTAATTGCACGGACTGGCTCTCCAAATATTCATTTAATACTCATTTAAATGTGCAGAAGTTACTCCGTCAATATCGAGAGAAGATATGTGATTAGCTTATCTCATCTCCCTACTTCCCCTTCAGTGCTACATGACCTGCCCGGTATATAAAGAGATATGTTATTATCAAATGGCATGAAGGGATGTTCAAAAGTCTGTGCTCTAATTTAATTGAACACACTTTAAAACTAGGTCTGTTGTTAGGTCTGCAATGACACATGCAGGATCTTCACGAAAACAAACTTGCGAAGGCAACAATGGAGCTTGGACTTTGAAATGCATGCTGCAAAGCATCCTCATTAATTGTGTAAAGTAGGTTTCTTTCCAAAGAAGTGACAGCGATGGTGTAATGCTGGGCTTCATGGGTAGATCTGCTGGCTAATTGGCTCTTTAAAAGAAGGTTAAGGCATTTTAAAGGCTTCAAATTGGTCTTTTCTCCTTCAGAGCAAGTTTTGAGTGCCAAGAATAATTAGGGCGGTGCTGATTGTTATGGACCCCATATCACACTAAGGCAAAACAGACAGCAGGGAGGATGACAAGGGAAGCTTTATGAGTCTCATTTGAGTTAAGCTGAATTGACGCTCATTATAAACTGTATGAGTTGTGTGAGAGATTGTCAGCAATACAGATTGCATAACTATATGGAGCTTTTAAAACAACCATTTGCAGTTTGTAAGGTCATTATTAGTCTAATTTAATTTATTTCTGTATTGGAAGACTTATTTCATCTCAAGCCAAGAGGGGTCATGAATCTGAAGAAAAGGGACTCAAAACATGGGCCTTTTCTTCAAACGGTTTAAACGGCAATAATAATTGTTGCTTTAGGAAAACTTTGGGATACTTTGGGGCAACAGAACACTGACATAAGTAGCGTATCAAGTTGTTGTGCGGGATGTGTTAGCAGTCAGTTCAACGTTATCCTTTTAGCAGGCTACACAACATATCATTACTCTACTTTTAGCTCTGTTGTGGTCCCTCATCACATCCCTGAGGTAAATATCTGCTTTTCAGCAACTAGCTGCTCACTTTGTCTGTGAGTTTCTCAGAGGTTTTTTCACAATAAACAGCAACCTTATTTTGCAAATCGGGATTATTGGTGTGATACTGAGAACCACACAGTAAAGTTTCAGGACGGAAAACCAAAACAAAGAGCAAAAAGACAGCAAAACGCTCTAAAGCCTTTACCAAGTACTGAGCTTTGAGACTGAGCTATAAGACTAAAAAAATTAGAGTGCAAGGTTAGGTGATAGTTCTTATACTTACAGGCAGCTTGGAAATCTTTCAATTGGTTTAAGACTCTCATTTCACTCGTATTATGTTAAAGAAGATATAATATTACTATATATATTATGTCATGCTCATTTTGGGATTCATGTTTGTATGTAGTGCAGGGCTTGACATTAACCTTTTGAGCCACTTGTCCGAAGGCTAAACCCACTTGTCCGAAATGTACTTGTGAAAATAAAAGCCTATTAAAAAAATGAATAAAACCGACAAGAGATTTGGACAATTAATATGATTTAATAACTTAATCAGGCACATTTTATAACATAAACAGTCTGGCATAAAACGCCATTCGATTGCATACCCAAAGTAATTAGCTATTTATAATACTTTATACTTATAGCACATGCATAAGATGGTCTCTTTTGAAAGGTAACATTCTGAAGTTTCTTACACAATAAAGAAAAATCACTTTGGGTGCTAATAAAAAATATCATGCTATGTAATCATGTTAAACATTTATGTTTAAAAATATCACTTTGAGTGCTAATGTAAAAGAGAAACAGGTTTGAACACACTGAAATAAAATAGTTGCTCCTTACTTTTGTGTTCTGAGAGGTAGGAGCTGGAAAACATAATGGTTCCATAGCCTGAAAACTTAATCATACAGGTCCAAAGTCTATAAAAATCCCATGGAAAATTTGTGTATTTTGTAATGTGTGTACCGCAATAATTCCAAAATGGCCTTCCGCTGCCATTCATTCAGAACGATTGAAAGGCGGCAAATTTCGGCTGCCTCCAAATGAGTTTACAAAACGAAATGAAAAATAAACGTTCTTCAAAAATGTATTGGTTGCACTGCAAAAAATGTTACACAACGTTTGTCAACTGTGAACGTCAGTCAGGATAACTAGCTAGACTACACAGTTCAGTTTATTTCAAATCTCATCATCTTCACACATCAGATAAATAGTCAATTATCTAACGTTAGCAAAAATAAAAGTTGTCACTTACGTGTCTGCAATGTCGGGCAAACTGCGGCAGGTTGAGCAGTACATCATATGCTCTTCTCCTGCTTCTTCGGTGTACCGGAGCCAAGGAAACTTCTCGGTCCATGATGGAAGGAAGTTTCTTTTGCGTTTTGTTTCATAATCTAATTTGGAGGCAGCCGATTTTTCAGGATCTCGCCTAGGTCGCTTTCCTGGGGCTTGGTTCGCTTTTGGCGCCTGCAGCCAGGACATCTTGAACTCATTACTCACTGACTGGATATCGAGGATAGATGAGTCGCGAGCGTGACAGCGCATACACACCAGCCGCGCAAGCAGGCACTTGCGGGTTCGTGTTCACACCAATTTCCCGCGGGTCAAATATTTCTACCAATCACTGCAGTGATAATATTGACGTACAGGTACGGAGATTGCGACACTGCGAGACAGGCATTTCAGATGGAATAACGTTACTATTTCGTTTGGGTGATTTCCCCCCCCCCCCAAAAATGCACTTGTCCATTCGGACAAGTTAAACTGTATTATGCTTGTCCGACCATTTTTTTTACTTGTCCCGGACAATCGGACAAGCCTTAATGTCAAGCCCTGGTAGTGTCTCTATTGTGACATGTCTCCATGCTTTAATGTTCAAAAAGTTATTTATTGTTCTCATACTGCCTGTGCTGCAGCACCTCTTTTCACCCTCTGTCTGAAACCAGAGCCCAGTCTGTTCTGATTGGTTAGATGGCCGGCTCTTTTGTCATTGGCCAACCGCTTAGAGATGTCCCGCCCCCTTAGCCTATCACATACTACTTGTTGGAGCGCTAGCCAAAAGAAGTGTGAGTGTTACAACTGTTACATAGTGATGTCCCTATATTAAGGAAATTATCAAAGGAGTCCAATGGAGGCGCTTTGGGGGGATTTTAGCCTTTGCCAACCATGTACATGCACAAACACCTATAACACACTGCAGGAAAGGGAAACCCCACAAAACAATAAAGGTCTTCCTTAAATCAATCTCTCGTTACTGAAACCACTCATTTACGTTTCTTTATTCAAATATTGTTTATAAGACCAAAAAAACTAAAAGCTACACAAATGTAAAGAAAGACCTAAACATTCTAACTTACCTGGCATATTTGCAGACCTAAAATGTTACAGTTGAAAGTGCTGTCACTGTTCTTTGGCAATGACAACGTTTTCACATTAATCGTCACCCCCCCTCTGAGCGCTCACTCCTATCTTGCAGCTGTTTGGGGACTTCCACATTGTGAGGTTTCATAATGCTGACATGGAAACATGGGGAGCAGTGGGATGTCCTAGTAGCCTCATTCTCCCTGCTAGCAGAGCATGTCCCAACTGTTGTCAATTTATCAATGTATCGTGCACTAGTGGGCACAGTTTGAGCCACCATTAGGACAGGTGCCTCCATCCATCATGGCCAAGTCACTTATTCCACCTTGTCAGGGGAAACTAAATGGAGCTTTTGAAGAAATGCAAACAACTCTCAGTGGACAATTGGAGGAGACATGTCAACACTGTGAGTGGAGGAGTGAGTACAAAGAGAGTTCAGTCTGTCATTAACATCCAGGGCCTCCTGCGCTCATGCTAATGGTCATGCTAATGGCTATTAGCATGACATGTCCTTTCATTTAACAGACACACTCAAATGCAGTATCTTCTCGACTAAATGAAATGATCCTATTCTTTTGATTACCCAGACCTTTAACAATTGTGCTTTTTCTGATATGCAGATTTTCGTTTTGCCTCATCCAAAAACCTGTAAATTATGAAAAAAGGAGGGAAGAAATCGATGACAAATGTCTCGTTCTCCCAAATCTGTATAGTGAAATGCATTATGTAGTAGGGTGGAGAAACAACATGTTGGGTGTAAATATCTACTGTAAAAGGGAATGCTAATGTGATTGCTGAATGCTGAAGCTTGTTTAGAACAGTTTCATCTTGACAATTATAATCATATGAGTAGTGCTCTCACCCCCCACGCTTCATTCATTTTGGTTATACTGCTGCACAATACAGCCAGAGGTGAAGTGAATTGGGTTTTAATTAAAAGACACAAAGAAATTAGAAATTGGGGGATGCACAGAGCTGTTAATCAATCCCCAGTAATCAGCCAGGGTGATGATGGCACAACAAGCGTCAACAGAAAGAAGAGAATAGAGAGCAGACAGATTGATGTGTTTTTTTCACTTTCTTGAGGATCAAAATAAACATTTGACATTATGATGAAAGCTTTTTTTGTGTATGTTGTAGGTTATCCTAGTTCAATTTAGACACCATGCACCACAACTGTTTCCCTAGTTCTGAGTTTCCTTTATTTGACAATAAACCTAGAAAATAAATTAGAAATAATGACAGAATGCCCATTATATATGAATGTTTTGATATCTGGCAACTTTTACATTTGTCTTTTGATATCTTGGTTGTCAAATCTGCAAAAACAGGCCTTTTTTACGGAAGATATTTTGACATGTCACAGTAGAAAAAGCAAATGTCTGACTAATAAAATAACTAGTGGCTTAATTCCATTTAGCTGCTTCAGTTTCAGGGTCCTGGTATTGTACACGCTGGCTCAATGGCACACTGTCACGGCCAGCTGGGACACTTAAATATATCAGAACCATCCTTAATGTTGTTAGTATCACTATGCTTTAATTGCTATGGCAATTCAGAATGCCTGTTGTGGAAAAGGTTGATTGTAAAAGGTTGATTGTTTCATTGGTTGTCAGTAAGGTTAAAGGACAGGGCAAGTGAGATTCAATTTTTTTGTGTACAAATTAAATAAAAAGGGCCAAAACTAACAGTAAACTCTTTGGCCATTAGGGCTCCATTGTTGTCCAAAAGTGATCAGAAACATGTCAGTGAGATTCGCCATGGGTTTCATGTACTCAAATTGTCATATAAACAAACCGCTCTTCTAACATTTACAACAAATGGAAACAATTTAATATTTGACCATTAATCTTCTATTTGATTCTCTCCGTTGGCTGCTGCTTTCATTTTTCTAACGCAACATTGAAAAGCGAATGAGTCGTGCCAGCTATTCAGGTGCTGTTTACACGAGAACAAAACGGGTTGTATCTGCTACTTTTCTCTTTCGTATAGCCCGTTCGTTCACACAAGGCCGTAACAGAACCGCGGAAACGGACCCCTAAAACAATAACGGGTCCCAAGGGAGATAGATCTGCAGACGGAACGCTCTGGGGGGGCAAACGGCTCCGTGTGTCGTCCTATACGATCATTTTCCTGATAACGATGAAGCCATAGCCCCGCCTCTTCCCACCTCTGCTGCTCACTGCTGTAGCATGGTCAGTGCTAATACTGCTACTGCTACTGACCATGCTACAGATGTTAGTGCAAAATCTACAGCTCCTCTACCACAACCATCAGCAACAAGTGGACATGGAGAACTACATGAACTACATGTTGCTAAATCCACCGCGGAGAATAAACAGAAGGGAAACCAGACAACCATGGCAACCATGCTCGGGGGTCTTCATTGCTGCTTTTGGTGTATTTTGTGGCGGAAGTACAGCGCCACTTACAGGCCCGGTATATGTACTACAGCGTCTCCAGCGGGTCGAACGGTCTCGTGTGAAGGGACACGTTTATTGAGCCGTATCCGTGGGAACGGAAAATACTTTTTTAATATCGAATTTGGTTCATTTGCGTTTCGTTTGCGTTTGCATTTCCGTGTAAATGGGGCCTCAGTCAACAAAGCACCTGGAACAAAAGCTTTTTGGATTTAACACAATAGATTAAAAATGATGGTTTAAAGAGTTATTGTTAGCTGATGGAACAATGGTAATTGTATGTAGTTCAGGTTATGGATTCCTACTTGGTGTGCCTCTTAACTATTTAAAAGAGTTTGAAACTGACTTTAAGTTCATTGTTTTAAGTCAATTTTACTGACATTTGTCCTGCTGCCATTAATAATCCCTGGAACACCAAATGTCACATGAAATTGGCTGGAAATAATCGATCAAAATGCAAAATGTACTACTGTTTGGGTAACGTTAGCTAAAAGAAGCAGCTGTTTCAAGAAATCATGGAACCTTTTTTGAAAGGAAATTGAAAAAAAGCTGATGCCCCTAAACAAAGTGGGGCGTCCTTTTTACAATTTGGTTTTGGTTTTATTAAACAAACAAGATATAATTTATGAAATTGTGAGCTTTAGAGCTACTGGTAGGTGAATGGGTTACTTTTGAATGCAGTAATACTAGCTATTTTCCCTTGATGCTATGCTAGGCTAACCGGCTCATATGTAACATGTATACGTGTGGTATCAATCTGCTCGTCTAACTCTTGTTAAGAAAGTGAGAAAGCGTATTTTCCAAAAGTAAATTGCTTTCACACAGTTTGCAGAAGTTTGTTAACTGAGTGTACTTTAGTTTTTGATTCCCGAAACACAGAACATGACTGACGCCTTTATATGAAATTGTGCCACGTGTTAGTATGAAAGTAAATCAGTATAATACGAAGTATGGAAATGTGAAGCAAATATGTCAAATCTCCTGAGGAGCATTCCTTTCAATTCGCTCAGAGATTCTTGTGAGGCCAGAGAAAGCCGTTATAGGCTACAAATCAAACATGTTGAATAATTTACTGGAACCCAAGTCGTTTTTCCTCTAACTATTTGTATATGTATGTTGATAAAAAAAAATGTTTTCCCCAATTATCATGCTTTTTAAAAGGCTTTTCTTTGGTCTTAAAACAATATCAATCACAACAGACTGTGATCCACGCTCACTACAGGCAAATAAATAGAAGAAGAAACTATCACACTTTTAATCCAGACATATTCCACCTCATTCTGATGTATTGTTATGAAGCGAATTCAATTCAACACAAAAGTAATTATATCTATTATATTCAAACAAAATGTTGTAAACCTCTGGCCATGCTAATCACATCTTCTTTTATTCCGAGTGAAGACTCTAGTTGGCTGTTTCTTTCCTTTCATATTTTATATGCTTATTATCTAATTTCTTTTGAAGGCCTTGATTACTCTCGGTCTGAAAATGAACAATAATTGCTGCCCTACTGCTTACAAAGTCTAGGGAACAGAGGAATAAAATAGTGTTCTTTTCAATGGTCAATCAACAAAGAAGTACATTAATAATGATCTTACATTACAATTTTTGGTTTTGTGCATGAAATATGGTTCTGGAAGAATTAAAATGTATTTTACCCTTCCAATTACGCGTGAGATTTGTATGGTTAGCCTGAAACATAATATGAACAACAAGGATAACATAGAATTTACAAAGAGGAGAGCGCTTTGATCACATACTGCATGCCTGGAGGAGTCTTGCCTGAGAGTCTTTGATGTGAATCAGTGCATGAAACACAGGTCCAATTGGCCCGGGGTGACCCTCAAATTTGCACTCTTTAATCATGTGTTCGATGTCAGGTGTATTAAAAAAAGGTCCTTTGTGGTTTATAATTTTTTACCATTATCGCATGAGGCAGATTTCCTGACAAAAGTGTGCGAAACAATTTGCTGCGGTTTCAGTTATCGCACAAAACACTGCTGCTTGCTGTGAAAGACATTACAGAGGACAGAGACAGGATGGGAGGAAAAGCCCAAACAGTTGTTGTGCTAATACCTTCATAAACACTGGGATTCAGCACCTAATTACCATCAGATGGATAGAACTGAAAGGTCACTCATAGCCTTTTTAAGCCACGATACCAACGCCACTCTAGGGATTTCGATGTTGGTCTTTGCATCACCAGTATATTGTAGTCCTGAATAACATATCCTGACAACGTGACTGGATTGGATGGAACTTGTACATTTTGCAGAACCAGTAGGTTGAAACTTTGACAAGAAGACACTGCACAAACTTTTGTACAATTTACCATCATTCTCATGTGTATTTTGAGTGTAATGCTAAAATAGCTCAAAGACCAGCATATTCTAATAAAGCTGTATACGAAACCACCAGTAGCTAATCAAGTGGTCACCTGCGGAATCGCAATGAAAGTGTTTTAACAAACTAAATCTTGTAGAAACTTCAAGGCTTTTGACATGGTTGAAGTAAAGATCTGCTAGATCTGAAGTCTAAATTGCATCTTTTGTAACAAGCAATCAATTGAAAAAACATGAAAGCCTCACTCGTACAGTAACTCAGTTGTGACCATTTGACAGTCCAGCTGAGGCTGAATATTGAGCTACGCCTGACAAAGCCTTTGTGTCCTCCATGTGCCTCCCCAGCTAGAAAGGTTTGGTTCTAAAAACATTCTGAGAATGTTACATTCATTGTTCTAGGAATGTTTTCAGCGGGAAGTTTTCTGCAGGCTTTCATAGTGTGGCTGATGAGCAGGTTGCAGGTGTGGTTGATTGGAGATTGCTCCCAGCCGTGTAGAGCAGACCAGCAGGCCGAGAGAGAGACACACAGTAAAAACAAACACATACTAACTAACAGGGGTTTCAGGGACGGGCAGTAACAGTCGGTTCGTTCCTCTATATGTCTGTCGGTCTCAAATCTAAAGGGTGCAATAACGATTTTTATCCAATATGCATAAACAGCGGACACTGTTTATACGCAGCCTTCACAAACCACACAAGGACAGATCGCTTATTGAACAGTTAGAACCTACACTGAACAAAAATATAAATGCAACACTTTTGTTTTTGCTCCCATTTTTCATGAGATGAACTCAAAGATCTAAAACATTTTTTTATATACACAAAATAACCATTTCTCTCAAATATTGTTCACAAATCTGAAAAAATCTGTGATAGTGAGCACTTCTCCTTTGTCGAAATAATCCATCCCACCTCACAGCTGTGGCATATCAAGATGCTGATTAGACAGCATGATTATTGCACAGGCTATGTTAGGCTGGCCACAATAAAAGGCCACTCTGAAACGTGCAGTTTTGCTTTATTGGGGGGTCTGGGGGGGTCCGAAAACCAGTCAGGCTTAACCCTAAAACATTTTTTAATGTGTCAGTGGGTGACATGTTAGGGTTAGGGTTAAACCTGACTGGTTAAACCCTAAAACATTTTTTAATGTGTCAGTGGGTGACATGTGCTTGCTTTACTCTTTGAAAGTCATCACATGAATGCATTGTAATACATGGTTTGGCTGCATTAGATATTACACATCTGTCGTAGTTCTTTATTTATCTCGAGAGATTGGGCCTCAGAATAGACTGGGAACTATTCTTTTAACATTCTGTTTTAATTACACAATAAAATTAATAGTAATATTTTGTTTGATATTATTATTTTTTATTAACTAGACAGCTGGGTCATGTTAAGACCATCTTTTCTTTGTTGCTGTGGGTTTTTCCCATCGCTTTTGTGTTACAAATATCAAAATAATATATGTGTGGTCGTCTGTGGATAACAAAATATATCCGCCGTAAACTAAACCGGAAACAGCAGTATATTTTATTGTGTTAAAACTGTACACTTGACAGCCTTTTAACCCAAACCACCTACTGGTTAAAGCACATTATTACACGTTTAGAGTAATTGCAATGCAGGTAGATTGTGTTGCTTTTTAATTACTGTTTTTAAATGCCTTTTTCTTAATGTCTTTCATTTTTGTAAAGCACTTTGAATTGCCTTGGGTTGAAAGGGGCTCTATAAATAAACTTGCCTTGCATGTTTTGTTGAATGTGTTATATTTGATGAACACATTTAAATATTAAGAATACATACAAATTAGGCGGAAAGTAGAAGGTCAATGATGGAAATATAGAATAGAAATATCAAGAAGATACTGTAATAAAACAGTTTAGTGCCGAATGTACAAAGATATTAATAGAAGGATGTGCAAAACAGACAAACTAATAAGGCTTTATTTAAACATTAGATAATACTTTAGGTTAAGGTCTTCTTTTAAATACATGTAAGCAAAAAGCTTTGGGGATATCTGATAAATATTAAGCCTGACAAAGTACTTAAAGTCTAATATATTGCATGGTTTGTTTTGGGACTTGACAATCAACTTTCCTGCAATGTTAACTATGTTGAAGCACTTATTTTAACTGATATTATACATAATACCCGACGGGTGACCCGCAAAAAAGGTGATTTGCGGATGGTATTTTTTCAAACGCTTTTTTCCGGGTTCGGTTCTGGGTAAAACAAAGATGATGCGGGTCGGGTTGCGGGTGTTGCATAATAAATATATTTAAATAATAATAATTTAGTTTAATGTTTAAATCCTCAGACCTCTCCCCCGCGGGACCGAGCATATTCATAACCTCTGCAGCGCATCTATCTGCTGCTGAGCGCGCCACATTCTGAATGGCTGAGGTGAAGCTCTCTAGCGGAGAATACAGCATTTTCAATAACTCTTCCTCAAGAGCGAAATCTAACGTCTGGGAGGCTTTTGGTGTCATCCTAGATGCAGAAAATAACCAACATCCCAGGCTTTTTGAGCCAAATATGCAACTGCGTGTGTTAATAATTGCACGTTTTCACTGCTTATATATGCGGGTTCGGGTCGGGTTGCGGAACTAATTGGCAATATGTGCGGGTAGCGGGGCGGGTTCGGTATTGCACGTCGCGGGTGCGGGGTGGGAGCGGGTCTTGAAAATCAGACCCGTGCAGCACTCTGACCTGACCAAGCGTTGCTATTGGACTATCAGGGAGTGAGACTGTGTTGCTTCGGGACAGTTTGTGTGTGCATCTCTCCCAGATGAGCTGAACACTTTTTATCCACGTTTTGAGATCAGCCAGGCTGTGGAGGTGCAGAAGGCCTAGGAGCCCTGCCCTTTTGTTTTAAACAGGGCAGATGTATGCAGATCCTTTAAAAGGGTTAATCCACACAAAGCTCCTGGACAAACAGGCAGAGGTGTTCAAGGACATCTTCAACAGGTCCCTGCTGCAGTCTGTAGCCCCCACATGTTTCAAACACTCCACCATCGTTCCTCTCCTCAAAAAGTCTAAAACCACCAGCCTCAATGACTACCGCCCAGAAGCACTCACCTCCATCATCATGAAGTGCTTTGAGCGGTTAGTCAAAACCTTCATCACCTCCTCCCTCCCTGACTCCCTGGACCCCCTGCAGTTTGGCTACAGAGCAAACAGGTCCACAGACGACACCATAGCCCACACCATCCCCACTGCCCTCTCACACCTGGACCAGAGGAACACATACTGTATGTGAGAATGCTGTTCATTGATTACAGTTCAGCCTTCAACACCATTGTGCCCTCCAAGCTGGCCATCAAGCTCAGAGACCTTGGGCTCAACAGCGCCCTCTGTGATTGGATCCTAAACTTCCTGACGGGCAGACCCCAGGCGTGTGGGTGGGAAACATCACATCCTCCACCCTGATCCTCAACACCGGAGCCCCTCATGGCTGCGTGCTCAGCCCTCTCCTCTACTCCCTGTTCACACACGACTGCGTGGCCACACACAGCTCCAACACCATCGTGAAGTTTGCTGACGACACGACCGTCATCGGCCAGATCACCGACGGCGACGAGACGGCGAACAGAGAGGAGGTCGAAACCCTGACATCTTGGTTCAAGGATAACAACGATCTCAACGTCAGCAAAACAAAGGAGCTGATTGTGGATAACAGGAAGCAGCAGAGAGAGCGACACGCCTCCATCGCCATCAATGGGACTACGTTGGAGAAATCAGTGTCCAAATCACTGTAGACCTGAGATGGACTCTTCACACAAACACCATCACCAAAACAGCTTGATGGTGGCTCTTTTTCTTCCGCAGGCTGCGGAGGTTCAATATGGACTCCAGAATACTCTGCAACTTCTACAGGTGCACAATAGAGAGCATCCTGACCTTCTACAGGTGCACCATAGAGAGGATCCTGACCTTCTACAGGTGCACCATAGAGAGCATCCTGACCTTCTACAGATGCACCATAGAGAGCATCCTGACCTTCTACAGGTGCACCATAGAGAGCATCCTGACCTTCTACAGGTGCACCATAGAGAGGATCCTGACCTTCTACAGGTGCTCCATAGAGAGCATCCTGACCTTCCACAGGTGCACCATAGAGAGCATCCTGACCTTCTACAGGTGCTCCATAGAGAGGATCCTGACCTTCTACAGGTGCACCATAGAGAGCATCCTGACCTTCTACAGGTTCACCATAGAGAGCATCCTGACCTTCTACAGGTGCACCATAGAGAGTATCCTGACTGGCTGCATCACGACCTGGTCCGGCAGCTGCACTGCCCTCAACCGTAAGGCTTTACAGAGGGTGGTGAAAACTGCACAGAACATCACCAGGACGAAGCTGCGATCAAAGACCCCATCACCCCAGCAACAAACTGTTCTGTCTGCTGCCGCCTGGCACATCAGGACTAAAACCACCAGACTCAGGGACAGTTTCATCCCACAGGCCATAAGACTATTAAACACCTGAACTTTTTAAAGAAAATCCATAAACATTCATTTGTTTGCATTTTGCAATTTTTTTATCGAATATATCATTCCATTTACTTGTATATAGACTCTTCTTGCATTATGTATATTGTATGTGTATTTAATTGCACTATTTTATCAGTTTTATTTGTCCTCTATATATGTTGCAGTGTTGTAGGAGCCTATGACCTAAGTGTTTCATTGCCATATCTACACTGTAGCTAATGTGCAAATGACAATAAAGCCTTGAAACTTGAAACTTGATCTTTATTTATTACATTTTTTTGACTATTTGTATGTAAAAATGTACAGTATGTCTTGTTTTTGAACTGTTGAGGAACCTGTGACCAAAGTTTTTCATTCATTGCACTACTACACTGTAGTTGTGTATATTACATGACAATCAATCTTTGGATCTTGAATCATTGCTAAAGCTGCAGTCAATCTAGTTAACACTGGTCAGAACTCTATGACAGGTCTGAGAGAACTTCTTCCAGCGTAAGAACACCAGGGTCCCTAAGAATGGGCTCTCTGTGGATACTCACATAGACAGTTGACCATTAGCTTGATCGGGACATGTTAGCAACACCAAGACACTACCTTATAGGCCAAGGGCAGGAAGTAGATTTAAAGCTTTTTTACAATTGGGGTCCTTTTCTCATAACCTTTGTGGAGAGGTTGGAATAAAGCCATTGCTAACACTATGTATAAAAGCCAATGTGATGGCAAATTATTGGCAAACAACCAATGTTTCTTTCTTAGCTCTTTGTGTTCTTGAAAGATAAGCATTAGGGCCTAAGGCTACCAATCACTATGTGTGAGTAATGGAGACAGGAGGCATGTAAGTAGATCTTTAAGTGAGAGAAACAGTAAACTCAACAACAGATCTCATTCCTTCGGCCAGGGTAAGTTTCCTGCCTCTACTGTATAAGACCTTGCTTCTTTAGTGGCAGTTTGTGACACAACTTATTCGTTTTTTTAGTTGTTCTTTTTAGTTTTCTTTCGGACTCATTTTACAACGCATTATCAATGTTACAAACTGGTTAAACATGAAATCATAACGAGAAGAAGCTTCATCAATAGGACAGGAAATAATAAAAACACTAACATTTATAGGACAGTCCAAACTGAGAATAAATGTGACAAAGTGCATACTTCCCAATACAGTTAGACCATTTTCGAATATTAGAATCAGTAAACTTTTGGTCAGTTTATAATGAAAATCTTTCACATTACCCTAATCTCGACATGTCAAATACAAATTGTTATCCGTCTTTACACTTAATTTCATTCCTCTTGCTGTATAGACATTCCTGTGGGATTTAATAGGGTCTCTTGCTTCTATATGGAGATACAATTGGAAGACAAATAGGATTTAAGGAAACATACTACCTCTTGTCCCTCTCTGAATACAAAGGGCAGGCCCTGGTGCTATCACAAAGAAAACAGCTTAGCAGCGGTGCATTTGTTTTCCATTCAGAGAGAGAAGCACTTTGTCTTTCCAATCGTTACCTGTCTGTGAATCAGTTGCTCCATTAAGGACAGCCTAAAGAGGGAGGTGCTGTCTCGGGCTAAATTGCAATTAGTCGGCCTGCAAGTGAGGCCGGCACCAGTTAACTTGGGACATTGGAGTGCAAGGGCCCCGTAATCAGGCTTTGGTCATGTAGAACAATGCATAAAATTAAATTGACATTAATGAATAATTGTGTAATGAAAATGGAGGAGTAGAGTTAATTGCATGTTACAGTGAGTGTAATGCCCAGATAACCTTGTGTCTAATGCTTTTCTTAGTCTGACTGCCAAGGCTCTCACCGTGGCTCCTCTCGGCGGGAAGTCATTAAAGCCAGGGAGTAGATAATGCCAGTGTGCCGAAACCCAGAGTAGCTACAATCTTGCAAAGACTTTCTTTCACAGGCCCTTTTTTCCTAAGTGGGCTATGCTGAAGTCATTTGTACACAGTCTGAATGAAATTAAAGGTCAGTAGTGCTACGCATCTATGTCTGGATGGGCTTTTAGAGTGGGGCCCACTCACCCACAGGGGCTGTCACACGGTAGAATGAACACCTTAAGATGACTGAGGGCTAGGATATTTGCCACAGTTGAGGAGACTTGAGTGACAGATGCTCTGACTAATTCATAAATGTAACCCATGTTGAACTACACCTTTCATTTAAAAATGGTTCCAACAATTACATGCTCGGCTCAGAATTTCAGTTTAAGCTGCACTCACATTATCAGACCTGTAGACAATTTTAAAATGCCATTTACTGCTCAGTGACAGACATATTATTAGACGCATTATATAAGGATCCCAATTTAGGGCTCGGGACCCCCTCAGGGTTTGCAAGATGAATATGTGGTGTGATGATGTGATTAATGGCATAGGAAAAGGGAACAAAGACATGTAATGCTACACAAAATGTATTTTACTTTATGAGATGTTTTTTTAAATGCACAGGCCTGTAAACTCCTCATAACCTCCAAGGGAGTTTTTTAACAACAACTTTATTGTATGATTCGTCTCAAATGTTGCAGAACACATTTACATTTTTCTTGTTGTACTTTCTTTACATTAATACCCATGAAAGGCCTTCTTTTTCCTCATCTCGTAGTGAGTGTTTGTGGCTTATCTGAAATAAGGTCTGTGGTTAACACAAGCTGAAGAGTTGTACCAATTGGATATAGACATAAGATGGGTCAGTAAATACCCCACTTGTGAATGTCCGAAGCTCCTATGTGTCATAGAAACTAACGATGCTTGCCATGAAGTGACTAAGACCCCATTTTTTACGGGAACGCAAACGAACCGAATTCGATATCAAAAAAGTATTCTGTTCACACGGATACGGCTCAATAAACGTGTCCCTTCACACGAGACCGCTCGACCCGCTGGAGACGCTGTAGTACATATGCCGGGCCTGTAAGTGGCACTGTACTTCCGCCACAAAATACACCAAAAGCAGCGAAGAAGACCCCCGAGCATGGTTGCCTGGTTGCCCTTCTGTTTATTCTCCGCGGTGGATTGTAGAGGAGCTGTAGATTTTGCACTAACATTGGCAGCGAGCAGCAGAGGTGGGGAGATGCGGGGCTATGGCTTCATCGTTATCAGGAAAATGATCGTATAGGACGTACACACGGAGCCGTTAGGCCCCCCCAGAGCGTTCCGTCCCCAGATCTATCCACCTTGGGACCCGTTATCGTTTTAGGGGTCCGTTTCCGCGGTTCCGTTACGGCCTCGTGTGAACGAACGGCAGGGCCAACTTTGGGCCCCAAGCAACATTGTGAGATGAGGCCCCCCCCCCCCCCAACCGACAGGAGTGAAAAAAAAAAATGTTGGAAACAAAGTAGGCTACTTTGCAAATATAATTCCTGTTTATTATTATTATAATCAGCACGGTTACTTTTTTATACAGTGAGGTAAATGGTAAATGTGCATGTATGTCGTTCAGTATGCGTTTACAGGTGAATATGTCTGCATTTCCTGCCAAACACTAGCCTCAAAAAGATTAAATTATAATTAATGCAAATAAACTACTTCTACTAATAACAATAATCATAATCAATTCAATACTATAAATGCTATGTTATTTTATTGTAAGATAGTTGTAATATATGACATGCTCAAAAACTGATATTTCTTAAATCTGTATTCAAATGTAGTTCTCTCTGTCAGCAACAGTGTTGGGACTAACGCGTTACTGTAACGCCGTTATTTTTGACAGTAACTAGTACTCTAACGCATTATTTTTTAAATTCAGTAACTCAGTTACCGTTACTACATGGTGCGTTACTCTGTTATTTTTTTTATATAGTCTCGGCTCCCAGACGTTGGTGAGCGTCACCAACAGCAAGGCGAACAGAGATGAGAACTGTACTTAAGTAAAGTACTTGAGTAAATGTAGTTAGATACTTCCTGTGTCACATGCGGAGACGCGCTGTGGGCATGTTTGTGTTTACTAACAAGACTATCATGGCGGCGGCGGAGCTCAAGTCGAGTTTTTTCGCCTGGAGATATTCTGACTATTTCACTTTTGTCGAGCACAAAGAAAAGAACGTTTTAGTTAAATGTAAGTTGTGTCTTGGCGGGTCAAAGATCCTATCTACTGCCCAAAACAGCAATTCAAATCTGTTGAAACATCTGCAGAAACAACATGCTGGGACGAAGCTAGTAGTCTAGCAGACCACAGACCCAGACTCATCCGACGCCACTCCACCTCCACCTAAGCAACAGCGGCTGGATTTTAACCGAGGGACTGCTAGCCAGTGAAAAGTTGATAAAGCCATTGCACGGTATGTTGTAGAACACATGCAGGCTATTTTTACTATTTATATTGCTATTTCTTGATCAACAGATTGTATTATTCTCCAATGCAATAACAGTACTGAAATGAAGGCTATAAGGGCATTAATGGGAGCCCTTTTTTTAAGTAACTAATGTGTTACTGTTCACAGTAATGCATTACTTTTTGGTGTAAGTAATTAGTAAAGTAACTGAGTTACTTTTTAAATTAAGTAACTAGTAATGGTAACTAGTTACTGGTTTTCAGTAACTAGCACAACACTGGTCAGCAATGTATCACCATTACACACACATTTCTATCAGTATTTCTCTGTGTTGTGGTTGACATGATGATGACTGTTGGGAGTTAAGGGGAGAGGCTGAGCATCACCATGAAATGTGCAAATTGACATAAAAATGAATAAAATGGGAAAAAATGCTCCATGTTTTTTAAGCTGTAAACTTTAACTGTTATGTAAGCCAACTTTAACTGTTATGTAAGCCAAATAGACAGACAGTTTCTCTACATTAGCAGATAAAACGCATAACATACTTGAATGAATGTTAAATAAAGAATGCTGGAAATAACTGCATCTCCATTAGCTTATATGCTATGCAGAGACTGCCTTCTTCATGTCGTGAATTGCAGCTGATGTTTTAATATGGCAATGGGCAATTTGACTTGTATAACATTCGCAAGTTGTACATTTGACTCATACAATAACCCACCTTCGATTGATGCTCTAGTTTCTTCATGTTTTTTTTTTTTTCCCTTTTGCTTGCGCCGGACTGAAACTGTCTTTTCACCGACATCTCTTCACCTGCACTGGGGGCAGTATCAAAGCCGTAATTGGTCAGATGTCGATTAATTGCAACGGTGTCGGGTTACAGACGTGCTCACTCTCGCGTGTCAGCGGGGGTGCGCGGAGAACTGCGAACAGCAGCTGAGGCCCTCTGGGCGAGGCCCCCTAAGCAAGGCGGGGCCCCATGCAGCCTGCGTGATTGGCCTGTAGGGAGGGGCGGCCCTGACGAACGGGCTATACGAAAGAGAAAAGTACACCCCGTTTCGTTCCCGTGTAAACAGCACCTAAATAAACTACTTAACGTCGTCATGCCGACAAAAGTGAGCCTTTTTGGTGGTGATACGCAACCATGTGACTGTGATGTAGTTTGTTTAAGCAGTACGTTTTATTCGGTTTTTACTGCTGCCGATTGCATTTACGCTTTACGAAATCACAAAGTAGTGTTAATATGTGGAGATATACGTGTTAGCCACAGAGCTTATTTATTTTCTGCAATAAACCGTTACCCATTACAGAAATAAAGAAATCCCTTTAGTGGAGGGATCCTAAGCTAACTGCTCTACACAGTATACTAAATTGAAACATTGATTTCACCTAATATTTTGTACTTAATACCTTAATTATTTCTTGGGAAACAACTACAAATCGACCGTAAAAAAAGTGTTCCAAAAGTCACTTGTTGGTTGACCCTCTTACTCCATTCATTTAGGGAACAAGTGATAATATTATTTTTGCTTTATTTTAAGATTTGAGGTGCTGAAAATTGGGAACCACTGCGCAAATTGTACTTACAAAGCAATACTATATTTCAATACACGTAGGTCACCATTAGAAAACCAAAGTGCCTCCGTTTGTTTAGCATGAAGTCAAACACAGGCCTAAGGGGCAGCAGTAAGTGTTATAGACTCTCTGTGAGGGCCCGTCTGCAGCAGCCTCCCATAGGGAAATCTGTGAAAAGAACAGCAATGTATCAATTTACTAGCTGCTAATTCACCATTGTCTCAGCTCATTAAGCTGAAATGCATCAGTAACATCACATTATCACAGCAACGTGCAATAAATAAAGCTAAGGAAGCAATATTATAGTCATTTACCTGATCATTTGTGCTAATCACTGATCTGTTTTCGTATTGCTGTTTGCTGTTAATGTACTGAATGACTGAATGCACGTTATCCACTCATCTGATAAGTGGACCCTAAGAGGAATGAAATATATAAAGCAATAACATGGTGTACATTTTTAAAAGGCACATTATTTTTCCCCACTCTACACCAATGCCATGTTATTTAGTATTGAATGACATTGCAGGGGCCGTGTGTAAGTGCACATTTGTGACAATATATTATGTGATGTTACAAGGAGTTGACAATTGTTGGTGATTTCTCCAACGGGGCTTTAATTAATGCAGTGTTGTACAATTGAATCTTTCTGTCTTTAAAACTATTAGGAATAAGTAAAGCGGTCATATGTTATAATGCTGAAATACTGATACTGATGACACTTTTTAAAACAAGTGTAATAACTTTGGTAATCCATTAACTTTTGATCTACTGCTTCAATCATAGCAAAATGTCTGTCAATGACTTTGCGTTATGACTACATCCTAGGGTCAACGTTATGTTTAATCTTCAAACCTCAACGCGTTATAAAAAATCAATGGTGGCCCGTCAGGGCAAGCAAGGCATTTTCTGCTGGCCTAAACACTATCAGAATCACAAACCTTTTAATATAGTCTTTTCATTAACATGTATTAAATTATTTCCAATAGTCTATTCTCTTAATTGTAAAGCTTTTCTCTGTGTTGCGTCTGGTTGTGCTGCGTCCAGTAATGGTTGTTAATGTTGGAGCTTTTATCACATTTAAGTCAGAATGTGTTGCTAGGTCAAAGAAATCTGCCTTGAGGCCTTCAGAATCAGTGCGGGCGCTTGTAGCTTAAAACAAATGGCAATGAAACGGTTGCATTGTCCAATCATATTTTAAATTTGCTATCTAGCAGGCGTACGATGACGTCGGAATTTTCACGTCCTTTGATTGGATTGTCAGCGCTAGCAAACACTATCGTGTGTAGCGATAGCTAGCGGTAGCTAGCGGTAGCTAGCACTAGCTACCGATAGCGACCTGCTGGGAAACAGCATCTGTAGCGACCTTAGCAGCTTTGTCAGTGCTTTAGTTAAGTGTCTAGAATGTGTCTGACTTAATGCTATTAATTCAGAAATCATGTTATAATAAATTGAAAACCCCTCTGATTTCTCTCACCCGTCCGAAAGGGATTATTTTTATTACAACACCAAATGTATTTGTTTTATCACCCCCCAAAATACAATTAAATAGTAGTAGCTATTATACAATTAATACAGTTAAATAATCATGTTGAATCACAGATTATTATTTTGATAACACATTTACATTTTTTATTCAATGGACACCACTCCTAAAAACATTTCCCTTAGCCTAAACTGGACTTTTAGTTATGAGCAAAAAAGTAAATGTTAGCATGCTAACATGCTAAACAAAAATTGTGAACATGGCAAACATTACACATGCTAAACATCCGTGTAGCAAACAGATATATAACAGAGATGGCAGATTTGCACATTCGAAGACCTTCACAATCCTTATATGCTCATTAGGTTATTCTCAAACCACATGTATCATGTGGGGAAAACATGCTTTTAATCTTCAACCCTGGTCATTGTCCTGACCATTAGGCGGTTTAAAAAAAGATAAAGTATTATCAATAAGCATGATGTCACTATATTTAATTTCTCATACCCATGCTCTTGTATCCACTGTAGATAGATTTACCCTGGACATGTCATCTGGACCTTTTTTTTAATAGTTTTTAATTTCACCTGAATATCTGTTACTCAGTGTTGGGAGGGATCAGAAACTGCTGTAGAATTACACAGATTAACATTCAAATCATAGCACACAAATGTACCCTGGCATGATGTAATGCTTTCTGTCTTATCTCAGGCACTCAGGGTACGCATCGGGCCCCTCATGGCCCTCACTACATGTGTTTGGTTTCAATACAAACAAGTCCCATCTTGTTCAGTTGCCTTGTTGCTTTGGTGAAAGAAGCAGGATGACACACTGGAGGAGGTAGACCAATTCATTTAAAGTTAAAGTTTACAGTAACACCCCCCCTAACAAGGAGTTTCACAAAGTGGATCCCTGAACAGTTTCCAGTGGGTTTCCAGACCACTTCCTTGGTGAAGTATGCTGATGCTGGTTAAAAACCACGATATTTCATCCAATATTTTTCCCCCTTTTTTTTCCAATTCTCTAAACACATGAAGACAAGACCTACTGAACAATTGAAAGGCAACAACAGATGGTTATCGATTTATAAAACGTATGAATAATGCTTATAAATAAATGAAACAACAAAGAATAAAAGTGGAAGACCAAAATAAGACAATAAACAGAGAGGTTGATCTGTTTGGGTTTGCTCCCGGCAGGCTTTGGGTTTGGTTTAGTAATAAGAATAATTTATTTTAATACATACACTCATACACACTCTAAAATACACATACATGTTAACCCAGTTACAAGCTTAAAAAATACAATTATATTTACATGTGTGGCATTAGCTCACCAGCAGCTTGATAGATCTGAGAATTGTTAAATATATTTTGAAATGTAACTTGTGAAGTCTAGATTTTTTCCCTTTCACATTTCCAGTTAGTAGTTGGTGTTCTTTGCAATACTTAGGCCAACAAGTAATGTTTTTTATGATTTGTGTCAAACATGTGTTGATTATATCCACATGAGTATGCATACAGACGGAGAGTATTGAATACTACGGTAAAGGAATAGGTATAATATATTGATTTGTTTTTTACAATTGTTGTTTTGGTGGTCAAAGCCAGAGTGCATGGAAATAATCCCCAATATTCGTTCAAACATAAATGCATGGATGTCTTGATTTTCTTATCAGGCACCTACACTGAAAAAACTGAACCATTAATTAAATGTATTATACAGATTTCACATCACTGTATTAGGTTAGTTCAAAGCAATAATATTAAGTTAAATCAAAAATAAGGTTCGACTTAATATAATTGCTTTTAACGAACCAAATACAGATATGTGAAATATGTTGACAAAATACAAGTCAACATTTCAGTTTCTTCAGTGTACAGTACACCAACAGAATCCAAATGCATTTGAACAGTATCAAATGAAAATAAAGGATCAGTTTATCTCTGTGTAATGTTGCTCCAGGCTTTGCTCTCAATATGAGCAGCTTATTGCTTGAGTTCTGGTTCTGAAATAAACTTTGATACAGTCCTCTGCTTTTCATTGCCTGGAGCCCATTTTTCTAAATGTCTCAACTTCTGCTGATCCACATATATAAATATATCCAAACTGATCAGGTGGTTAAACTGTTGATGTCAACTTAAAAATGTGATATATATCAAATAAATTAAAAAGCCAGGGTTAAAGTCTTCATAAGCTTATAAAAAAACTTTTGGAGCACACTGACGCTCGTGGTTATGCTGGCTTACCTGTGTGAAAGGAGCAATGAATAATTTGATCACATTTTTCATTTCACTCGAGTGCTGAACAAACAGGAATCTGTGATTAACAGTTTTAATTAGGATTCTAACTTGACAAATTCTTACAGCCTCGCAACGTGCCAAAGATGAATAAATCACTGGGCCGGGATCATCAAGCTGCCTCTGAGTGAATGTGCCTCCAGATTACTTTGTGATTCCACCAACTGTGAGTCAGCCAAGGCTGAGTGTGTTTAACTAATCCTCTTCCACCACATGTCAGGTGCAGGAAGTTTATGTCCACTCAGTGAGCCCACTGCCCCGCTCAGGTATCGGACCCCCAGCGCTCAGCCGTGTTTCTTCTGTGACTCTTGAAAGCTGCATGTCAGAACTGATTGTTCACCTGGGTTATGAAAACATTGTGGAAATGATTTTGCCTTGGCAATTGAACTTCCTTTTCTTTTTACAAATGTTGTTTTAATTAGCTATTGTTGTGACTTGCTGTGACAATGGCTTAAATAACCTAAAATGTTTGTGGATGTGACTACCAAATCCTTTAATACACAAGAGCAAAAATGATTCATTTACTCTTAGAAACACTTTAAACCAAAACGTTTTTGGTTACCTGTTTTGAACCGTTTGAGCCAATAGAACCGAGGGGAAGTTCCTAAATCCATCTAAACATTACCATTGGTGAATGAGAGGATGCGCTTTGCTACCGCGAGTTTTGGTGATGATACTTATACCATTGGAACCTGTGGAATCCCAGCTTTCAAATGATATATTGTTTGTGCAGGTTCCGATGAAGTATAAGTATATATATATTTCCACCGTGAGTTATGTGCTAAGTGCGTCAGCACTATTTCGTGTTACACTTGTGTTTTGTTTCGGTAAAAATTGTGAGTTTCTTCCCGTTAAGTGGGTATGACACATTCATAGTTTGTTAAATGTTAAGAACCCCTCAGACTCTGTTTCTTGCAAGATGTTACGGGAGCCCCAGCCCCCGGGGGCTCTTGCTCTGTTAGCATTTTTGGTCTCTAATATGACATGTCTCATACTGCCTGCGCTGCAGCAACTCTTTTCACCCTCTGCCTGAAACCAGAGCCCAGTCTGCTCTGATTGGTTAGCTGGCGGCGGCTGTGATTGGTGAACCTCTTACAGATGTCCCGCCCCTTATTCCTATCACGTACAATGTGTTGGAGCAGTACTTAATAGAAGCTCGAGTGTTACATAGTGTTGTCACTATGTTCTGGAAGTAAACAACGGAGTCCAATGGAGGCGTTTCAGGCAGTGGGGGGGGGAACAAAGGGATTTTAGTCTTTGCAGACCACTTACATGCACAAAGACCTATAGAACACACTAGGGAAAACCCCAAAACGCATGTGGAATCTAGGTTATGGTTTTTAACTAGTTAAATGTGGAAACCCTTTGTGCTTATACTTATAACGTCTTAGATGGTCCATAAAGTACTTTATTTCTACATTTTTCCTTTAATCACAGATCTCGCATCACATTTAAATGTAAAGCTACTAAAAGTACTGCACTGTAAGTTTTTTAATAGCAGTTTAGTGAGAGTTCAGAATGGAGATACACACCATCTCTCAACCCCCGTGACCCGCCCTAATGCCAGATTTAAACATCAGTAATGTGCACTGGGGTCTGAAATTCCATTGTGAAATGTTAGATTCAAACCTTGATGATATGCATCGTAACTATTGTAATCAGACATCCCAAGCTTCGCCTCCATTATTAATTGTCCAAAGCGTAATGATTTATTGTAGTCCCGGAGAATGATTATTCATTTTCTGGTTGATTATACCTGTGGGCGGCAACAACACTGTTCTGCACATAAGCATCTGGTAAATGAGAAAGTATTCCTCACATGAAAAGATGTCCTTGGAAACAGCTCATTTTTACTTCAATCAAACATATGTAAAAGTGCTGTTAATTAAGGACTCTGTGGAATTCAGAGGGAAAAAATGAAATTATCATTATCTGATTGTATTTATTGTTCAGACTTGTGAGAAGACCTTTCCTGAGCAGGCACTTAGGTCCAAGTCATTGTTGATCTTTTCAATCATTTGCATGCTGTAACTTGGACGCACTTCAGTGCTGCAGCCGGCGCTGCACCTGCACTGCAACAGAACGTGCAGCCGAGGCCTAACTGCTGTGACACTGCTGGTTTACATTCCAGGGGAACGGCGAAGAGTGACAGGAGTGTGTGTACAACACACACTTCCCTCAGCCAGGCAGGTCTGGGTCCGCCTGAGCCGCAAACAGCAGGCCAAGTTCAAACTTCACTTACGGGATCTCAACACTTGGAGGAATGCACAGGTGCAGACACTCAGCAGCAGACAATCCAGCTAACACTTTATCAATCTGACACTCTGCAGGGCCCGTGCCAATGACTGGCTCCTGTGGGAGTGGGCCTCCTGCAACAAAAGAAAGAAGTCCATTGAGCTGCTTATTACCCTGCACTGACACAACTGAAACTTTGACTTTAATTACATGTACTACGTCAACATATTTCACATAAATGTATTGGGTTGGTTGAAAGCAATTATATTAAGTTTAGATACAAACATATTTGGTTCAACTTAATATGATTGCTTTCTACTAACCTAATACATTTATGTGAAATCTGTTGACATACAATACATAATACATTTAATTAAAGTCAACGTTTCAGTTTTTTCAATGTGCCTCCGTCAATGCAATAACCACGTTTCAAAATAGAAATCCTCTTTACTTTCCTGCTCATTGACAGCATTGCAGCTGATGGTTGTGTAATAACACTTTTACCCTAATGAGCTTGGCATTGGTATCCAGTGGCATATTAATCTACCCATGTCCAATTAATCAATGCTGGATCACATGCTGCTGCTCTCATAGTTACTGATGTAAGCTGACATGTGGTACCTGGGATCTCTTCCTATTAGGAAGCATTGCATATATTTATACAGTATATAAGCAAATGCATGTTTTAATATTCTTCATTAATCAGTCAGGAGAGAACTTCTGAAGAGCTCTATTTGCAGCTTCATTGATCACAAGAGATATCACTGTCCCTCAAACCAAATTTCCCAGGACTTTCATTAACCAAATTAGATTAAATATCCAATTAAATTGCTCCACTCATAAAATTAGAAAGGAAGGACATGATGTAGTGTTTTAATGATACTGATTAGGGATTTTGCTTAACATCACAGCAGGCTCACCCTAAATTAGACAGTTTGTCTGGAATAGTTCCTCAGACACAGTCCTCTCTGGCCACTCAGAAGGAGAGACTGATTCATTAACAGACCTTTGCAACCAATAAAGACAGGTGGCAATAATCCTGACAAGAGACAGATCTGAAGCCTCTCATACAAAACCAATTTCAACCGCACTCCATTTTTCAAAAGCTCATCAGGGTGAAGAAGGAGAGAGTTGAACCCGCGTGGCTGCGGAATTTGTTTCTCTCTGATTGCCTTGTCAGGGTATCTTATCCGATGGCGGATGACCAAAACCCCACCCTACACAGACCGACTCCCTTTCTCTCCCCCTGACACACAGACTGCTCACACAATGCGTCCTGTGTCTTTCCCACTCGGCCTCTCACACTGTCTTACACTCACCAACAGAGACGCACTCAGCCAATAAGGTTTCAGCCAAGTTCCAGTCGAAGCGCTTGTCAAGCTTTCCATTCTCGCACTGCACAAATGCAGTTTACAATGATAACAGATAGATAACAGGGCCAGATGTACCACTCGGAATTCCTATTCATATTTGAAAGAGACAGAGGTTGACAAAAGCGGGCTGCTCATTCCTACTCAGCAGCTTTCAATTTTACAGGCTGAAATGACAACTGTCACAGCTAATGTTAGCTCTGTGAGGTGTGTGAAGACACAGTCTATTCTAGGCGAGCAACCTGTAAAGGAGTATAAGATGTGCTAATGATATGCTACCTCTTGGCCTTGGAAGTGACACTGGTTTGGGTGAGTAGGCCTACTGTGGGTTGGAAACCTGTTAGCCGGACATGCTAATGTTAGCACCCTACATGAGAGCTCATGAACACACTGTTTCATCCACTCCCTATACTTTTACTTTTGTGTTTGAGTTTGGAAAAGGCTACAATTAGACACCCAACTGTTGCACACCACTGCAACATTTGGACACATCCAAGGACTTGCTGAGAGTCAATTTCATTAAACTATGACTTTTTGTCCTTAATGATGAAGACGAGAAGACTGCACCTACTTCATTAAAGCGTAACTGTGTCTATACTGTAGTAAAATACAATTAATTATTATACACTTTTATTTGTTCATCATGATCATATCATGACAGCAGCACCTACAAACAATTAGAACAGTCAGGAGGACCTTTAACTTATTTAATATCTTACTGAAGTACTTAAATACATACCTACTTACTTACTTATGTACTTACATAATTACTCACTTTCTCACTTACTTGCATACATACTTAATGACTTTCATACTTTCATACTTGCATACTCACATACTTACTTATTTACTTACTTGCATACTTACTCACTTACTTACATACAGTACTAGAATACTCTAATACTTACCCACTTACTGACTTACTCACATTCTCGCGTACTTACATATTTATTTACAAGGGCTAAAACGTCAGCCACAAAGCATTTTCGTTTCGACTAACACTATACTAAAATAGCCAGGATGAAGAATAATTTAAACACAGATAATCTGACACTCATGATAAATGACTGATGAATCTAGATTTGGTGGAGGGGTTATTTCTCATTCACTGCATTGTTTTGTTGGTCTTAATCACCAAAGTTCTACCACAAAAACTTTGCAGTTGTCTCAAAAAACGTGTTAATTAAAAGTGAACAGGAAAACTAAATTGCTTCTATAGAGGCATTGATTCTGATTATTTATCTTGCTTATTGTCTTCAGTACAATGAGCTTATTTATGTGAACATAATAGACCACACTTGGTTTCGAGCGTTACAATCAGCAGCACATTAAATGAATGCTGCTATGCATTGGCAATTAGTACATAATAATCTGCTGCACTTGCATTAATGGGATTGAACATGTCTGCTGTAGGGATATGCATATGGGATATTCCTTCCTTTGCCTTCCACCACTACAGCTAACCCTCCTCAGGAGAGCTCAGTGGTCGATGATAGGATCCACCCTGACTGTCCAAACACCGTCCCCCAGGAACAATAACTTCAAGCAGTCCCACGAAGAGTCGAAAGAGAGAAAGCCCACTGAGCATGAAGAGTAGGGAGTGAAAACCACCCTTTGAAAAAGAAGTCTCTTTTTTTAAAAGGAGAATGTATAATGGCAAATTAATTTCTCAGAGATTAATGCACAAGGTACATATTTTAGTGTGATTCACCTTCCAAAAAGTCAGAGGATTTACTCACTCCCCCCCCAACCCCGCCTTGCTCTCACAGTGTGTGCTGAAACAGCTGAGATGCATAAGGAGTCTAATGAGAGCAGAGATTCCAGGCCGCCTGATGGCTCTCATCAATCACCTTTCTCCTTTGGAGGTGTGATGCCGGCCGGCCGGGGGGGGGGGGGGCACGGAGGGTCGGGGGGAGGGAAGGCATCAGGCTTTTAATCTCAATAAGTTAATGGACTTTCTAGTCTGGTTTTGCTAAATAGAACTTCATCCCTTTTGTTAGCAAACAAGCAGCAGCACACGGGAGACTGTCTCTGGAGCGGCATGGCATTTCTACATTGCACACTTAATTTGTGTTGCTACCGAAATTAACAGATCTAACTAAAGTTTGTCGATACGCTGATAACTGCCTGCTGAAGATGACTAATTACTGAGTTTAGGAAAAACAGATGCAGATCTCTAATGGAGCAGGTATACATAGTGCAGTTCCTAAATATTGTATTGCTCATGATGCTGCACATAGCCGAAGGCATATATAGTAATCGTCCCAAAGTCCTAAACCACACAGGACACATTATGTGGTCGATTATATCCTCAAGCATGAAACATGCACAGATGTGATACTGTTTTGAAATCTGAAGGTGGAATAAACCAAGTCCTCCATGAACAATAGATGTCTATAATCGTAGCTAAGCAACAGTAACTGGCCAGCTAAGCTTGATGGTCATTTTATCGCATTTCCAAAACAAAAAAAATATAAAGGCAAAATCATGAATGATGGATTCAAAAATGTATTGTCTGGTCAAACACATCATTGTAGCTAAACAACAGAATAGAGCGTTAGCCAATGACTACCAAGAGTAGCCTGGCGAGCATTGTGAAACTGTTGCTTATTTAATATAAATTGGTTTGTTGTTAAGATTATATTCTATACTCAAAGAGTTAGCATTAACTGTCTAAAATAAGATAAGATGGAGCTTTATTAATCCCCGTGGGGAAATTCAGTTAGCTAGTCATCTAGCTATAGATGTAGGTTATCAATCAATCAATCAATGTTTATTTATATAGCCCAATATCACAAATGTTACATTTGTCTCAGTGTTAGGATGGAAGAGTGAAGGCTACTTGCTAAAAGTTAGATGCCTGCTTTTGTCTTCCTTTTTTTAACAATGTTTTCAAAAATAACTTTCAAAATGACTATTAATGACGCCGATAACGCAAAGAACTGCAGTTCAGGATTACAAAGTTTGGAATAGCATCAGTAACAAAGCAGTATGAAAGTTAAAGTGATTAATTTGTATATATGACTATGGTATGACATATCATTTGTTTTTCTCTGCAGCAGTTTGTTCCACCTCAAGCATTACATCAGAGAAGACTACAATAACATATCATAAATAAAATGGCAGGTCAAACGGGTGTGACCATGACTTTATAAAGATCATATTGTATGTGTGCCTTTGCTACCTTTTCTGTACCAGTGTGATATTTATTTCTGGTACACCTTGCTTAATTAATAATCCCCATGCTGGACAATGTGTTCGGAAGGGAGCGGGGGTAATGTGGAAGATATGCAGAAAATGTATTTGGGTTGACTGTCCGGCTATTAATAATGATTGTGTTTGGATAAATAGTGCCCTACTTTCACAATCTGTGGATCTAAATATTCCCAATAGGATTCTTCCCTCCTGTATTGATTGATTGGTTTAGTGTTTAAAGGTCATAGTCATAAAACATCAGCATGTAATTAACACAGTGTGATTTTTAACCAGTGGTTAATGCATTGCGTGCTCACTTTTTAAGTTTTAGCTTCTCAGTCTAGTGTTTGGATTTGAATTGAAGATAAGTGCAGAGGAAATGTAATTTGGTGTTCTTCACAAAGAAGGAGCAGGTGAGGCTGCAGGGCCTGTGATACATATCATCATGTAGTGAGTCTTTAATCATGGTTTCCTTCAAAGAATAGATGAACTATTGTGTCTCCCCTTCCTCTTAACTAATGGCCTCCAAAACACTAAAACCCTACTTACATTCCATGCAGAGTCACGTGGAGACAAGGCAGATGCGGGTCTGCGTCCTTATGGTTACCTCAGCTCCTACTTAATGTGGCAGAGGGAATACAATGAACATTCTGAGATGCTTTTACATTTCATATTGGCTTGGCCTTGATGTGAGTAAATGCTGAGATCCTACTGATGGATTTGATGCTAACAGCTTCATTTAAATATGCCTTTTACGTATTGTCACCAAAATGTGTTCAACTGAAATTGACCACCACATTTAGTTCCACCCTTAATTGCTTGCGTAATCAGGTTCCATATCTAAATAACAAAAGAAAGCCTTCACATTTGCTCTGTTGTTGGACTGAGAGTTGAGTCTATTCATCATTTCTTTAAGATTGAAACCATGTGTTTTGGTTTGTGAAGACATCTATCTGAATGTCTTGGCTTTCTTTGGCTAAAAGGATGGAATCATATTTTCCCCTCTTCCTCTCTAATAGCCTGTGCACTGAAGGAACTGTTGTGCATTATAAAAACCAAATGCAGGAAGATGTATACATCCTTAATTAGCTTTTGATGATGATTGATTACATAATTAATGTGATACAAATCTAATTTAATATTGGTATAATTTATTTAAATAATAATTGCAATGTTCCAAATGAATTTTAAAATGTTTTCTCATTCAATGATCTTAATGTGAACCTGATCCACCGTTTTGGCTTGTCAAGTTTTGTCAAGTTTAAAATCACTGACTGCTTAGACTGCTTTGTTTCAAAGCAGATTGCTTTGAAAGATCACTACCCTCACTCACTTGGCAATGGCTCAAACCCAATTGATCCAGGAGAGGAACAAGATGGAATGTGAAATCAACACAGGGTTTACAAATTCCTGACTGTAATATTTATCAGAAAATCCTTACTTTCCATTATTAAGGACAGTTTATATTCCTCAAACACAAAAACGGGGTTTGGTTTTCATTTGGCTGCAGCATTGTTCCACCTTGAGAAGGAAAAATCACAAGAAAGAATCCGATATGAGAGGAAACCACAACCCCGGTAATTTAATCAGAGTGACTCAAATCAAAGGAGGCAAAAGTTCAGGATCTGAATGCAATGTAATGTATCAGTTCCTTAGAACCTACTGACATAGCTCACTTGCGGAGGAGCAAGCCTAGACAGAGGGCTGAGTAATGAAGATGGATTCATTCTGTTATCAGGCAGCCACTTACTGGGCCTGATGTAACCTTAAACATTGAGGATAGCTCAGTTGCACAAAGAATCTAATTAATGAATAGCAGCCATGAAAGAGGACAAGGCAAGTGTGCATTTGCAGATGAATTCCAGACACTAATCAAACACTGTTCAAGTGCTTTGCTTGGTTTGTCTCCAGAGCAAGGCAATATTTGGCCAGGACTTAAAGCAATGTTTGCACACTGGCTTGATGACTGCATGCATGCTTCAGTGTGTTTTATATGTGTGTGTCTGATTCTTTTGATTTGGTTTTCTTGTTTGTTTTATTTGTGTGAAAGTGCTTTATACCGTTTTAAAGTGCCAAGCCAGTGGTAATAAACCACTACATATACAGATCATGTGTAATCTTGTATTATTAAGTTGATTGTTTACCCTCCATCATTGGTCAACTCTACAGTTAATAGGACTTATATAAGGGGGAAATGTCTACTATTTGCGCGTTATGGCTATAGCTCGGTATATATTGATTGTTTTTAGCTGGAAACCCACTACACAATTTAAAAGCTAATGGCTACTAAATTAGTTTGTGTCACCATAGACAGAGAATGTACATTATCTTGTAATGGTAGTGTTTAGGGTGCAAAACCCTGGCCTTCGACAAATTATTTAATGACTAGATCTGGATGCGATCCAAGTGATCCATTCTTTACTTGTTAAGAACACAACTCTAAGCAAAGTGTGCACTTGTGTAATTCATCAAGGTTAGACATAATTAGGACCCATTATTTCGCCAAAGTTTTTTTTTTTAAATAGTCAACATAACCTGGTTCCAGACCTGTGCATGGCTTTACATTTAAATAACCAGATCATTTTTATGTAATAATTTCTATGAACAGATATCTGCATATGAATGCAACATATTTAGAAAATGGTATGGAGGATTTTGCTATTGGAAGCCTCCTGGTTTCATGTGTCGCCTAGTAGGATTCACCAATGTCGTTTGAGCCGACTTTGGTTGCATGCTGGTAAACTGTTTGTGTTGAGAGCAAAACACAGGAAACACATTGACCAAATGCAGGCTGGGAAACCATCGGCTATCTTCTGGCACAGAAATGTGCATATGACTTGAGATTGGACTGTTAATACCAGCACTTTGAAGAGGAAGTCTTGGGGTTGCTTGCTACACTGGAACCCGAATAATATTAGTTGTTACCAGTGCTTGAATTGGAATAAAAAAGGTGCCAGTACTCTAAATCAGCAACAAGTATTTCGCACAAAGTCGTAGTATATCCTATAATGCTGGTGGGTTTGTCTCTTTACTGTATATTTTAGAAAGGCTCACTGTACTTAAACAAAATGACTCAGGGTGCATCTGAGATTAGAGGGGGTGCAGTGGTAAAGTGCTATTTTTATAAGTGGGGAGTGGACCTGACACCCTCTAGTCTAGGGGGGTCCGGGGGCATGCTCCCCCGGGAACATTTTTTTAAAAATATTGAAGTTAGATGCATCAATCTGGTGCAATTTGAGAGCAAAATGAAGAGATATATGGATACCTCTCAACATCCATAATGAAACAACTGTAAACAGATTTACTTTTTCTTTATGGATATAAAAGAAAGTAAAGCTTGACTCCTACTGGCTGGTTAAATGACTCCTCGTCCCTGAGGCCACTACCAGTTTTTTGTGCCATTTTGCTGGATTTATTTGTCAATAGCGTTGCTGCACAAAGTGATAGCCCTCTAGTTTAAATCTACTACCCAAAAAGAAACATATGGAGATGGGTTACTATTTCAAAAAAATTGCAAATCTATTTGGGAACAGTGGGGCCGGGCCTCAAATCCTATAGGGGGGTCCGGGGGCATAATCCCCCGGTAAGATTTTTTTTTTAAATGTTGGACTTAAATGCATCAATCTGGTGCATTTTGAGGGGGAAATAAAGAGACTACACCCATATGAAACAAAAATGTATACATTTTAAATAATCATAAAATCATAAGTACATGGCCATAACCAATAACATACAATATCCAATATGAAAAAACATTGAAACTTGTTTATTTATTTGTTTTTGGTTCATTTATAGTTGTGAGTGTGTCTGGGCTCCTGAATCGGCCTCTCCTGTCTCCCTCCTCTCCCCCTGCTCCTCTTTGAGGCAACAGCAAAGACTAGTTTTAGCTCTTAACAAGTTTATCTTACCTTTTTTCACCTAGTTAACATTTTGTTTGTATTATTCATGCATATTTTACTAATCACTACCCCCTCAAATGGAAATATGTGTTTACATAAATGTTGACCGAACCGTTTGAGACCCACTGAGATAACTTAAACTAAGTTAACTATCTAAAGACTCAGAGAGTAATTTACCGCACCAGAGCTGTAGTTATCAGCCTCTCAGTCTGGCAGCAAAGGACTCTCCCTCCACCTTGTTGTTGAAAAAGCTCCTTATATCTGTTAGCGCAGCTAGCTAGCACCAGATGCTAACAACAATACACGTAACCGGTGCGCGCGCTTTCTCGCTCGCTCGCTCGCGCCACACATACACCAACACACACCCTCCCGAGCTTGAATGACACACAGAGAACAATTGAGGGCATTAGTATGATCTGTATGAAAGTGGCAATGTCGGCAGGCCACGTCATGTAGACAGCCAGTCACCCTCTGTGAGGCAGAGTCAGACCCACATTTGCGCTGCGTTGCGTTTACAATATATACGTATATTGCCGGCGGCTGAGTACCGGCATTTTACTGAGTACCGGCACCTTGCCGGTACTCAGTAAGAAGTGCCGGTACCACATGGGTAAAAATCAGAAGTGCCGGTACTGCGTACCGGTGAGTACCGGCCCAATTCAAGCACTGGTTGTTACACCCTGAGACTAAATAGTCATCAAACCAACAGCTGATGGGTTGATGAAGTCAAACAAAATTGTTATTCAGTGTGATTAATAGGCCATGCAAGCACCTTATGACACTGTGCTAGGACATAGCTGTGAATTGAATAAATGCTAATGTAAGCATGATAACATGCTAAAAATGGCAATACTACAAATGCTTGGCAGTCGATGCCTTATGGTTAACACCTGAGTGTAGCATGTTTAGCAATAAAGTTTGGGACGATGGAAATGCCATGGTCTTTGGTCAGAAATCAAAGTATTAAAACTATGCAAAGGTCAGAGAAGAACCAATAACATTTAGAGCGGATCTAAAACATGTTGCGGATACACAACACGTTATTTCTCCTTTTCGTTAGTATTTTTAATGGGGCATTGAAATCTAAAACTGCAACCTTTTGATGAATGTGTTTATCTTTCTGGTGAAACAACAGTGTGTATTCCTGACACTTACAGTACCTCCTGCTCTCTGTTGTCCAGTACCAGATCCAGAGGAGGTCTCCATGGCGCCCTGTGAGCTCCCAGGGGCAGACGTGGCTGGTGCTGCTCAGTGCTCTCGTGTTGCTGTTTCTGGTTCCTTACGCTGTTTACTGCCTAATGACCGCCTTCACCAACCCTCCTCCTTCCATCACCTTTAAAGTGGCAGCAGCCTCCTTTGGTCTGCTGACAGAGATCCTGATCATCAAGTGAGTACTTTCCTTTTAGTATTAACTCTCAAACCTGTACTTAAAGTGCCCTTGGTCTGAACTTCTTCTCACATGGCAAACAAAGTCAGAACATCATCTATTAAAATCATGACGACTTCTCCCATCTCTGTTTTGTTTTGTCCTAGCTGTGTGCTCTTCAGCTAAATACATCTTTGAGCAACATTTCATCTTTATGTAATCTTCAAAACAAGTAGCGGTGAGTGTCGGTTTCATCCAAATAATCATCTCTGAAAACATGCTGTTCTGCGACCCCCAACAACCCACTACCTCTCTTGTTTTTTCTCTTGTGCTTCTTTCCCATTTCGATATTGCTAATTGGAATGATGCCTGCTGTATTGTAAACCATTACTAAAGGAAAAGTCAGTTTTTATCAACATCTAGCTTGTAAATAAGTCATTAGATTCCTGGCATAAACAATATCTACTCTGTGATTAGAAAGCAACATATGGCGGATACTGTAATCAGATTACAAATGCAGGTTATATCATCTCTAACTGTTTAAAAGCAGTACCCAAATCAGACTGAAAAATACAGGATTACGTGAAAATAGAGAAATAATAGTCCTAATGGTAAAATATTGTGACATATTGACTGTCCCTCATCAACTGATGCTGGGATTTAGACAAGCCCAGCTTGATAACATTTATTGTGAAATATAATGGGAGTAGTCAAAGTGATGTAACCTTCCATTCACCCTCAACAAGCGTTTCGTGCCAGTAGCTAAATTAAAACTTTGTGTTCCTCTAGTATTTGTCTTAACTAAAATAGAGAGGCTGTTTGTAATTAACTCAACAAGGCTTGTAACTTTTTTCCCCCATTAAGTGCCTTTGCAAGGAATGCGGCTAGTGAACTGGTAATTAATAAATATGGTTGCACTGCTAATGTGCTTCTGCATCATTATGTTGTTGCAGCCCTTATCCACGCTAGTAATGAGCTGTAATTTTATGACAGGAAATTGGTTTGTTTACAACACATTCAGCGGCTTCAGACGAGATACATTCTTGGCAGATCTGGGCTGCAGGTAAAGTGCTCATTGTTCGAGTTTAAAGAGGTTCAAATACGTTGTCATGCTAACAGTTATACCGTTAAAATACTAACACTTTGTTAATGAGCATGAATCATTCAAAAATAACTTGTTGTTCAGGCTTTTTTGAAGCTTCAAAGCCTGAACAAGTCTAAAACATTTGTAGTAAACCCATAATCCAAACTGTATGTATTATCATTATATATAATGGTGGAACAAGTATGTTTATATGTAGCAAACGTAAAAAATCCACTGTGTCAAAGTATTCTCATACAAGTCAAAGTTCGTCATTCAAAATCCTACATAATTAACGTGAAATTGTCAAAAAACACCATTAAATTCAATTGGCTGGCTTCCTGTTGGGTTTGCTGACTCGCTGTAATTAGGGTCTGAGACCTGAGGTCAGCGAAGACTCTATTGAAATCGGTCGTGCAGTGACCGATAAACCTGCGAAAAACACCCAAAACAGGGAAAACGACCGGCAAAGGCACAGAAAAGGTTCAGAAATCGTGACGGCTGATAGGCCGAGCGAGCCCAGTCACGTGGGCTCTCCCAAGTGACTGCAACTCGTATTATTGATATCGTTACGATCAATTTAGTCGCTCGCTTCGTGAGCGATAACCAAGCAAAACCCACAAAAAACAGGCAAAAGGAGTGGCAAAAGCCCATTAAAAGTGGCCTAAATCATGACAGTAGGTATAGCCTACAGCGACTACAGTGACGTGGCGTAACCCACGTCACTGTAAACTAGCACATTATTGAAATCGAGTCAAAAGTTAACAAAATGACCAAACTTCACATGATGGTTGACACTGCGGCCCTGAACAGCTCTAGGTCAAATCTGATGTTACTTAATTTGGCGTTACCATGGCAACGGATCCTTCGCCATAAAACACGGTGCTGCTGTAACTCCAATGGACACGGTCCCATCGTCCCCCTATCTTCACTTTTATATCACCGGTCCATGCCTCAACAGCTCTACGTGGAATCTGAAATCTCACCATTTGTCGTTTCCATGGCAACGCTTCCCTCGCCATAAACACAATGTTTTCTTAAGTCAATAGAAAATGGTCCAAACAGCACCAGACTTCAGACTATCATTAATGGGCCGGCCCTCAATAGCTCTACGCTAATTATGGGATGTCATCATATGCCGTTGCCATGGCAGCAGATCCCTCGCCATGAAACACTGTGTTGTCCTAACTCACTGGAAAAACGTCCAAACGGCACCAGACTTCAGACTATCATTAATGGGCCGTGCCTCAACAGCTCTATGCCAATTATGGATTGTCATCATATGCCGTTCCCATGGCAACTTATCCCTCGCCATAAAACACAATGTTGTCTTAAGTCAATGGAAAATGGTCCAAACTGCACCGGACTTCAGATGACAGTTAGTGGTCCGGCCCTCAACACCTCAATATGAAAATAGTGAGTTTTCCTCAAAAGCTGTTGCCATGGCAACGCTTCCCTCGCCGTTAAGCACAATATTGCTATAACTCCTGTGTAAATGCTAAGTGGTATTAAACCTGTGTTAAAATAATGACCTAAAAGCATTGCTTGCTCAGTTCCAGCTTCTCTCCTGTCCATGTCTCAGTCTGCTCCTCACACTGGAGGTGTCCCACTGCAGGAACAGGTTTCTGTTCACTCATGCATGTTATCACTGGTGTGATTGGGAGGGTGGTGGGTGCCCTTGTTAGGATGGGTGGGCCTCACAGACCCGTGCCCCATGGTGCTTGTGCTGCCTGGGATGTGCCAGCCTCCTGCTGCCCACTGTCAGCCTGTATCTCAGTCACTGTTCCCCCCGGGGGTGGAGGTCCCTGTGAGGCCCGACCCCCTCATCTCTCACCCACCACACGGCCTGGTTTCTAAGAGAAAGAATGAGACGAAGACAAACACATCAGAAAAACCTTCTATATTGTTGAATCCATATTCTGTACTCTCGTGTTTTTTTAATAATCACTCTTGATGAAATGGTCACATGCTGTAATGGCAATGTATTGGTATAATGGCAATGTATTGGAAAGAGGGCTAAAGCATTTTGCTGCCATCCAGTAGGCTAAGTAAAGTAAATGAGCCTCTGTTTCTTACCTGTTGTCAGTTGCCATGGCTACATCACTTCAGACGCAGGTTTTGTTTTCTTGAAAGCAATTACATTGTCAGTTCTGAGGAAATATGACAGTTTAGAATTTATTTTTTTACTATAATAAAAGGTTATGGTCATTTGGCTAATAGTTGTAATGCTTTCTCTTCTGTTTGTTAAAACCAATATTCTAGGTTGTTCTTGGTGTGAATAAGTTCCTTAAAAATAACAAAAGCAAAATCAATGTATCCTACTTCAGTTGTTCCTCCATCACCATGACATAGCAGTAGCACTGCAGTTTATTTTTGCGACTCAGTCATCATCCTGCTCCATAAGAAACTCACAAAAGAACCAAAGCTGAAAATAGTCCCCAAATAACACACTTTTTCTTAGTTTAACTAACGTTTGCAAAAAACGACAGTGCCCAGCTGTTTACAAAAATTACTGAGCCTTTTTTTCAAATGAAACTATTAAATTGTGACCCATAATTAACAATTGAAATTGTGCGTAGTAACTAATGGGCTTCATGGAAATTGCAGTCAATAAGAAAAATATTGACTTATAACTGAATTTTAGTTCAAAAGTTGTCCGGCTATTTCAGAGATATTTCACTTTCACAAACTTGGCAGTGCTGGGTTAAAGTGCTGCAAGCTCAAATGAATGTAAAAGGAAACCCAGTGAAGTGTACATTATTTGTTCTTCACAGTGTTGTTAATTTTGTCAGCTGTTTTATAAATTAGTCTTAGTCTTGAGTCCTATGTCCTTCTTAATTTTTATCCTACTTAGTCAATATTACTGCAGGATGATATAGTCATAGATAGAAAATAAGGTACCACTTTACAATAAGACTACCCTTATAAAGGATTTATAAAGGGTTTATAATTAGGTTATGAATTAGGTTGTAAACACTTCACACTAAGCCTTATATTGGTTACTTAGCGAGAATCAACTCAGTGAACAACAGATACCAAGGATGCTGGGTGATGAAGAAGACGAAGTTAGCTAGGTAACCAATATAAGGCTTAGCAGTACAGATACATATGGGCTCACTATTTGGCAAGCAACCGGTCACAGTTGCCCTGTTTATCTCATGTCTTATAAAAGCGTATTAATGATTTATAAAGTGTTCACAACCTAATTAATAAATGAATTACGAACTATTCGTAAACCCTTTATAAGGGTAGTCTTATTCTAAAGTGGTACCGAAAATAATTAAACCTGTGCCATCTTGTTCTTGAGGATTACATTCATAGATTTAATAAAAGAAAATGAACAACAACTTATTTTGTATGAATCCTTCATATTTCTATCCACTCCAATGTGGCTTCCTGTTTAAACCTTTAACATAATCGTTATTTTTTCACCATCGGTTTGCAGGTTTGTTATTGGACACATTCACAAAGTCACATGACATTTGTCAGGCTTGAACTGCCTTTCAGTTTGCTGTCACACAGTCTGCACCCTCTCCTTCCTGTATGTCAGGGCGAGCGCTGAGACGCTGCCTGACCACGCAGCTCTGCACTGTGAATTTTTATATGCCATGCCTGGAGGTTAGAAACTCTCATTATGCCGTGTTAGATTTATTAAAATAGATTATGGAAATGTTAATTAAGTCATTAATTACATTATTTAAGCAGCATTGACAGATAAGGGAGTGTGTGTGTATGTGTGTCGGGGGGGGGGGGGTTGTCGAGCTCCCTGGGTGGTTTAAAAGGATGTGATTGGTGACAAGGGACACTGTGGAGATGGCGTCTAACCGCTAGCACTGACATGATACAAAGTGGCCTCCGCTGCTCTCTCACCTCATGCTACTGTCAGCTGCCCGAGGACCAGGAGCTATCCGTCCTTTTGCAGATATAAGTCTTCACAAAAGGATAAATGTACTTGTTAAAAATGTAGTAACTACACACTGAGAGCTCAGTGCTTAGAGTATAGACATTTGCAATCTGCTTTACATTTTCCTCAGTGGAGCATTTGGTGGAGCATTTGCTGTGACATTTGAGCCAAGGCCTCAAATCATATTTCCAAGCTGCTCCCAAGGAAAACACAACGGCACAATTGTAAGATGAATTACCCGGGAGTTGATACTATGCTCTCTTATCTGTTGACAGTTTAGTTACCGCGAAGCACAATAAATGTGTTTTCCCATTCTCTGAGAATTTAGCTTTTCTTTGTCCCATCAAGCCTATATTAAGGGAGGGGAAATTGGTCTGATCACACTTGATAAGAGCAAATAATAGATGTTGTAAACAAGCAGAATGCTTCAATTCTGATCTAAGGCATTGATTTGCCTCAGCAGCCAATTACTGTGTGGACTGAGGTTATGCATCCAGTCGATCTTTTGGGAGAGGGAGTTTTGTCTGCTGTCTTTGACTTTGTACCAAACAGTTCCTAAAATGTGACTGAATATAAAATGTATCATTGAAGGTACTTATTATTCCCGCCAGCTGTGCTGATCCAGTGAGTTTACCCTGGTATCTTCTGAACCACTCCAGGGTCCTTAACCGGCTCCTAATCAAACTATATTAAATGATGGCACTGACATGCACATTTGCACACACACAAGTACACACACGGATGCCCCCCTCCTTTGATTATTTTATTTATGTTTTCTTTTTCTTCATATCTCTATTATTCTTTTGATTTTGTACAACTTTTCTTGTTGATCTCTGTTTGTACTATTTTCTTTCATGTGTTCTTGTTATATGTTGGCTCTGTAGATACAGCTTAATGAAAATGTAAAAACTGCTGAATACAATCCGACCATGTCTGTGAAATGAATTTGAAGCTGAAATAAAAACTGAGTTAAAAGAATGTAGGTACTTATTACAGCAATTTACATACATTTATCGCTTTTGTATTATCACAAGTTTAGTGAAAGTCTAATCTGGCTTTAAATTTGGCAATAGCTTAATGTTCGCTAATTACTTAAATAGCTAACATTAAGAAGCAAAAATGCTAGATTGATGCAGCATAGCTTAATTAGAGATAGCTGGCTAACCTTTTCGTTGGCCCTGAAGTGCAAGTCAAAACAACACACAAAACACTACAGCATTTCATAAAACACAACGACATTTCAAAAAACACTACAGCATTTCACAAAACACTACAGCATTTCAGAAAACACTACAGCATTTCAAAAAACACTTCAACATTTCAACTTCTACGGAAAGTGTATTCCTTAAAGCCCCTGTCACACTGTCCCGAAATTGACACCAGATGGACACACGATAAAGGAAATGTTCAAATTCGGTTCTGATCGTAACAACATCGGGCCATTCGTGAGGGCATCTCAAGTCATCGTATGACCGCCGGTGGAGTTTCTCAGGCTCCGGCAGCAACTTTGTGAGCGGTGGCAAAATCTTTGGCATGCTAAAAAATTGCTGGAGGACCTTGCGAAGGTTCGTTTTCGTGTTGAATTTGTGTGTCCATTTTGCCCTTCATAAGGCACTCGTGAGGGCATCTTGTCAAATCGTATCATCTTCGTCTGATCATCGGTGCCATCGGGCATTTTTTGCCTCACGAAGACAATACGAAGGAAACACTAAGCTGCCCGATTTACTTAGGAAGGTAACACGACTACTTGATGCCCTCGCAATGCCATCATGTAGCCATCGTATTATAGTACGATGACATCGAGATTGCATTTATTGCACACCAAAATCATCTAAACAGATTAGGTAAATAACCCAATTTGTGTTCTGTGAAACTGAAAAGGATATTACATTGTTTTTGTTACTTCCGTTGCAGTTGTATGTCTTACAGTTTCTCTCGATTGCTAACACCCTAAAATTATACATAAGCACAATTCTTTTAACTGACACTCAAAGAGTAAAAACATCGGCTCAAATCTCCAAAACTCTGAACACGTTTTCAGCTTTTCACACAATTTGCAAATCAACATGGCACTTTTTGCAAACCACTACACATGTGTCTCCACGTAGGACACAGGAATCTGACATAAAGTCACGTGTTAGCTGGTTTAAAATACTGATATTCAAAATGCCTCACACATGGACCAATGATCAAGAAACACGTTCCACCTGACCAAACACCTGGTAGCATAATTGTTGGCTCATCAATCAGGATGTTAGCACTATAAAAAGACCACAGGTGAGTACTTTCTTACAGCAACAATGGAAGCCAACATGGAAGCAAGAGGAAGAGGAAGAGCTGGGCTGAGAGTGAGAGGAGGAGGAAGAGGTGGGGTGAGAGTGAGAGGAGGAAGAATGAGAGGTAGAGGTAGAGCTGGAGGGAGAGGACGTGGACAAAGAAGAATACTCTCTAATGAAATGAAATGTTATCAACCATGGTGTGACGATGAGAGAGGCTGGACAGAGGGTTCAGCCTAATCTAAGCCGATTTACTGTTGCCTGTGTAATCCGGACACTTAGACTTGAAAACAGGTTAGTACCCCGTTTTTAGCTCTGCATAATTCATGATATATCAGTGCTTATATCTGTTGTGTGAAACGTATTTACTTCATTACTGTAATTGAATTGTTGGCATGTTGCATACTATAACTGTACAAACATCCTGCGAAATGTACTGTGGTAGACTTACTTGTATGCAACACAGACACTGACCAACCACTATATCTTTGTTGTTTTTTAACAAAGAGGTGCAGGTGGAAGGCTAAGGATTTTCAATGAGGCACAGGAAGCAGCAGTTACAAACTGGGTTTTGGCAAACAATGCCATCACACTTAGAGAGATCCGAAGCACAGTAACTATGTGCTGAGATGCACAATGTTATCTTTGAATAAAATGTGATTTTCTTTCAACAACTCATTTGTATTTCTTCATTTACTATTGTTTGACCACCCAACTACACACTGCTGAGCATAATCTAAAGCATTCTCATTTTTTATGGGCCATGCTCTGTACATAGAGGTTTCTGCAGAGAAAGATTGCTTGAGTTTACAGAAATGCAGTAAAGGAAGAAATACAAATGAGTTGTTGAAAAAAAAATCACATTTTATTCAAAGATAACATTGTGCCACATGCATCTCAGCACATACAGTAGTTACTCTGCTTCGGAAATCTCCAAGTGTGATGGCATTGTTTGCCAAAACCAAGTTTGTAGCTGCTGCTACCTGTGCCTCATTGAAAATCCTACACCTCTTTGTTTCTCAGTCCTTCAGATGAACATCAAAGATATAGTGGTTGGTCAGTGTCTGTGTTGCATAAAAGTAAGTTTACCACAGTACATTGTGCAGGATTTCTGTACAGTTATAGTATGCAACATGCCAACAATTCAATTACAGTAATGAAGTAAATACGTTTCACACAACAGATATAAGCACTGATATATCATGAGAGTATTCTTCTTTTTCCACGTCCTCTCCCTCCAGCTCTACCTCTACCTCTCATTCTTCCTCCTCTCACTCTCAGCCCAGCCCTTCCTCTTCCTCTTCCTCTTGCTTCCATGTTGGCTTCCATTGTTGCTGTAAGAAAGTACTCACCTGTGGTCTTTTTAAAGTGTATGTTTAAATGTTAGCGCCCCCCGAAGAGGCACAAGCTCTTACATTGAGTCTGGATACATTCTAAATCAGGGGTATTCAACTGTCAAACTCAATTTCATCGCGGGCCACATTAGCATTATGGTTGCACTTAAAGGGCCGGTTGTAACTATATAAATATACATATATAAATATATAATATATATAAAATAATGTATTATATTACATTATTGCCTCTGAATTGGATTATTATTGGATAGGGTAATAACTTCGTAATTAACTACGTCTGAAAGCAGAAGTCTAGGGCAAATAATTGCAAGTCTCTTCAGTGAGCATGTCACAAAATGAGATGCATTGCGGGACATGTAGTTTATGGGCAACCTGCTTCTGTAAAGTGGCATGTAACCATATAATAAACGTATTATAATGTTTGCAAACTCTTGTGGGCCACATTAAATGAAGTCGCGGGACGGATTTGGCCCCCGGGCCTTGAGTTTGACACCCCTGAGTTAGAGAAAATCTCCCCATGCAAAGGTCCGGAACTTCAAAATGTCTATGTTGCTTTATGAATTAGTGTGATATGTATTGTATAGCCTGTAGCTTTATCAATGTCTGCATGTAATCAACAACTGACTGCCAATCAAATAAAGAAAGTACAATTCAAAAACATTATTGTCAATTAACATTGAACTATACAGATATAGGCTACAGTAAAATACTGTGGATATGTGTAATGTTCCTCTCAGGCTGCATTTGAAAATGTGTGCATCTTAAAAGTGTTTAATTTTAGATAAATAAAATAAAGTGTAGCAGCAGCTTGAGTGTCTCTTTTTCTTTGTTAACCGTTTCACATCATGACTTAACAGTTTCAGAGGATTATAGAACAATATCAGTCTTTAGATTTACACATCATAACAATTGAACAGTTTTAAAGTTTCTCTTTCTTTCCCTCTTGTATTGCAGTCCCTCCACTCACTTTTTTTTATTCACTGCAAGAATTGAGCTTGAGCTTGTCCTGCCAGGAATTTAAATCTGGGCTGGAATGGTGTCAGGGCCATTCTCATACAAACATGCAGGTGCTCATTGGTTAGCCTCGGTTAGCCTCGGTTAGCCTGCCCTGGAATGATATTTATTTGTTGTGACCTCAGTTCTGACTTGAGAGGGAATTTTTGGTCCAACACTTTGTGTTTTGTCTCATAGTGGCGTTTTGGCACTTTTAATGAGCGCCACGGTGTCTGAACAAATGAGACACACTGGTTCTGTGCTCCCAGTGAGCAGGATGAACATGAATGAGTCCGTCCACTCAGGGTTAAAAGCTCTGTTCTCACTGTCCACTTTCCTCTTCTTGGAGAGTGCAATGTGTAATTATTTATCTCTCCCTGTCTGCCGCGAACACGCCTGTTCACTCTCGTCTCCGCTCCTCTCCCTGTATCGCTAATTATTATCTTCACTCACTTTCCTCTCCGCTTCTCTTTGCCACGCTCTCGTCTCTTCTTCTGTGTTTCTCTCCCTGTATCGCTCACTCGTATCTTTCGCCCCCTGTCGGCGGCGGATAAAATAGAATCGCCACGTCAAAATTGAAATCCCTTATTAATGTATTGATTATAGGTCCGGGTCCGTATAGGTCGGCGTCTGGGTCCGGATCCGGACCGCCTGTTGCCGACCCCTGATCTAAATCATCAGCAAAGTCTACGACCATATTTCCTAGTGCGGTTCGGGTGCCATCGTGTGGCCTTCTGTAGGCATCGTACTTGCTTCGGATGTTGCTTTAATGTTGACCATGTTCGGGGCCATCCGTGCGAAATTCAGAATTCTATATTCATGTGTCCATCTGGTTTCAATTTCGGGACAGTGTGACAGGGGCTTTAGGGAGAACACGTCTTGTTTGTGATTGGACAGAGTCTGCCAGAGAAGCGCTGCTGTGATTGGTTGTTTTTGCTGCCAGTCAAGAAATGACGCTTCGTGTTTGTTCATTTTGTTGTAGTCTACCATAGTATTTACATGGAGATAAGCCCCGAATATTCGCATCGCTCTAATTGCTCAAGTTTCACCGCGGCTGTCAGCTGTGTTTACTCCTGTCATTCAAACAAGACGCGCTGGAGAGGGGGCGGGGCTTATATCCATGCACAATACATACTATGGTAGATACCAAATACAACAAAATGAACATATTTTGCCATGATTTAATTGTAATACACGTTTAAGAAATGATGCCGAAGTAACAACATACTGATACCGGTTAGTAAAAACCATGCTTTAATGCTTTGACAAGTGTGCAGACAAGACGGCAGGCGAAAAACCTTTTAAAATGCGTGTTTTCTGAATGGAGATAGGATCGATCAGGCTAAACTAACCTGTAGCTGCTCCGTCCACACTCAACAACAACCTTATACAGACAGAAATAAAGCAGCGACTGTATTCGCCATTCACCATTTTCAGACAGTCTGCGTTTTGTACATGTTTCACTTTTGTCCAGTTTCTGAACAGACATAAGGAGCTGTGAGCTCTGTGTGCTAACAGCTAACGGCTGATGTTTTGGGGCATGTTGCGCTGTCGGGTGCTGACCATTCACGAAGCGTCATTTCTTGACTGGCAGCAAAAACAACCAATCACAGCAGTGCTTCTCTGGCTGGCTCTGTCCAATCACAAACAAGAAGTGTTCTCCCCAAAGGAATACGCTTTCCGTAAAAGTTGAAATGTTGAAGTGTTTTGTGAAATGTTGTAGCGTTTTTTAAATGCTGTAGTGTTTTGTGAAATGTTGTTTTGACTTGCACTTCAGGGCCACCGTAAACCTTAGCTTTTATGCTCGCTAACGTTATTGCAAACATAAGATTGTACTGTATAGATTGGTTGGCTAGCTTGACTTCACCAGCGAGTTGGATCCATGATACTAACTTGTATGATAAAAAATAGGTTGATTTTAGCAGACGGTATGTAACGATAAAAAGAAAATGTGTATAATTAATGATTGCTTTCTATTTGCTGCGGCAGCCAGCTAGCCAACTGTAACTTAAGCTTAGTTAAGATTAGCTATCTAGCTGTTATTTAGCTACACGGCAATGGATCTTGCATTTATTACATCCAGGGGCAGACTGGTCATTGGGAATACCGGGAGTTTTCCCGGTGGCCCATGCTGTGCGTGGGCCAGAGAGCAGGTCGGATTTGAAAAAAAAATATATTATTTATTTTATTTTTATTTTTTTGCCTCAATCCTACCGGCCCACATCTGTAAGTGTTCCGTCCACTACCTTTTTTTTTTTTTTTGCTTACCTAAATCTTACCGGCCCACATTTGTAAGTGTTCCGGCCACTTCCTGGGAGTGGGTGTGTGGGGGGGCTGGCTGGCGCTGGGCTGGGCCGTTTTGATAGGCTACCTATGTTCTATCTATCAGATAGTTTCACTTACACATATCAGTGATATCACAATACCCACCACCCCCTTTCCCTTCCATCACCAGTGTTGCCAGATGGGCAGTTTTCCAGCCCAATTGGGCTGGTTTGGGTTGTATTGGGCTGGTAAAATTGGGCTTTGGCTGGTGGACAGAATTTGGGCCGGCCGGCCGATACATGCCACGCATTAAGTGGGCCTGTCTGTTAATTAATCCCCGGGCCACTTTTTCCCCCCAAGTCCGCCCCTGATTACATCCTAACGAAAGTTGACAGAATAGTGGAGCCAATGGTCAGGAACAGTAAGTTACATTATTCTAAATATGAGATGAATTCAATCTAATCTCACAACTCTATTTTGTTCAGATGTAATGGTGCGAGCAACAGTTTACTGTATGCAACTTAACGGCACCGGTGTATTTCATTGCAAAGATTTTCTGAACTTCACACATTTTTCCTTTAACTTCCATAGTTTTATAATGGGGATCAGTCTTGCCTCCTCAGGTCCTCCATCAGGTTGCCAGGCAGTACTTAAAGGTGCATTTCATGATATTAAGTGGCCGCTGATTGTAGGAAATGATACACTATGAAGCTGTCCAATCACCTAGGAGTCAAGTTATCATGATTAGCTCCTACATCAGCCACATGAAACACCCTGATAACTACCTCATTGCTGTGATAGTTAGTATACACCACATGCACAATCACATGGTAGCACTGTGCCACTACAAGACTAAAACATGCATATTTCACCTGTCTGATAGCAGTTGAGTACGCAGTGAGAGAATAAAGTACTACACCAGCCCTTAAGGTCTTGATGATGACTTGCTGGAGGTACTTGTAACCTATTGGCCAATCATCCCGGTAAAATTTTGTTTAGGTTTTGACTTGATGATGGCTAAAATGTGATGACAATTTTTTTCTGTTTTGTTTTTGCTTTCACTTCCTTACCATGCACTTTTCATGAAATGATGAGTTGTTCCGTTCTGGTTTGTATTATGTATGTTTTGTGTGGGTGAGGACCCCAGGAAGAATAGCCAATGCTCATGCTAGTGCTAATGGGGATCCTAATAAAAACAAACAAACAAACAAACCAAGAAGGATATACTGTAACATATAACATGTAGATACTGTCTCATAAGGATACATTCATAGTTTGCCAACAATATTTTCTCTTAGCAACTGAAGCACTATAAGCATTTGTATGGATACGGAGCAAGAGATGGAAAAACATTTACTTTTTCAATTTTTTAAATAAATAGTTTGACATTGTGAAAAAAAGGAGCTTCAGTCAGGAGAGGAGTCCAAAGATCACCAAAAAATGTGCCTTGGATGCTTGGATCTAATTGTAATCATGCAACATGACTTAAGAGGCCACATTTTGTCAGGACGGATTAAATGTATAGCACACTGTTGCCGGTGTGACACTTCAACTCTCAACTTTGTTTTGTACCCAGAGGACATTTGTTTTTTCAGCAGTGCATATTTCAATATATGAAAGACTGCAGTACAGTGAGGGGGAGGGAATGTGTCCTAAATACAAGTGGGCAAGAAGTGCAACACTGGTGAACAGTGTGCAAAAGCACAGCAGTAATAATATCTAGAACTAACGTATTGATTCATACAAAAATATATCCTTAAATCCTTACTTATGCCCTCTCAAGAGGGTTGTGCTGTCTGTATTTCAGAGACCCTGCCTTCTGTTCTTTATTTCTGTGCCATATACAAAGACCTAGCAACCAGGTGCTTGATCAAATTCAATCATTCAAAGGCAAGCTATGAAAATGGTCGATGTACTGTAGCTCAGAGAAAAATGCAAATATAGCAAGGCGAAACAAGAGTGAGTCAGGGGTTAGCCTTCGAGCACCGTAACCCTCATTTATGGGAGAGGAAGTGACAACTTTGAATATTTAGTTTACAAAATGAAACTGACACATTCTTCTCATTATGGCTTTGATTTGCTTAACATTCAAAAAAGGAATATGTGCGATGAAGCAATCAGACCTCGAGTCCTTGAGTCAATTCTCTTCTAATGTTTTAATTGTGGTGTTTTCCCAGGTGTGTGTCCAGCTTCCTCAGCAGCCGGTACCAACAGGCGGCTCAGAGCTCCTTCACCGTGCGGGCCAGAGGCTCGGACCAGGACCGGAGGAGAGGGGGCCGCTGGGAGGGGTCTGAGGCCTCAGCAGGGTCAGGTCAGCCTTCATCTGCGGCCTCACCCAGTCAAGTGGACGAAAGGAAAGTGGATATGTTGAAGAGTGGATGCCTCAGCCTTTATTGAACAACTAACAAATGGAGTTTACAGAATACAGCAATCCTATGGGATTAAGCCATTCAAGATATCACATTGGCTTATCAGCATGATATTTATGAGATCTTACACTTTATAACCTATCTGCATGGTGTCAAACATTGCTGTTTTCTTCCATGTCAAAGCCTTGCACTCTTTCTTCAGCAGGTATATTGTCATACTGCAAATTAATCATAAGGAAGCTAATGCACGCAGCCTTCAGGAGTTTGTTCAGGCTCAGGGAGGTAAAAAAGAAATGCTGGAATCACTCTCTTTCCTTAATGATGTCCACACAGAGACAATGGGGCGCCGCTCTGATTAGTGTCACCTGTCCTCGTGCATCTCATCAGCTCCATTATGGCTCCATCTCCCATGCTTCTTCTGCTAATTGAATAGCCTGTGAAGTGGTGACGAGGACGGGGGCGAGAGCAGCGTCTGTCCCACTGCTGCTTCACAAATGAGAGTGAAGCTTCCCAGTGAGACACTACTGAGGCTCTTAAAACATAAACCATTATCATACAGATGGAAAAGATGTAAACAAGTAGCCCTCATGTTATATTAGTGTCATATCGTCTACGGATCATGTTATCTGTAACAGCTTTCAATTGGCATCTAGTGTTTGTTTTCAGAGGGCCGATATGCTGCACTGCACATTTCTGTATCAGAATGAGTGTTAATATTAGACATAGGCAGAGGTTTGATATGTTGAAAATATGCCTACTTGGAAAGGAAATATATGTCGTTCAATACTCTGCAGCTGAGCTTGAGTTAGCACAAAGACAAGGGGGAAAAAAGCTTGGTCAATAGTAATAAAGCTACTAGGACATCTTTCACTAATAAATCAACAATGCACACCTTGTTCGTTTCATTCATACAAAAATGAGAGTATTAGAAATGGCAATTCTGTATATAGTATATTTCCAAATTGCCCCCAAAAAATGTTTTTATTGTCAACATATTCCATAAAAAAATGATGGTTCCATTTCTGATCGAGTGGTCACCTGCTGCTTGCTTGTTTGTCTGGGTATGTACATATTTTGTGGTTCTTGTTCTAATGTAGAATGCATTTGGAGGGACCTTCTGTCAAGGAATCACAATTTAATTTAGTTGGACAATCCCATGAGCTCCTGGCCTAAAAGACTGACATAGAGAAGATAGAAACTGGCCTCCAAATAGGTTGTTTGAGAATGGCCACTAACCTCCAAATCTAAAAGATGATTGAGACTGGTCCAAATGATGATGCTGCAGCAGAGAGGTTGGTGGATCAGTTCAATGATGTCCTCTCCCATTTTGCAGATGAAGCTGTTTTCAGGAGATTTTCCATGAGGTTTCTCTGGGTTTTTACCAATCCTCCAGAAATATATCGGACTGTCCCACTTGCTTTACCTGCTCTCTTGATCCTTGCTCTGGAAACATCCTAGATTCCAATTAGGCTGTTTGCAGAACCACGCCTTTGGAGATCAGACCACTGTGGAATTCACCTCTTGCTTTAACCATTAGGCAGTAGTGGCGCGAATGAAACCCTTCCCCAAAGTACTTTGTTAAAGTGTGGTTTTAGGAACCTCAGAGGAACCGAGAGGCTGTCCAGAGAACACCGTACTTGACGTTTTCTTTAAATCTTGCATAGACGCTCATTAAAGCCACAGTGTGTCCTCTAGATTAAGGTTTTGTAAAGATGTGTGGAAGACAAAGAGTTTGAGAATCTTCCCAAACAACAAGTCCAGGCATCAAAATAACTGAAATGATGTCTTAGGGCAGAGAAAATGGCATTCTGCAGTAGTTGCTGTGAGTTCTCTCAGAAAAGAGGACACTGAAAGATAAATAAGATTCCAATGACAATGGGTAACATGAGAAGCACGGGAAAGCTTAAATGCTCCAATGGGGGTGGCCAGAAAGAAGGAAGAATGCTCCGTCAGTATCAGTGCTAATGAGCTAAAGGTTTATTACAGTGTGTGTGGTGCCTGTGTGAAGCCAAATAAGCGACCTTGAGGTTATGAAAGGCGCTATATAAATTAAAGTTATTATTATTATTATTATAAGAATATGGCCCAGACGGACTAGAGGCACAGGTCCTTAAAGAGCCAATTAAAGGGAGTCTTTACAAAGGTGATTCCAGTCACACACAGTGCCCAAACAAGGGAAAATCTCAATCATTGATGCCGGTCCCCGAAAAACTGATTTTCAACCAATCAACATCACTCCTTTTCTTTGTAAAACCGTCGGCGGTGTTAAAAAGGTGTCCAAACTGCTTTTGAACATTAAGAAAACCAAAGCAATGCTTTTTGCTCCCAAGTCAGCGTCCTCTTGCCTCTCCATTGACACCCTGTTGAGTTTGTTGATACCTACAAATATCTTGGCTATTGGTTGGACAGTAATCTGAACTTCAAACACCATATCGAAGTTCTAACAAAGAAATTGAAATTCACTCTTGGCTTCCTTTACAGACTTAAATGTTGTTTTTCAACTTCATCCCGTAAAAGGTTGGTCTCTGGCTTATTCCTTTCCCAGCTGGACTACGGTGACACCATTTATAGATTTGCCTGTCCCACTGTCTTGGCCAAACTTGACCCACTCTACCATGCTGCACTGCGTTATATATCAAATGCACCCTATAGGACTCATCATTGCACACTGTATAGCCTAACTGGATGGTCCTCACTCACTATGCGTAGGATGCAGCATTGGTTTTTATTAATGTATAAAGCCATTTTAGGAAAGCTTCCACTCTACATATGTGCCAGATTTGCTCCAGTTTGTGACTTTTACAACCTCAGATCCAGTGCCTGGATACGGTTCCAGGTTCCTGCTGTGCGGACTGAGGCTGGAAAAAGGAGTCTCTTTTTTTATGGTCCTTGGTCTTGGAATGACCTTCAATCACGCCTCAAACTGACGGCACTTTTCTCTATAGCCTGTTTTAAATTGAAGTTGTCAGAAGTCCTTACCACCAGCTGCTCTTGCAGTAATAAGTAGTGCCTTTCTTACTGTCCTAATGTGCACACTGTAGTGACTGCTTTTTTCGTCTTTTGTTTTCTTAGTTATGTTCTCTGTATTTTATATGTTTGTGTTATGTGTAACGTTGCTGCCTTCTTGGCCAGGTCAGCATTGTTAATGAGATTTTATCTCAATGCTTTTTATCTGGTTAAATAAAGGTTAAATAAAAATAAATAAAGCTAGTCCTCAAAATACTCAAAATACTCAAGTAAAGTATACTTTTACTTTTCCATTTTATGTTACTTTCTACTTCTACTCCACTACAATTCAGAGGTAAATATCGTACTTTTAATCCACTACATTTATTTAATACCTTTAGTTACTTTGCAGATATACATTAATGATTAACAATATGATCAACACTTAAATAACACTTAGTTGGACCAAATTCACCAGCTACCCTGCATTAAATAAAGTTATTAAAATTAGTTCCTCCTTTACCAGTTTGATAAACACATCAATAATTCTAATCAAAACATATCATACATATGATTGTGAAATGGCCCAGTTTGCTTAATAAGTACTTTTACCTTTTAAACTTTAAGTATATTTAGATGCCAATACTTCTGTACTTTTACTTGAGTAACATTTAGAATGTAGGACTTTTACTTGTAACAGAGTGTTCCTACACTCTGGTACTTCTACTTTTACTGAAGTTCAAGATTTGAGTACTTCTCCCACAACTGATGCTATGAATGTTGGTTGCCCTGCTTTAATAATAATAATAATAAAAATAATAATAATAATAATAATAATAATTCATTTTATTTATATAGAATGTATTATTATTATTATTATTATTATTATTATTATTATTATTATTATTATTATTATTATTATTATTATTATTATTATTAAAGCAGGGCAACATTTTTGTGTCCAACAACTTTGTGTAATATGTAAGGATTTCATTGTTTGGGTTGTTGTTGACTCATTGATATTGGGGTTAATAGTGGTGTTATTTGTCTTTCTATCTGATAACCATTAGTGGAACAACACCCGACCCCTTCCTTCTCCTGTACACCATTATTTGGGATGAAAGTGAGGGTTTTTAATATGCAGATGACACGGCCTTAGTTGGCCTTTGTGTCTGGCACACACTCTCTTCAGGCTCGGTGCAAGAGAAACAATTCAATGTTGATGGCACTTAAGATATAATCATTTGTGCCAAGCAGGATTTCAGAAGAAAGCCAAATGTATTTGACATCATCGCACAGAATGACGGCCAATTTAACTAAAAAGATGAACTATATTTAAGAAAATGCACACATGGCTTTATTTATTTAGAACACAACGAGCAAGTCAGTGAAAATGTTTACAAAACCCTGGTTGAGAGTGACTGTTTGAACTGCGAGCTGCAGAATGAGATGGAAAGGATAGTTGGCATCGCCAGCAAAATAATTGGGACGCCCCAGCTTTGTGAGCTATGTAGCATCAGCATTCTCGATTTCATATTCAGACCATTAATATACACGCAAACAACTATTTGCCATGTAAAAAGAGAAAGGGAGGCTTTAACCAAACATTGTTCCAAGAAAGAATTATATTCCAAGTACAATCAGCATTTTAAAGTTTAAAAAAATGACAGATCTTGCCACAAATCTTACGCCACAGTATTTTGTTTAAGGCTTAAAGCTGTTTAAGGTATTTATCTGTGATTTTCTTTTTGAGCATTGTAGTATAAGCTTTACTTTCTCAGTGGTATATTGTAGCCAGATGTGTTCTTTATAATACTTGTTTTATGTTACCTGTTGTTGTGCCGCTTTAATGTGTTGGTGTGCCATCAACAATTGTGCAGTATGGTGTACAATGCACTTGTATTGTATTCTGTTTTAAACAAAAATGCTACTTTACAACTACCAAAATACTGATATGATGGAGAATAAAGACATTTGTAAAGAATATACTCTTTTTTAAACAGCTGTGCATTGTAGTTTTAAGAAAGCTTAACTCTTAACTGTCTTTTCTTCTTTGGGACTATTTTCAGCAGCGGATTAATCCACAGGTGGTGCTTTAGTGAGTAACTGGGGCAGCAGGAGGTGCATGTGGGATATATTCAAATGAAACTGCAGTGTGTGTTCACGGTGCTGAAGGAACGTGGTCGGTGTGGCTCTTTCTGTTTGTAATAGTTTGGGAACACATTGAAGCTCTGTGCCACAGAGGAACAAGATACATCTGTGGAAACACAGATACATATTTTGAACAGAATCACTTCACTTTTGGTTTTGGGCTTCTCATGGGATTTGTTGATAATGAGAATAATAAAGAATATCAACAGCCTTATCCTTTGTGCATGGGTACAGCAAATGTGTTCATGCTCTTGAAAATCCCGGTTGTAATTTATGACATTTTCACGTTGAGATGAATGGCTGAGAGCTCTCCTTGAGATAATTATGCAAAATAGTCCAAACACAAACACTCTGACATCAAGTCCAGACCTCACCACGCAATAATCTGATGTCATCATCCGGGTCATTTTGTCCCCCAGTTATACTATCATATGTTTGTTATAAATGTGCTGTAAATAAATTATCCTCTAAACTGTGTTTTAATGAAGTTGTGATATGAAATATCTGAAAGTCTGCCGTAGACCATCATTGAACATGGTTAACAAACTGTTGGTACAAATGAAAACGGGGACAGGTCTCTGTTTGATGTTTGCACTGACTACTCTCCAGGTCTGTGCGTTTAGTCAAAGGAACATACATAAGATATTTTTCCAGATCTGCAAAGAAAACCTTGAAATATAATGAGCCTTTTATTTTGAGTGGATAAACAGTGGCAGCTGTGATGCAGGGTGGTGTTGGTGCTCTGCTGCATCCGGAGCTCTGCTGCTCTGCCTGAGCCGAGGATGCTAATGTGGAGGATCATGCTCCCTGTGCAGCTCATCCTCTCACCCCCCTCGGTCTCACCCCTCCGTCTCACCCCCCTCCGTCTCACCCCTCTCCGTCTCACCCCCCTCCATCTCACCCCTCCGTCTAACCCCCCTCCTTCTAACCCCTCTCCGTCTCGCCCCCCTCCGTCTCACCCCTCCGTCCAACCCTGTCTCCTACAAATTACGTTCCCACAGAACTAAACTGCATTCTCAATTACGTTTAGCTAGAAACTTATTTTCTCCCACGTTACGTTCGTTATAATCGTATGTCAAATACGTTTATTTTCTACATATCTTCTAGAAACATATTTCCTCCCACGTTACGTTTCTTATGAACGTATCTTAAATACGTTTATTTTCTACATATCTTTTCCATTTATTGTCTTGCTTATAATAGTCATTTATAAATATCATTTTAGAGCACACATTTGAAATCAGTAGGCGAGGCTGTAATTTTGCCAACTGCAACTCCAGGCCCGGTTCTACGGGGGTGCATAAGGGTGCATTGCACCCTCAGTTGAGTCGTTATGCACCCTCATTTGAAAAATGAAAAGTGAAAAAAAAAAGTAGAAAAGTGAAAAAAAAAATGAAAAGTGAAAAATATGACATATATAATAACAACAATAATAATAATAATAATAATAATAGAAGTAATAATAATAATAAGAAGAAGAATATGCAGCTCATGGTTTCAAGACAGAGATGGATGGATCTGGATGGCTGGAATATTCCTGTAAAAAAGATGCCATCTTCTGCTATGCATGTAGACATTTCGATCTTTAAAACCTCTTAAGCCCCACGGACCCGGTTCTGGGGCCGAAATCGCGTCATTTGCAGGAAACAACGTCTAAGGACCCTTAATATTTAATAAACTATGAATATTTTGTATCCATATAACGGGAAAACAATTATTTAACTGATCTTTTTCATTTTTTTTATTTTAAAAACACTCAATGCTAACAGTGAGCCTCTGAATTAGCCTCGAGCGAAAAATGCTAACCTATTACTGCACCGAAAATCACTCCAACTCCCTTATTACTTATCCTAGCTGCACATCCAACACATTGTTTATGATCGTAAAGACACAGAATCTAACGGTGCCCACCTCAACACTGAAAGATACAAACTCGCGACGTTATCAACAAAAACGTACATCAAAACAAGAGGCGCTAGGTAGCCCACAACGCTAACATGGCTTACCTTCGTCTTTGTCTGGTCTAAACTGGTCTTCAATGGCATTAAAACGATAACAACGATGATGTAGTAAATAGGTTAATATCCAATGCGGCTGTGTCCCCTTTGAAATGTTCTGATAATCTATAAGCAATAAAGCTGCAATTCCGTTTTAAAATAGTAGAGCAGGCCATTCCTACGCTCTGTAGCTTCATTGAATGCGCGAAGACGCCATCTTTTTTTTTAACATGAGTGTGTGCGGGACAATTTCCCTTAGATTCTATTGGCTCTAACGGTCAGAAAGAGATGTCACATTTCAAAATCGAAGAAGGGGGGCCAGAGATAAGGAAAATCCACCCAAATGGCCCCAGAAGAGTTTTTTTTGCTAAATCTGTCTAAAAAGGTCAAATATCACTTGTTTTGTGTCAATCTTGATACAGGGTACTTATTATATGTTGTACTTTGGATTCCTAAAGCTTTTAGTCTACCCATCATCCAAGGTTAGTTTTCACTATAAGTACAAAATATGTTCTGGACGGACACTATAATTTACAGTTTTTTACCATGTTCAATCTGAATATTCTTTAAAATAAAAAATATCTATATTGATTCTGACTTTTCTACATCCAACTGGTTTATCATTACTTTGAGAAAAAAGATGATTAATTAAACCCTTTTTGAAGGGAAGATATGGTCATTTGTTCTGGGAATGTCATTTTTGAGCCTGAAACCTGAAAAACGAGCTTGGGGCTTAAGAGAAGGGGAGTGATTTGTAAAATATCCATAAAGAAAAAGTAAATCTGTTTAAAGTTCTGTTTCATATGGATGTTGAGATGTATCCATAGATCTCTTCATGTTGCTCTCAAAGTGCACCAGATTGATGGTTTTAACTTCAATATTTAACAAAAAATCTTCCCGGGGACATGGATGTGTGTATACCTCCACCATTAAACTGTCATTCTGCACATTTCTTATATACTATCTACTTACATCTTCCATCCATCCATCCATCTTCTCCCGCTTATCCGTGGTCGGGTCGCGGAGGTAGCAGTTCCAGCAGAGAGCCCCAAACTTTCTTTTCCCTGGCCACATCAACCAGCTCTGACTGGGGGATCCCAAGGCGCTCCCAGGCCAGAGAAGAGATATAATCCCTCCATCTGGTTCTAGGTCTACCCCTTGGTCTCTTCCCAGCTGGACGTGCCTGGAACACCTCCCTAGGGAGGCGCCCAGGTGGCATCCTAACTAGGTGCCCGAACCACCTCAACTGGCTCCTTTCGACGCGAAGGAGGAGCGGTTCAACTCCGAGTCCCTCCCGGATGACCGAACTTCTCACCTTATCCCTAAGGGAGACACCAGCCACCCTGCGGAGAAAACCCATCTCGGCCGCTTGTACCCGCGATCTCGTTCTTTCGGTCATGACCCATCCTTCATGACCATAGGTGAGGGTAGGAACGAAAATGGCCCGGTAGACAGAGAGCTTTGCCTTCTGGCTCAGCTCCCTTTTCGTCACAACGGTGCGGTAAAGAGACTGCAGTACCGCTCCCGCTGCTCCGATTCTCCGACCCATCTCACGCTCCATTGTTCCCTCACTCGAGAACAAGACCCCGAGATACTTGAACTCCTTCACTTGGGGTAAGGACTCATTCCCTACTTGGAGTGGACAGTCCATCGGTTTCCTGCTGAGAACCATGGCCTCAGATTTGGAGGTGCTGATCCTCATCCCAGCCGCTTCACACTCGGTTGCGAACCGATCCAGTGAGTGCTGAAGGTTGCAGACCGATGAAGCCATCAGAACCACATCATCTGCAAAAAGCAGTGGTGCAATCCTTAGTCCACCGAACTGCAGACCCCCTCCCCCACGACTACGCCTCGAAATCCGATCCATGTATATTACAAACAGGATTGGTGACAAAGCGCAGCCCTGGCGGAGGCCAACCCTCACCTGAAATGGGTCCGACTTACTGCCGAGGACCCGGACACAGCTCTCGCTTTGGGAGTACAGAGATTGGATGGCCCTGAGTAGAGACCCCCTCACCCCATACTCCCGCAGCACCTCCCACAGTGACTCCCTGGGAACCCGGTCATACGCCTTCTCCAAGTCTACAAAACACATGTAGACTGGATAAGCATACTCCCAGGCCCCCTCCAGGATCCTTGCGAGAGTAAAAAGCTGATCCGTCGTTCCACGACCAGGACGGAATCTGCATTGTTCCTCCTCAATCTGAGGTTCGACAATCGGCCTGACCCTCCTTTCGAGTACCTTAGAGTAAACTTTCCCGGGGAGGCTGAGTAGTGTGATGCCTCGGTAATTGGCACACACCCTCTGATCCCCCTTTTTGAAAAGGGGAACCACCACTCCGGTCTGCCACTCCTTCGGTACTGTTTCCGACTTCCACGCAACGTTGATGAGACGTGTCAACCATGACAGTCCCTCAACACCCAGAGCCTTCAGCATTTCTGGGCGGATCTCATCCACCCCCGGGGCTTTGCCACTGTGAAGTTGTTTGACGACCTCAGTGACCTCCCCCCGGGAGATTGGTGTCGATCCCCCTTCATACTCCAGCTCTGCCTCTAACATAGAGGGCGGAGTTGTCGGGTTCAGGAGTTCCTCAAAGTGCTCCTTCCAACGCCCTAACAATCCATCAGTTGAGGTCAACAACGTCCCATCCTTACTGTACACAGCTTGGATGGTTCCCTGCTTCCCCCTCCTGAGGTGTCGGACAGTTTTCCAGAACAACTTTGGTGCCGCCCGAAAGTCTTTTTCCATGTCTTCTCCGAACTTCTCCCACACCCGCTGCTTTGCCTCGGCCACGGCTGAGGCTGCTGCCCTTCGGGCCTGTCGGTACCTTGCAACTGCCTCGGGAGTCCCCCGAGATAACAAATCCCTGAAGGCCTCCTTCTTCAGTCGGACGGCTTCCCTACTTACATCTTATAAGAGTATAATACATATGTATAATATCAGTTTAATAATAAACAAATAATAAACAAATAAGTGCTTAAACATAGTTAACATTGCAGGAAAGCAATATATATATTAGACGTTAAGCACTTTGTCAGGCTTAATATTTATCTGTAGATACAAATGTCACTGTGTGTGTGCTGTGTGCTCTGCATGTGTGACCATTAAAGAGGGTTTCATCCCTCCATATTCTTCTTCTATACCCCCAAAGCTTTTTTCTTATTCAAAAGAAGACCTTAACCTAAAGTAGGCTACTCTTTAATGTTTAAATTAAGCCTTATTAGTTTGTCTGTTTTGCACATCCTCCTATTAATATCTAATAATAAAATAATACAATTCAATAACATGCTTTAACAACCAGGTGTCCCTTTCTATCAGCTCTGCACCGTTATGGTGTAATAAATACAGCCTATCTACCAATCGGATCAAATATAAAAGTCAGCCGAATTAGTGTTGATATTGCGAAGAGACGTATTGTGTGAAAAGAAATGTAAGATGTTGTTTAATTGCTTATATATTTATGATCCATGTCACGCTTTCAGTTTTGTCGGTAGCAGAAGTCTTCTCATCAGGGCTCTGTAAATACAGAACTACGGCAGATATGTAATATTTAATGCAGCCGAACCGTGTATTACAATGCCGTTACATGATGACTTTCAAAGAGAAAAGCAAGCACACTCGGAATAAAGTATTATTTTATTTTTAAAAAACGTTTTCAGATTTCACATCACATAAACACCAAATCCCAGCATCCAATCATTGAGCTGAGGATCTTGCCTACGTCAATTTCCGGTTTCGTTTATCACCGATGTATTTTGTTATACACACATTCCTTCACATTTACATTTGAATTTGCATTAAAGTATTTCTTGAGGCCTTCTAACATGTTTTTAAATATAACTATGGTTGTAGTTGAAGAGTTTGTAAATTAACATGAATCGAAGCTGTTGCCTGGCCACTCAATCGCACAACGTCACGTCCGTTAATTCCACATCCACACGCATGGATTAACATCGATTTAATACATTAATGTAGCCTTTGTTTCTACTAAAAGAGGTGTCGACCAGCTGGAGAAACAAGAAAATTGGCGTAATCAAGTGTGACTATTAAAAAATAAATCATTATTATATTAATATTGACAATAACAACCGACCGTCGGGGTAGCATTTGCTTGGCATTTCCGGTTATTTCTCCACTGGTTAACATGGGTTAACAATACCGTGCAACTGTCACGTTTGAAGGGACGAAATCGTGACATCTTCACGTCTCCCAGCATGGTAAATCGTCACATGTTCACGTCTTGCCGTGATATCGGGTTGTAAATATTACACATCTGCCGTAGTTCTCTATTTATAGAGCCCTGATTAGAAGACTCCTGGAGGTGTTTTTTTTTTCTGTAGGGTCTAACCTGTACACAACGATGGAGAAACTTAACAAGCAGCAGTGGTCCACTGAAGAGACCAGCTACCTACTGGGAATCTGGTCTTCCGAAGAGGTACAGAGGAAGCTGGAGCACAATCGGCCATTGTTGTTGTTGGTTTGGCTTTATGAAGCAGGCACGCAAACGGTTACATCATGACGCAAACGATGACGCAATGACGCAGCACCGGTCGGACTCTGGGCAGTGTGACAAGAGCCGATGCTAAACCGAAGAACCGGTTCTGAACCTGAAAAGCTCTAGCACGGCGCTTGAACCGGAGTTGCGTTGGTGTGAATGAGGTAAGAGATCTTCTGTTACTGTCCTTCCTTCTTAGAGGAAGTACAGAAACACGTTACTCTGGATTTGTTTTAATGTTTGAGGTGCAATAAACGACACAGCAGCTTTTTGGCATGTTAAAACTATTATTTTCTGCCTCGCTCATGAGAGTAACAGCTGGCGAAATTACAGCCTCGCCTACAGATTTCAAATGTGTGCTCTAAAATGATATTTATAAAGGACTATTATCATTATTATAAGCAAGACAATAAATGGCAAAGATATGTAGAAAATAAACGTATTTAAGATACGTTCATAACAAACGTAACGTGTGAGAAAATGTGTTTCTAGAAGATATGTAGAAAATAAACGTATTTGAGATACGTTCATAACGAACGTAACGTGGGAGAAAATAAGTTTCCAGCTAAACGTAATTTAGAATGCAGTTTAGTTCTGTGGGAACGTCAATTTTAGACAGGGTTGCTCCGTCTCACCCCCCTCCGTCTCACCCCTCCATCTCAGCTCACCCCTCTCCGTCTCACCCCTCTCCGTCTCACCCCTCCGTCTCAGCTCACCCCTCTCCGTCTCACCCCTCTCCGTCTCACACCTCCGTCTCACCCCTCTCCGTCTCACCCCTCCGTCTCACCCCCCTGTCTTACCCCCCTCCGTCTTACCCCTCCGTCCCACCCCCTTCCGTATCACCCCTCTCTGTCCCACCCCTCTCCGTCTCACCCCTCTCCGTCTCACCTCTCCGTCTCTCCTCTCCGTCTCCCCTCTCTGTCTCACCTCTCTCCGTCTGACCTCTCTCCGTCTCCCCTCTCTGTCTCACCTCTCCGTCTCACCTCTTCGTCTCACCTCTCTTCTGTCTCCCCTCTCCGTCTCCCTTCTCTCCTGTCTCCCCTCTCCGTCTCACCTCTCTGTCTCACCTCTCCGTCTCACCTCTTCGTCTCACCTCTCTCCTGTCTCCCCTCTCCGTCTCCCCTCTCTCCTGTCTCCTCTCTCCGTCTCACCTCTCCGTCTCACCTCTCTGTCTCATCCCTCCGTCTCACCTCTCACAGCAAAGTGACAGCCCTTTCTATAGACACCACAGAAGAAGTCCAGCAGTATCCCCCCCACTACCTGCTGAATGCCACAGCGACAGGACTGCAGAGGCTCCAGTGTCCCCATGCCTGTGTGGTTCTGGGCTTAATGTGAGCGTGTGGGGCCAGATGGACACTTTCATGATTGTATGAGTGTGGATTATATTGCGGGCTATATCTGGGACTCCACATGGTACAGCAGACTGTAGGAGAGGCAGGTGTGGGGGGGGGCACCTCTCCAGTGGGCTTTCTTACATCTGCACCCACCAACAGGGCACTGCCGCCGTGACACACCTAAAGGTTACTGCACACAGAGGTGGGAGGAGTAGGTAAAAGTAGAAGTAACAGAGTGTAGGAATACTCTGCTACAGTAAAAGTCCTGCATTCAAGATGTTACTCAAGTAAAAGTACAAAAGTATTAGCATTAAAGTATACTTAAAGTAGCGACAGTGAAAGTAGTGATTTTGCAGATTGGTCCATTTCAGAATAATATACTGTATATGATGTGTTTTATAATGATTGATCATGAAAGTGTTCTCAAAGCTGGTAAAGGTGCAGCTAGTCTGAATGCCTTTGTATACTGCAGGGTAGCTTGTGGATTTACTCCAGGTGGAACTAAAGTCTGATTTAACACTTGATTATATTTCACATCATTCATCCACATCTGTGGAGTAACTAAAGGGATTAAATACATGTAGTGGAGTAAAAGTACACCATTAACCTCTGAATTATAGTGAAGTAGAAGTACAAAGTAGTATTAAATGGAAACAAGTAAAGTACAAGTCTCTCAAAATGTGACTTAAGTACAGTACTTGAGTAAATGTAGGGCAGTGCTTATCAGCGGGTCAAACAGGCAGACTGCAGACCAGAGAGTCATACTGTATGTCAAGAGAAACAATAAAACAATAAGGTAAGGGCTTAATCAAGCAACAGTTATCAATCTACAGCTATTTTAATCATTGTTCAATCATTTCAAGAAGTATCACCTCAATCAAGCAAACTGTATTTATATAGCACTTTTCAAACAAGAAGGTAACACAAAGTGCTTCACAAATCACAAAGAAAGTATACCCCTCCCTTTCCCAGCTAATAAATTGTGATTGATAAAACTTGAAACCAATAGAAGTCAATAAACACAGGGCTGAATAACATAAATACATAAATAAAATAAAAAGAAACAAGGACAGAAGAAAAAGGAAAAAATATAAATGTTATAGTTAATTAAACTTTTTTTTTAATAAGCCACATTAAAAAGGTGGGTCTTAAGTTGGCTCTATCTGCAGTAAAATCTAAAATTGAGAATTAATATGCATTCAAAACACAAAGAGGCAAATCGTGATCGAATCATGAGGCCAGCAAAGATTCATAACTACAGAATCCATATTTTTCTTTGGCCACTTTCTAATCACAACATTTGCCGATATACAGGTTATTGTTGCGAAAAATGTAAAGAGGCCCTCCTTCACTCCATTGTAATGATTCCTATTATCTGACATATAATAGACTAAGCAGCAATTACAAAACATTACTTACACTGACAGAAACATCCTTTGTTGGTATCACAGCCACAATGAGCTTGTCTTTTTGCAGTAATAAACATTTGCATATCATGAATTTCTCCCCATTCAATTCACCAATCAATATACTCAATAAGATACTGAATGCGTTTCAGTCAAAAATGTGTATCTTCAAAATTAAAATATTAAACGTATACATTGTCAAATTCCAAAACATTACATGAAGAAGTAAAATTCTGTTTGCTGCACAAATTATTATTAGTATTTATAATACGCCTGACAGACATCAGATTTAACTGATGCCAGGGCTTTTGTGAAATCAGAGCTCATTAGCCGAGTCCACATCATGATGCGCTCCATCAGGAGGGATGGACCTGGCTGCTGGGATCCAGAGTCACACGGCGCAGCGTCAGACCGCATATGAATACCAGATCTGCTTTGAAGCCCAAACACTCAGATCTGGATCCGCGTGTCAGAGAGCCAAAAGTCCCGGGCTGTGAGAGACGGGGGATCTGCTTTTCAGTTGGCTACCTGTTGAGGAGGATTAAACGAAATACAGATGGTGTTTACATATTTAACAAACAAAGGCAATCTCTCTTCAGATCCTGAAAAAAACCTTTTCTACCATGAGAGGTTGTAGTTAGAAGTGGCAAAATAACTTGTAATGTTGGAAAAATGCCGCAAAAGGCCTCCTTGGAAGCCCCTAAACATGGTAAAGTTCCCTCTAAGGTGCCCATTCAGTGGAGAAAATATTCTTAAAGCCTTCTATGATGCGCTTTAATGAAGAAAATTCCCTCAAGAGTGGCTATAAAATTAAGAAAACATGATACATCTGGAGCCTTTTTTTTCATTTTTACCTCACATGTTGAAGTCTGCCACTGAACTGTGGATGTGAGGTAGTTTTGGGTCCTCTGATTGGTAGGTTGGTTCGATCCCAAGAGTCAACTTCCTTGGGCAAGAAACGGTGGGTTACATATTGTAACCCTAGTTACATAAGCACAGGCGGAGCCCTCTACTGGACTCTATGGGTACTACCTCTCAACCATACTATGCGAGCATGCATCAACTGAAATATCTATAACCGTAGCCGGCCCCCTGGGGCGGGCCTACCTGAATGCACGCGCAAATCCACCGTATATAAGGCGGCCACGCCTCTTGGCTGTCATCCTACACTTCTCTTCAGCGAGCAGCATAGGACAGACAGGGCCCCGAGTAGAGGGCTCCACCTGTACTTATATAACTAGGGTTACAATACGTAACCCACCGTTACATCTCACTTAGACTGGGATACATGCAATCATTTTATTGGAACGTGTCACAACAGATGCATCATACAGGGAGGAGGCGGAATTTGCCCTTGCGTCCTGGGTGGAGAAAGTGACTCTCTCCGCCGGGACGCTTCCTCCCACCGCCAGTCAGCTTCTGGAGGACGGTGCACCCCACCCAGAAGCCCTTTGCTGAGGCGGAGCCGTAGCAGGAGCCTGTCGACGTCGGTCAGCCCGTCCCAGCGAGTGCTGGTATTGAGCCGGTTCTCCAGGACGAACCGCGGAGGGAGAGGGAGCATCGGGAGCCACGGGGGCTCTATACCGGCGGCTCTCTCTCCGTCTTACCACCGCCGGGCGCTCTCTCCCACGAGGAAGAGCCTCAGGACGAACCAGCGGTAGCACGCGGCTGAGCTGCGCCCTCTCTTCCTCCAAGCGACTTAAGCGCTGGGTGACCGAGGTGATCGACCCGAAGAGCCATTACGTGGATACGGGGGCCCCAAGGAGACCATCCCGGTCCTTTTTGGACAGTGCGTTCAGACCCAGCCACACGTGACGCAGTGCCATTGTGGCCAGGGACATCACACGTCCAGCTGCGCTAGCCTTACCGTGGACCAGATTATTCATCTGGCCCACGCCGCGGTCCGAATAATCCTTCATCTTCCTCCTCGACGAACGGCGCCGCCCGGCCCGCTGGCATGGCGAACACGAAGGGCACCCCAACATCCTGCTCCTCCATCTCCACCATCTCGAGGTCCCGGTCCTCCGCCTCTTCCGGCGAGACATACTGCGCCTGGAAGTGCTCCAGACGCCGGTGGCGACTGGGCCGCACGATCAGGTGGCAGGCGTTGCAGGCCGGGGTCTGGATCAGGCCGGCCGCCACGTGGTCAGGCCCCAGGCACTCCAAGCAGCGGCGGTGGAGATCGGCACCCGCAATTAAGCCCGGGCACGAAGGGCAGGGTCGTTGCTCCATTAGTGGTGAGTCCATGACTTTTCCTTTCAACTTTCTGTCTTTTCTCGTCTTAGCTCAGTTGTTTCCTTGCTCGCTGAAGAGAAAAGGATGACAGCCAGGAGGCGAGGCCGCCTTATATACAGTGGGCTTGCGCACGCATTCAGGTAGGCCCGCCCCAGGGAGCCGGATACGGTTAAAGATATTTTAGTTGATGAATGCTCGCATAGTATGGTTGAGAGGTAGTACCGATAGAGTCCAGTACGGGGCGGAGCCTGAGATATAACCTAACCCCAAAATGCTCCGAGTGGCCGGTTGTCTGAATATTAGCTTCCTTGATCAGGTGGACCCTATAAATGTATATGTAGAGACGTACAGACTGAATAAAGCGCTGTTTAAAATCCAGTCCTTTTACAATGAACAGTTCTGGAGCATTTCTTCAATCATCACCATTTGGAATAATAACTTTCTCTTAAAGTGTTCCCACAGCATTCCTCATGAGTCTCTGGCTGCAGACAGGAAGTCATGCAAGATGTTTTTTCTGGCCTGTGACAGAATCACATGTGACCTTGAGATCACCTCTGGAGGACGAAGGCTGCTCTCTGGGTTGAGTCTGATCCGGCGGGTCGACTTGAATAAATTAACTGAATTACCAGCTGCCGTTTGCGGGCTCCAGGATGCAGGGTGGCATGTGCACACCATTACAACAATGATAAGGATATCTGCATGGCCTGTGTTAAAGGAATTACACATAGCACACAGAGCCTTTAAGAGAGTCTGACAGTTGTGCGCACACTAGCAACTTAGTATGACATGAGAACGTTGCTGCAGAACGACTCGCTGCCTGGCCCGAGTCGGGGCCCTGGCTCACTCAGGAGTCAAACAGAAAAGGACAGTGTTATTGTGATGCAAATGACCACAGTATTGTGCTTTAATAATGCACTAATACGTCCCTTTTGTGCAGATAGCATCACAAGATGCACAATAACACAAAATGATGTCCTCCGAGGTTCTTTAAAGCGATATGACATCAAACCCTGACACTGCAGGAAGTGCTTACTGCCTGTCCAACTGCTTTTGTCTCCGGCTTTGATAAAAGCAGATGATGGATAGAAGGCTACTTTGAATCCTGGCCACTATAGGACCTCCCATTTGCATTATATTATGTATATTGAATTGACCTCCATCCTAACGCTTGAATGTAAACTGAATTTAGGTCTTTAAGGAGGAAGTGTTGTAGCTTAAACGCAGGACACGTGGCAAGGTGTCCGATAACTGTGTCTCCACCTGTAATCTGATGCCGCTGAGAGGAAGGATCGGCCTCACTTCTGCGGGGTGATTTATGATTGAGGACATGTTAATAAAAATATCAAAACAATCTGAGCTCTGGAGGGGAAGATACCGGTCCGCTACGTACATCATGCTCGACAGGCCTGTGCAGGGACGCCTGCTCGCTGATGTTATGCTCGTATGGATGCCCCGCTGCCCTGCTCCTGAATACAATATGCAGCTGTGGTTTGGTTTTGGGAGGGTCGGGGGGGCAGTAGCACTACTCACACAAGGTGACATTTGCAGGAACATGTGCACTTACAGCCTGAGGTGAACCAGTACGGTCCAAAAGGAAACAGGAATGGTTTTCATCCTTTACATTGCACACCAAAGAGCTGATATGAGTCTTTAATTTGGGCCCAATGGAGTAAAATGCTCCCAGTGGAACGGGATGTTTCTAAATCTCCTCTGACTAAAGGATGCATATCCTAACTCACTGGAGAGACACACTCAAATAGTTCATTACACACCCTGAATGACTGGATGAGATGAGAAGATGTAGCACTGTGTTCACTTCTCACAGATCTTTTTCTCCCTCCCTCTCGCCTTTGATGGATTTATATCGAGTATGGGCGTGGACGCAGAGTCATTAAGTACGTGTTAAAAGATGCTGCAGGGATGTAGCCTGTAATACTCACTCAATTCCATTCCAATATCACTGTTCCTGAAATCTGTGATTTTCTGTCCTCATGTCTTGCCCAACACAAAATCATCACAAAGTACTCAAATCTGAATCATGGAATTCGCTGCAGACGTTGTTACTCTGATGCAGAAGGAAGCCTTGATTAGAAAAGTCCTTTACACTTAGAATGGCTTTGTGATGTCTTCAACAAGTTGCCGTAATAATTTGCTTCTATTAATACAGCAATTTGTTCTCTTCAGCTACCTCGCCATGTCATTTTTTCAGTAAGCTAAGACTGTCATGTGTCAGAAGTGAAGCAGCTGAAGCCTTGGTTGTCCAGACGCAGTGTTGAGTAAAGTGAGGGCTTAGGAGCCTTTTAGTGTGAGATCATTCCATTCACACAGCTGCACAGCTCCACATGTGTCTGTGCTGTTTCCACTTGTTAAAGTGTGTTTTCTTCAGATTGTCTCTGACCTTTTAAATTGAAGTCAATGGGGAGATGCTTAGAGGACACTTCTGGTTTACAACAACTCTACTTTGTTTGCTTATATTCTTTAACACGAGAGCAACCTATCAGGATATGTTCTTTCTACGTCATGGCCCCGCCCCTTTATGGGTGAAAATATCTGCTGTAATTTTACTGGCGGTAAATATAAAGTCTGATGTCTTTGACAGTGAGATAAAAAAGAATTAAGAATTCCATCCTTTTTTTTCTACAAGGTGTCCAAATACGATGGTCAGTCGGGCAAACATTACAGCACGTAATTGGAAATCGATGACTTGTGTCAATATGGTAAAATAAGAAGCAAAAAGGGATGGATTCAGGCTCACTGGAACTGGGGTTTCCTAGGCTTGTCAGTGTTTTATATTTAAATGCATTATTGACAGACCGGGTCCATTCGGATAAGCGTTGAATCTTTTTGTTGTTTGACATGCAGTACACCACGTAGCAGCTTTTAGTTCAGACCATATTTTTCTGCTTGGTGCTGATTCTTTGTTTTCAATGGAAAGGAGAAGGGCCCGTTATTTCACCATCAGGGACGTAACGCTGCTCTCATTTATTGGTTATGACACAATTGTATTCACCAATTAAATTGCTAAGACATGGGAACATGGCCTCATCGCTACAATGAAGTCTGACGTGCAAACCAGTCAACAGAGGAGCCATTTTCTAGTTTGTACAACTAACATGTAGTTTATTGAAATTGAATACAATGCAACACACATCATTTAATGGCGAACACATTTGTGATCAGTCAGTGTTCCTGTGTGTCCCTCTGCTGCCACACTGAAGGAACATGAGTCACACGGTAATGTGTGCTGCGGCTCAAGAGCTGTCAGATGGCTGATCATTCTGATGTATTCCAGGATGGACTATTAGAAAGACAACTATTGCTCCACCATTACCAGTCTAACAGCAGGCTGTGAAGACATGGTTTTACCTTTGTGGCCTTCACTTTGCTGTCAGACACCCCAGAGTCCATGGGCAAAAACTGTAATTTTACCTTGCAGGAACACAGGAGTAATTGTTCTATAAATGCATCAGTCGGTTAGTTAGTTTGTGTTATTGTGTGACTTTCGTGACTCAACTGACCCTGAAAAACAACAAATTCAGACAGAATTAAAAACAATGTGATTGATGCACTGGTAAATCAGCAACTTCTACACTCCAATGCAAAGTAATATTACATCTTTTGTCAACGCAGTCTGGTGGTTTTGAAGAAAGCATTTAACAGATTTGGTTCCCCGGTTGAAAAGGACTTGGTAAATATAAAGATAATGATATGAATTTGACTGGTCAACATTTACTGTGGGGAAACATTGACTATGGATACGTAGACCTTCCCCATACTCTGATGCTTTTAGTTGAATTTTGAAAAATGCTCATCACTGATTTTTAGCAATTTCAATATGTCCTCAAATATCTTGGTGTCATTTTTACCAGTTGATGACTTAAACTATGGATATAAGGCTCAGAGCAGTGCAAATCTCGATCAGACACGTCTTCTTCCCCTCTGAAACAAAGAAGAGATGAATCTCCCTAAATTGGGGGGGTGTGGCTCAGTGCACTGATCTTCGGATCAGAGGGGCACTGGTTCAAACCCCGCTGCAGTCAGCATGTCGTTGGGTCCCTGAGACACTTCACCCCAAATTGCTCCTGTGGGGATTGCCCACAGTTTTAAGTCGCTTTGTATAAAAGCGTCTAACAAGTGACATGTAATGTAATGTACCGTCCCTACAGGCTACCTTACAGCCAAGATGGTGATGAAGAATAAAAAAGAGGATATTGTATCCTGCCTAACATTAGTGGATTATAACATATTGGGGTTGGAGTTAGATGAGATAGCAGGTGCTCAAATGCGGAATTAATTAAATTGCAGATTCTTCTGCAAAATGAGATCAAACCTGCCTGTTTGTCGGGTGTTAAACCACGACAAGATACACACACAGACACAACACAACACATTATCTCCCTATAGGATCACGCATTGTGAAGATAATGAATCAATATGATGATTAAATAGGGAGCTGCTTTGGAAAGTTGCCCAAACTGGTGATGTGTGACACTTTAGCTGATGATATGAGGTTTTCCCAACAGTTGACTGCTAATATTTGACAGAAACGAGTGTGTGTTGAGTCTGAAAATCCTATTCCTGAACCATTTTCACCCTCCCCTACCATAACCAGTTTGCATTTAGTTTTTGCAGCACTGCCTTTATTGATTTCAAATGATCTAGTTTTGAATCAGCGTCTCCTAACTATGCAGAAAAACATTCCTTCTAGATTTCGCCCAACATGAGCTGTCGCACCCTGACACTGGCAAACTGAGACTTGTATAAATGTCAAGAGAGATGTGTCCTCCTTTTGTTCGCTGCAGAATTTGCCAGCAGCTCATTTCCTCCAGGAGCACATTAACAAAGCAGTTAATTCTATCATTAATTAAAAGGAATCACAATTCAGTGAACACTTCAAATTAATCTTTGGAGATTTGCTCTCACACAATGCTCCCATTCTATTTCCTTTGTCCCTTCGAAGAAATTGCAGCTCAAGAGGCATGTTGTTTTTTCCCCTCGTAATTTATGTCAGTCTGGTTCTGTGTAGCTCCGTTAGCAAAGCATGTCACCAGCACTGCCAGGTTTTACAGTGTGATTGCAAAGGGATCCAGCCATGCAACACATGAATACACACGTAGCATTAGCAGGGTGCTAAGGCTAAATAAAATGATTTTAAGTGGATTGTTTGAGTTTTTGAAGTGGGGTTTAATGAGGTTCTTATTCAACAACACAGAAGAATACATATCAGCTTAATAGTTCACTGTAATTACATATTCTCTGCTTTACTTCTTTGCTGTCAGACACCAGACTCATCGACAAATACAGTGTTTTTATGTCGCAGGAACACTGGAGTTACTGCTCTATAAATGCATCAATCCTTTAGTTAGTTTGTGTTATTGTGTGACTTTGGTAAAACTGAACTGAGCGTTTAAAACACCAAAATCATGTAGTAACTAAAACTAACCGCAACTTCTACACTCCAATGCAAAGTAAAATGACGTCTTTTGTCAATGCAGTCTGGTTGTTTTGAAGAAAGTGTGAGTAACAGATTTGGTTCCCTGGTTGCAATGGACTGTGTGATTATACCGGATATTAGTGTGTCTAAATATGCTATGCATTTCACATAACATATATTTCGTGAGTTGAAAGCAATAATATTAAGTTGAACCCTAATATTTTTTATTTGAACTTAAAATAATTTCTTTCAACTAACCTAATACAGTAATCTGTTGACATAAAACATTTAATTAAAGTCAACATTTCAGTTTCTTCAGTGTGTAGGCAACACACTGACTATGGAGTCCCTCATACAAACCATCCTTACTATCCCTTTAATTTGAATTAATTACATTTATTTTGCCGTACATTTGTATCTACATGTCGTTACATTAAATAAAGCGCCTGAGTTCACGTGAACCTCATCCGAAAGGCAATGTTTTTGCACTGAATCCCACATCTCGTCTAGAATCCTGCAGTGAAATATTTTGTGCGATGTGGCCATTGGCCTCGGTGAGCTGTTTATCTCTCTTGTCACTGGAGTTGTGTTATAAATACCCTGTGCTCGGCGTCTCCACAGTAAGGAGCCACTTGGAAGGTGATAAGGTGCTAATTAGCAACAGTTAGCAGAAGTAAAAAAAAACACATGAGCAGAATGAAGCACATCTCTCCGTTGCCGCTGAGCGTTCTCCTCCGCTCGCACACACCACATCCCCTTTATTAACACTGTGTAAAAGAAACTCTCTGTTTTCTTCCTTCCAGGCAAGCCAGGTCTGACAAATTAAGGCTGTGGAGTCATTAGATTAAGATAAGAACTTATCTTTTACTCTGAGACAGACTTTTATCTATTCTATTTTTTTCTCTCCCATCTCCTTGGTTCCCTCTCCCCCCTCATTCACTGTGAGATTGTTAGAGTAATTGGGATGTTATGTGACCGGAGAGGCCAGATAAGTTTTTAACCCTGTCATGGATTAACCTTTCATGTCGGAGGTAGGTCAGGGAATGTGCAGAGGAGACATGTAAAGACTCATTTAAGGGGATCTTGATGTATTATTGTTGGAATAAGGCATGTTTCTGTGCAGGTACATGTGCAGGGAGGTCTGGATATGACTCCTGTATGCTGTCAGGGGTTATTAAAGCATGACGTGTATTCTCTTAGGGTCGCTGAGCAAGACTGCTGTGGTGTCTTCATCTCCGACTAAATCGCTTAGAAACGTTCAACCAGGTTCTCATCACAGAGCTATTTTAAATGACCTTTTAAAGTTAAACACAGCCAAGCCCTGTTCAGTTTAAAGAGGGTATGCGTCAAGAAGGGGAATAAAAGCTCAATATCGTTCATAATATAATCCGCAGCAGGATAATTAGCTCTCTGAACATCAAATCAACAATCACCATCAGCCTCTCTGCTTTGTCTCAGAGCTGTGTTTGCATTTGACCCAATCTCTGAGGCTTCTGTGTGCTTTGTGCGTTATTAATATCTAAGAGAAATATCACAGCCCCGAGCAGCATGATTAGAGCCGTGAGTTGTATTATACTTCAAAGCAGAACATATAAAAAGCACCTGAAATACATGAGTTAGACCCTTATGACAGTGCATAGCTATGATGCCAGTGTTTATAATCCTTTTGTTTTAAAGGTCATTTCACCACCTCGTTGATATCTAGACGTTTCTTTGAAGCACTAATTGTGTCTACATTCTTGACCACTTTGTCAGACATCTCCGCAATAGAGCTGAGATCCAGAGGAGTGTGTGCAGCTTGTTTACTGCGATCAAGATAACAAGGACAAGTCTGTGAAATAACGAAGGCCGGGCTGATGCGGAAAACACTATATTTTCCATTTTAATGGTGTTTAAGCGTGGAAGCCGGAGGAAAGATAGCTTGAAAAATGTAACTAAAGGATCGGATTCAGTGGGATCCAAATGGCAAGGGTAGCTGTTGGGCACGCTGACGTTGCTTTGATGTGAGCTATAACTAGCTTCAAGCCGGGCTCCGGCGTCATGGCTGCACCCTGACTGATGCAGGGTTCCTCTCTGATGATGCCACTTTGTCGTGCCAGCCAACTGTACCTTTAATTTCAAATTCTCTAATGTCTCAGATGGGTTGACATTAAAAGGCCCGGGTCATTAGTGTAATGTAGTGTTTGCCCACAACTGTGTGAGCCAGACTGTCATCTCTTGGAAGTTTGTCATATTCATCAATGCCCTGCATAATGGGATGAGATACTATTTACATATTGGATCAAAATTGCCAGAGGAGAGCATTAATTATTGAGAATGTGACAGAATCAAAAGAGCAGCTTTTTTCCTCTTCATAGTTTGTTGTCTGTGCACAGACTGAGAGCCGCTCTACGCCCAGTAAACACAATTATCTCAATTTTAAAGACATTGCAAGCTTTTTTTGAGCGGACATGCTCGACACACTAAGGCCGCGGCGTCTTCTGTCAGCAGAGTAACATGAAGGTCTGCCCTTCATGCACAGCAGGGTGTAAGAAGAGTGAGAGGACAGCCTCTGGAGAGACACCTACTGTAAAGATCTGCTCTGTTCGGGACTCAGAATAATAGAAAGTGCATCATATTGATCTGTGACATTGAGCGCCAATCTTGTAGCAACTTAATTAATCAAAGTGAAGCCGAGTGCTAACGAGAGAAAGACACAGCAGCAGAATGCTGCACTCTCACTGCAGGTAGCACAGCTTCCCTACTGCACATTCTCCTATTAACACATGCATTACAGACGCTCAATGACATTATACAGCCTGTGAGAGAAGAATAAATCATCCAATTATGTTTCTATTGTGCAATATGGAACACAGTTTGAATTAGAAGTGTGAATGTAAATGATTATACAGTTATAACGTTTTTATAATAATATAATGCTCAATAAATAACCTGATTTGTTTAGCAAAAGCAACAAATTCTGCAATACGTACAGTATTGACAGTAATCACTTTTATATGAAAAACATACATTTTTAGAAATGTCCCAACATTTTTATAATGTCTCAACACCATAACATGTTACTTATTTATTTTTCTTTAAATTGCTGCTACTCATTTTTAGCCATAGCTGTGAACTTGTTTGTCTTTATTTTTATTCTATTACCAATGTGTGCATTATTGCTTGGCTTTTTCAACCCGCTATGCCACTTCTGCTGTGACACTGTAAATGTCCCCGCTGCAGGACTAACAGAGGGATTCTGATTCTGAATTACAATCACTGTAAATATACTTATTAGGAAGATAAAGATAGGGATAGAATGTCATAAATGGTGATTAATATGATGAAAAATATAACAAAATATGTTTGGAATAAAGATGAAGTGGATTTTGAAAGATAATCAAGCCGACCTAAATTCTACTTGCAGTGATACATTATGAACTGGTGAAGTCACACCTGACTCTGTCGCTGCAGACTGAAACTTTTTGGATTAAACTGTAATTATTACATTTGTATGCATTTCCCCTTTGGGGTATCATTACAATTTCATCTTGATCTTATCTTTTTGATCATAATCTTAAAATCTGTTTGAATATGTTGCTGATGCAGCAAACGGTCGATGTTATGCTTTTAGTGGTCCTAAAATATATAAATATAAGGGTAAAGCATGCCATTGGTTTCTTTTGAACATGTCTCTCCCCAGACGTGTGTTCAAACACAGCAATAATGGTCCATAATGAAGTTTGTTTTACAGCACTGCCTCAGTATATACAGTAAAGTATATGCAGGCAGTGGAGACTTGAAAATGCAGACGGATACATTTTACTGCATCCTCCCCGTCCACAGTGTCACCCCCTTAAGCTGCCAACAGAGTGTAGGGGGGTGAATTCATGAGGGTCTTCTGTAATAGGCTGGCACACACACGGCACAGCCTGTGGACCCTTACAGGCTGCTCAGGCTGGGCTTGGCATTGCTTTTGGCAGCTATGTGGTTATGTGCTCCACACATTCTTCCTGAAAAAGGAAAGTTTTAACTAGCTGGTCTTACCGCTCCTTTATAAATGAGGAAGCCGCTGGCACAAATATATCTACATGTTCATTTGGTATATTAAGAGAGACACACAGTTAAAGAGTGTTCATTACAATTGTAAATGTCTGCCCTGGGGCCGTTAGCCCGGCGCTAGATTACACGAGGTCTGCGCTCACGGACAGCGCCTGGCATCTGATTGAGGGTCCAGTGCAGCTAATTAATTTCATTAGAAAGTGAAGTCATCTTCTAGCAGGAATTAATATTTGGAGCGTCATGTTGCTAATTTATTTCCAGATTTAATTAGCTCAGAGAAGAAATGTTGCTTGGGCAAGAGGACTTTTTAATTATCAGCTTGGATAAATTTGAAAATGTTGATGCCTTAGGGTTGAGTTAATTAAAACCTGCATTATTTTAACTTTAATTAGTTCCCATCTTTGTTTTTCCTCACCATATGGCCATGTCCTGTAGTCAAATTTAGTTAATTAAGCTAATTAAGCTAATCATTTTAATTACTCAAGACAATGTGATTGGATAGAGGATAACTACAAGTTTATAGCCAAGTACTTGTTTTTCATTAAGTTGAACGGACAGAGTTATTTCTGATTGCAGTTGGCAAGCATAGCAGAGGAGCTGGAGAATGAGACAGCCTCTGCGATATTAAGGCTGAAGTCTAATTGCATTCCTTGATAGAAATGAATAAATAATAATAATCTTGTCACCAGCACAACTGTTTTAGAGGAGAAAAGCTTTTCTAGGTCTTTAAGCTCTCTGCTCGTATGCTGATGTTGGCCGCTTATCCCCCATCAGATTAAGTAATGTCTGCTCTTACTCACGTTTAAAGTGGTTCAATGTCAGAATACATGCTCTGCTCACTACCAGGAGACCCAATAAAAGATGATCTCCAGATAAAGTCATTGTTGGTTTGAACATCTCTTCTCATGTACAGGGTAGAACCATGTGAAAGCTTCACGTTTGACTTGTTTCTTTGACCACAGCAGGCTAGGAAATTGGATTGTAATTGGGTAAATGACCTGTGTGTGTGGCTGCTGTTGGGTTAGGATGCTGCCCTTCCCCTCCATGACCCTGCAGTGTGATGGCTGGGGCGGGGGTCTCTGTGAGCTGATAGCAGCTGTGCGTCAGTCTGGACGCAAGCTGGGCCCATCCAGGCCAGGCCTAGCTGACAGATGCAGGCTAAACCCAATAACGGAATAATACTGGGAGACATCATGTCCGTGGTTTCCATCATTGTTAAAAGATTTTGGTACCCCCACTTAGGTAATTTGTTTCCATGTATAATCCTATTGCTCACTATTAAATTAAACCAACTGGTCATTTCAGTTTGGAGCCTATAAATACACTGGTTGCTATGAGCATGGGCAGTATGTGGGACGTCTCATCTGATTAGAGGGGAAGCACTTAATAATTTCAACTGAAAAAGGTGACCTTCAGCGTCAGGTGACCTCAGTGGTCTGCCACACATATGGCCCAGCAATATTACTAATGTCTGTTCCCCACGTGTTTTTTTACAATCCGGATCCAGGACCACTCTGCACAAATTGTTTTGGACAAATGTTGATGTGTGGCGAGACAGACTCTGCTGGAGCTGTTTACATGTTGGGAGCAGTGACGTCAACCAACACGTTCCCGCTCCCAGCTCGTAACGGGCACTTGGTCAGGACCCCAGAGCCACTTATTTACGCACTGGTTAATGTCAAACTATAAGGCCTCACTACAGTCGTAGGTATAAACACGGGGTTAGCATCGTGTTTACAAACAAAACCACTTGATTAGGTGTACATACAATTAGGGTTAGGGTTAAAAGATGTATGTTCTGTATGTATAATCTATGTAAAGAAGCCAATCTTAATGTATTTTTTCACACTGGAAAATAACAGCGGTCCCCTGGATGAAAGTGTTTGTTTGACCCATCCATCCAGTCACCTGACTGAAAAAAACCTTGCTTAGAGCGTCTAATGTTATCCGTTACAATAACTAGTTACATGTCCTAAAAGTTCATCAGTAACCTCATCTGAGTATCAAAATATAAAAGTAATGTAACCTGATTTTCTTCCATTATCTCTCTCTAGGTCGTCCTCAGACGAGCCCTCCATCATCGCTTCCAGTCATCCCGGTTCTCCATACGTTCTTGAGTACGTCCACATATGTTTGTGCGGGACGTCCTCGTGACCGATGCCCGTGTGTTGGTTCCCACAGCACCAATTTGCCGGCTGGCAGCTCTTGATGCCTTTGGCAATGTCCTGCTAGTCTCATTCTCCTGGCTGCAATTTTCTCGCTCACCCATGGTATTCCCTCGTACAGGATGTTGTTGGTTAAATGTACACTTTTGCTGATGTTAAGTACTGCTCGCAACATTCTGGTGTAGCATCCGTCTAGAGACTTTTGCAGGGTTGGCTTCAGGGTCCAGCATTCACTGCCATAGAGGAGAACAGACTCTACCGTTGCATAGAAGAAGCTGAGTTTGATTTGACGGGGGAGGTTGGAGTTCCATACACTGGTCATGCCGGTCATGGCCCTCCATGCAAGTGCCTTCCTCACCTTAAGATCTTGCTCGGTTGAGTTGACCCATGAGCCCAGGTACTTGAAGTCCTTGACTTCTTTAAGCACAGTGCCTTCTGTTGTTGTCAGAGTTGGATGTTCCGGTAAGATGTTATAGGTGATAACCTCAGTTTTCTTAGGCGTTTAGCCTAAGGCCAACTTGGCACACTCTGACTCCACTCTGTTCAGGAGTTCCTTTGCTTGCTCAACGCTGTCGGAGAGCAGGCTGATGTCGTCCGCATAGTCCAGGTCTGTCAGGACTACTGTGGGGTGTCGTCTCGACCTCCTTGGTGTTAGAGTGAAGCCAAGATCCTGCTCTCATCCACTGATGGCCTTCTTGAGCGCATAATACAGGACCATGATGAAGAGGAAGGGGGCCAGGGTGTCCCCCTGCATTACCCCAGCCAGGATGTCAAACTCCTCGCTGTTGCCATCTGGGGTCACCACCCTGGCCCTTGTTCCTGCGTACATGGTCTCTATTGCCCGGAGTAGATTGGGAGGTACACCGTAGGCCTCAAAGATCTTCACCATTGTGCTTCTGTGGATCGAGTCAAATACCTTTTTTAAGTCGATAAAGCACAGTACAGCTCTCAGGTTATCCTTTTCCCCCTCCTCGATCATTCTCCTTAGCGCCAAGATCTGGGCTGCGGTGGTTCTCCCCTCTCGAAAGCCATTCTGGTTCTCCCTCAGGTGAGGGTCGGTGGCGTGCCGTATCCTGTTCAGTATCACCCGGTTGTAAACCTTTGCGGTGATACATGTCAGGCTGATGCCTCGGTAGTTGTCTGGCTTTGACAGGTCTCCAGCTTTAGGCACCGGGATGATGTTGGAGAGAGACCCAATATCAGGCTGCATGTTGTGCAGTAGAGCGAGGTTGCAAAAGTCTAGGATGAGGTCATCGAAATCAAAGTACTTTAGGACCTTTGGGGGTATGCCATCCGGCCCAGCACTTTTGCCCTCTCTCACTGTGGACTTTGCCCTGGCAAGCTCACTGGCTGTGAAGGGACCATCGTCGATGGGCAGGTTCTGGAGGAAAGCTGGTATACTTTCCTCAGCTCCATCCGCTGTTGTGCCCAGCAGGATTTGGAAGTGGTTGAACCAGGTCGTCACCCTCTCCTCTGGGCTGTGTCCCTCAACCTGTCCCTCCTTAGTCCTCTTCCGCCCAGTCAACTCATTGATGACCCTCCAGGCCTCCCCATATTGCCTTTCACCTTGCGCTGCCTGCACTCTTCGCACACTCTCCATCAGTTCCTCCCCTTTGATGGTGTCGTAGGCACTGAAGAGAAACTGTTTGGCTTCGTTCAGTACCCCACGTCTCTTCAAGGTTGGTTCACGCTCAAAGTTGAGGTGTGCTTCCTCCACCCTACCCCGTGCTGCTAAGACCTCCAGATGTCTGGACCGTAGGGAGGTTCTGGCTCTGTCCAGCATGGGCACACATAGCCTGGTCGCCTCCTCGTTTGCAAAAACGAATCTCCTGTATTTGCTGCTGGGCTCCGCTCCCTTATCCAGCTGCCGAAAGCGCTTCCTAACCTCCTCCGTATACCTGGTTTGAAGGCCAGGGTCGGTTATGAATGCCTTCCAGTCATGCCGGATCTTGGGGCTTGGCTTGGGGACCCTGAGGCTCAGTTGCACCCTCATGGAGACCAGGCGGTGATCAGAGCCCACAGAGCTGAACGTGCTGTACGGTTCAGCATTCAGGATGGAGTTCCTCCAATTTTGCCTCACAAGTATGTGGTCCAACTGACGTAGCATACCTGTGGCTCTATCTTGGAAGGTCCATCTCTTGCCTGTTCTTTTCCGGAACATGGTGTTCACTGCCAGTAGCTCGTGTTCCATGAGAAGGGCCATGAGGTATGTGCCATTGCGGTTGGTAGAGTCGTGGTATGGGTAGGGTGCGTCCTCTGGTCCAAGCCTTGCGTTGAAGTCACCCAGGATTGCCAGGAAGTTGTGCGCTGGGACATCTCGGACTGCTGTTGCAAGGTCCTCATAGAACTTCTCCACCTCCTCAGATGGTGCCACGTTGGTGGGTGAGTACACGACTATGACTGTTGTTACTGGGTTGCCTGAGAACTCTGCAATAAGGATCTTATCGGTGTGATGATAAACCTGACGGAGAGCCTTACACGCCCGAGGGCCCAGCATTAGCCCTACACCCCCTGTTGCAGCCTGGGCCTCGTTTCGCCACGCAGATGCAGCGATGAACGTGCACCTCTCCACTCTGCGATACACAATCCGGTCATCAGTGTGCACTCTTCGGTGTTCCTGGACTCCCAGGATCTCCACTCCCCGTTCCTCAGCACAGTGTGTTAGTTCTACCAATCTAGCTTCTTCTCTCACTGTACATGCATTGAAGGTTCCCATTACAAATGGTCTCCGACAACGCATGAGTGCATTGGACGGGGTGCTGTGATCGGACAGGACCCTCCCTTGCGGGTTTAGGGTATTATCGTCATGTTGTCCTCCGGAAGGAGCACCAGCACCACCATCCGCTGCGATGTTCCTACGGACTACCGCCGCTCGAAGTATAGGATTTGGGATGACTTTGTTCTTCATGGTTGGCTTTACTATGCTGAATAAGGACTGGGGGGTGCAACTCCTCTCAGTCCTGGTTTTAGTTCAGAGTGTCCTTCTCCGAGATGGGTTGCCTTCCATGGCTATGAGCCCCATCTGCCCCTGCTATTTGCCCATAGCTGGGACAGTGGTTGGCAGGCGCCAGGGCGTGTCCACACACCGGTGGGCCTGCGCGCCTTGCCTCTGGGGCCCACAGATCCCCTACAGTTTAGCCTGGGACCTCACGGTACCCAGTTACCATGTGTGGCCACGAGGAGGCACTGCAGGAGTCTTAGCGGTGGAGCGGCTTTGTACCAGCAGAAGGAGACTTACACACTCGGCTCCTCTCTTCACCCTCCGCGAGGAGGGCTAGCCTGCGGCAGTAGCTGAAAGCAGAGTAGCAAGCAGAAGCAGCATGCAGCATGCACTAACTACAATCACTACTACCACAGATCTACTGCACTACGCATCACACAGCCCTGCATGCAAGCAAACACACAAATTATTATATTATAATATCAAATGCAAAGCAAATACAAACAAGAGAGAATAAATAACTATAAGATGTTTTTTACTTGAGTGTATATAACAACACAACCCAAAGGTAGAAACCAAGATATTTCATATTAAAAAATGTAGTAACAGTAATAGTTTACAAATGCTGTCTAAACTTAATACAATAGTCAAAAGCATAGACAGTATTTATATTTCATAAATCAAGTGTTCACCTACTGCATTGAAAATAAATGTATTTAAATCAAAGAAGAATTAAAGTAGCCTAAATATAAGCCATAAAGAAAATTCATTCAGTACGTCTACTGTAATATACGGTAAATGGTAAATGGACTGTACTTATATTGCGCTTTATCCAGTCTTTAAGGCCCCTCAAAGCGCTTTACATACTACATGTCATTCACCCATTCACACCCATTCATACACAGCAGTATACCTAACTCTAGGAACTAACATTTATACACATCCACACACCGTTGGCCATGCCATCGGGAGCAACTCAGGGTTAAGTATATTGCGCAAGGATAAATCGATATGTTAACTGCACATATATCCATCTTTATTTCAAAATCTATTGTAACCTGTATCTGTATCTGTAATCCTGCTAGCATTCTGTATAATTTTTTTCTTTTTACATGTAACAGTAATCTGATTACCTATTATTTTTATATAATTGTAATCGAATAGTTTTTTACTGATTACATGTAATCCTGGATATGTTCACATTGGAGTTATTTGAAAGCGGGTCTGATACATGGCCTGGGGGCTCCTTCTCTTCTTGAGTCCGTCTCAAACGCAAAGGGGAGTGACCAAGGTTTGAAAAAAAAAAAAAAATGCAATGTAATGTAAAAGACCTGGGGATGTGATGGTCTGAACAATGGATGCACTGGTCAGGACAGATGATAGGCCCCTCTCTGCTTTCATCACAGTGAGCTGGTTAGTCATCAGTGTGCTCATGTGTTGGCCAGTTCCAGCAAGGACTAGCCCCCAGCCTCCTCACAGCTGCACTGTAACTTAGAATGCAATATGAGAGGGGAATTAGTCACCATGTCCCCAACGGGCATTCCTCCACTTTAGTAATGTTTCTGTCACCACCTGTGTATTCTAAATGCTCCTGTCTCTCGCTGCAGCTGCCCACCTGATCTGAGATAATCATTACATCTCTGGACTTTTGGGCGAAGACAAGACCCCAGGAACCTGATCTGTGTGCATTAGATGTAAAGAGGTTGTGAGCTGAGTTTGTGACGTGCTAATGTTTAGTCTCGTGTTAGAAACCTGTCACTTTAAAGTCCATGAAATGTCCAAAATAAACGTTATTCTTTGTTAATAAATCGCTTCATCACTTTCCACTGTTTCATTTGACATATCGACATCAATGATTCTTTCCATAAATACCCCCCAAATAACATGAAATGTGTGCCACTTTCCCGTGTTATTCCGCTCCGGTAGCGAAAAGCTTGCCAGCCATTAACCCAGCTGTGTGACGTCACACGTGGCAAACACCAGCCTCGTCTGGATTGTTTGTTTTGTATCCTTCCGCTATTTTCGCTCAACATATGTGTAACCGGACCTCGCTAAACTTTTTTTGTCTAACAATTCATGATGGGGAAGCGATGTGTAGTTGTGAGCTGTGAATGTTTCCTGATTGCTATAAACATTGATCATGGGTGCTGGAAGATTGTGCACAAAACTCGGGTCAGAATTTAGTTACTACAGGTGTTATGCCAGCTTGAGCTAAATGTCACCAGAGTACAGTGAACTTGCCTAGTGACTGAAATATATAAAAGTTGAAGTGAAATAAGTAAGGCCAAAAATGAATTACGTCTGAATATCTTTATTATTTTTACCACTTTTAATTATTTGTGGGCTCGCACATATACCAAAATAGACTAATGTACACTGCAATAAAGATCAAATGTTACAAGTGAAAAATTAACAAAAGAACCCTTTTTTATTTATCAAACAGTAAATTAATACAATCTTACAAACTTGTGATTTGGAAAATGTTGTTATATTTACATGTTTCTTTGGAAAAATAATATTGTAAATGATGTACTTTGTAAATTATTTACATCATGCGAAACCATTTTAACCAGTTCAGCTGCATGATTTATGTCAAATTACAGATTTGGCCATTGAAATCCCTGATAGCGGCCTCCCGGTTCAGGGTAAATCTTCCGTATCTCGGTTACAGCACATGCAGGCAGCGGGACTCTGATTTTTGGGCCGAGTACACCCCAGCACCAACGTACAAACTGTCGATAAGCTGTATATCGATACTTCCTAATGAAAAAAAAGTATACAGATTATAAATATATTTGGAGAAAAATAAAATGTTATGTAGTACTATTATGTAGCAATGGTTATAAATTGGATTATAACATGATATTTGTATTTTACTTGTACAAAATAAATATGAGGTTGTACATGACATGATATATTTCCTCACATGTGTAGTTGTTTCTTTTCCCAAGCATACATTGAACTTGCATACACAGAAAAAATAAAAGCCAAGCTGTTTTTGACTGCTTGAAAGAGTTTAATGGTATCTTTAAAAGTGTACCATATCTGTAGCGACTAAAAGTATTATATGAAAGCAAAGCTGCAATAGGCAGTTGGGTCAATCAATATTTACTTACTGGTGTAGTGGGCCATCAACTGCTCTGTGTTGTTGTTTGTATTGAAGATACGCTATTTTCAGTGTCCAAACACTGAGACAGCCTTCTCTAAAGCCTGGGTGGCTAATAATGCACCTTGGTTTCTCGTCGGTGTCTTCTATCTGGTCAGTAGGTTGCAAACTGTCTATTTGTTCCATCTCCTGCCAGATCTCTCTGCAGCATACACATTCATCTGCAGTGGGCATGCTTTCACAGCATTGACATGTACACCTGAATATTGTACATAACATTAAAAAAAAACAATATCTGCCAGACGTGTGAGGAACAGATGACAAATTAAGATCGACATTTAGTGCAGGTCAAATTAAATAAAACAGAATTTACCATTCAGTATTGCCGACTCGAGTCTCGCCGGCTGCGGAATCCGCTTCTCTTTCACAAGTTTCTGCCTCGTTGTTCGATTGCCGGGCAGGAGGCTCGTACTGATAAGGCAAGATGCCTTGAAGTGAAAGGCTAGCTGGTTCACTCTCTACTTCTGTAACTGAATCCAGATAACCCACCGAATCTGAGCTTGAATGATCGCTGTCGCTGTCTGAAGTTGTCACGTTGCTTGCCATTTGGACTGATTTGATCAAATGGCAATATTTGCCACGTGTGACGTCACCGCTCGTTCGGGAGTGATCGGGGGCGTACTCGGCAAACTTCGGAACAAACATCGTTTTTTAACGTAAATGTCATTTAATTATGACCAAACTTTAAACATTTTTATTTATTTTTATTCTGGTGATATCTAAACTACATGTTAAAAAACACCTGTGTTAGATGCATTACATGGCCTTTAAGAAGAACAATTCTGCGCCCAGTTTGGTCTTACCTTGTTCATGAAAAGAGTCTATATGAACGGCCAACTTCATAAATGGTCATATTCAAAGTTCTCCAAATGACTTAATTGTGACATGTTTGCTGGCGCGATGAATGGCAAAGACCATGAAAACAAATATTTTGTGTTTTTAGTCATTAAGAGTTTTTTCTTAATTTGATGTGAGAAAGATGTTGATACTCTCAGGGAAACATATTTTACCTCTGTCATTTCCTGCATTACAATACTGAGATTGAAAATCAAGAAAGCTAACAGCTAGCAGCTGTGATTCCATGACTAAAAGGCAATCATATCATGTGGAGTTCTTACTATGTCATAACCAAGAGACTGTTTTATCTGAAGGAATGAGTTAGGCCAAATGTCTTGCACTCTGATTTAACTGGCCATGGCTAGCTTCACTTCTAAAATGCTAATTTGAATTATATGTTAAGAGTCTTAATTCACATTCACACCAGCCTTGTATAGTCCGGTTGAATCGATCCCTGGTGTGTTTAGCTGTTTGGTGCTGTTCGTTTGGGTTGGTGTGAACGCAGTCCGAGACCTCTTAAGTGAACTAAACAACCGGACTCTGGTCCGCCTAAAAGAGGTGGTCTCGGACCACTTGCAAGTGAACTCTGGAGTGGTTGATCGCTGGTGTGAACGCAGTCCGCACCAAAACATATGAAGTGTAGTATTTACGCGTCACAAGAACGCGGATGTCTTCAAAATCTTTAGCGAAAGAGTGAAGCAGAAGGAAGTGTTGAACAGTGTCGTGTAAAGTAAAAATGCTCCGTCAACTATACATAAAAGTCAGAGCCACCTGTCGTCGGTGAAACCTCCTTCTTGCAGAACGTCTCTCATGATCATCATGTGTTCTATTTCATCCTTACTGACCGCCCTGCTTTAGCACTGGATATTTCTGTCTCGCACATGCGTAGGTCGAATATTTATATCAACAAAGTCACGTGTGACCTCGTATGACCCCGGAAGGCATAAGTTCCGGTGTTGTCTATGAGTTCAGATCTTTTTCATCTTCTCGCTGCGCAGGTTACTACTTTTTGAGTAGAAGCCAAGCTAGCTTATTCAAAAAATAAATATTATAGCTCATCGCTACCTGTAGCCTTGTGATCGTCTCGATCGGAGCTGCGGGCTAGAAAAATCCTCGCCCTCCAAAGGCTGCGATGAGCTGTCCGCCCTCCCAAGGGAGGGGACCGCGGTGTTCACGGCTCGGACCCCAGGAGCTCCGGACCGGTAAAGAGCGGACGCTCCTGCACGTCAGCCGGTGAGATCGCTACCATTTATCGCTGATTGTGCTATCTATTCTTAAGCTAATGAGATAACTGTATACAAGTTAGCCGAGGGCCTCGCTAATTTGTTACTGCGCTAGTGAAGGGAGCGTCTCCGCCCCCTCTCACTACATACATTTGGTTCCTTGCCTGTTCTATCGTCCATCTAGCTGAGTGTTTTCGTTCAAGCTAACTGTTACGGCGCTAGTGAAGAGAGTGTCTTCGCTCCCCTCTCACAGCTCACAATTAGTTCCTGTTCTATCCCCAGTTAGCTGAGTGCTCTCTGTGTTTCCGCTCCCTTCTCACTGCACACAGTTGGTTTAATACCCGTTCCATCCTTCAGTTAGCAGAGTGCTCTCGCTTAGGCTAACTCGCTACGGCGCTAGTGGAGAGAGTATTCCCGCTCTCCTCTCACGGCATAAAACGATTAACTGACTTCATTGTTCTCACCCCAGTTAGCTGAGTGCTCTCGCTCAAAGCTAACTTGCTACAGCGCTAGTGAGGAGAGTGCCTTCGCTCCCCTCTCACGGCGCACAATTGATTATTTTATTTAATCGTTTATTTGACAGCGACATGCACTGTAATGAACACTTCAAATATTTAAATGTGTCAAGCGTAACAGTGCCAGATTTAGCTTTGAGCTACTTTCCATTCCCTCACATAAACATTTAAGGAAATTTCATTTTACAAACATGGTAAAAAAAAAAAATACATGATATGCAAAGAGTGGCAACGACATATAAAGTGCATCCATCCTCCAGTTAACTGAGTGCTCTCGCTAAGTTAACTTGCTACAGCGCTAGTGAAGAGAGTGTTTCCGCTCCCCTCTCCCTGAACACAATTGGTTCCTGTTCCAAACTCCAGTTAACTGAGTATTCTCGCTCAAAGTTAACTTGCTACAGCACTAGTGAAGAGAGTGTTTCCGCTCCCCTCTCACTGCACACAGTTGGTTTAATGCCCGTTCCATCCTTCAGTTAGCAGAGTGCTCTCGCTTAGGCTAACTCGCTACGGCGCTAGTGGAGAGAGTATTCCCGCTCTCCTCTCACGGCATTAAACCATTAACTGACTTCATTGTTCTCACCCCAGTTAGCAGAGTGCTCACGCTCAAGCTAACTACTATTGTGCTCACTCCCCTCCACTGCATATTTGTTTCCCGGCCCAGTTATTTACAGTCAGCTGAGTGCTCTAGCTATCGCTAGGTCTAACGGCTCTAACACCTGTATCGCTCCTCTTTAACCAGAGGATGGCCGGGACCTTTGCCCCTCTTGTCTTGGCCTCGAGCATCTGAGGGAGGGCCTTTCGGAGGACCCGTGCATGATTTGCACCATCATGCCTCATGCGGTAGGAGCTGCTAGACTAGCCGAGGTTTAACTACTGACTGAGGGTGGCCTTCCCCCTGCACAGTCGACTCTGCACAGCCCAACCTACCCATCCTAGGCGTTGGGCCGCAGAGGCCCAAGAAGAGGACTAAGCCTGATAGGCTGTCCTCCAGGGTGGACCTACTCACTACTGAGCTAGCCCAGATGAAGTCACTCCTCTTGGCTCTCCACTCTGGTGCCCGTACAGAGCACGCCGCTGCACCCGATCCACCCGTGGCTGAGCTGGTTCTAGATGACGATATGTTCTCGATGGCAGCTTCAGCCACTCAATTTAATGAGTATGACGGGGAGAGCCCATCCCATGCTTCTGGGCCTGGCTCCTGTACCTCAGCTCATGGTCCCTCGGAGGAGGCAGATGACGGCTCCATGGGTACTGTCATTCGCATGGCACTGGCTCACCAGCAGCTGGATGTGCAGCAGCCCGAAACAGCGCCTGCCAGTGTGTTCTTTAGGCGCACGCCGGCACCCGCCACCTTTACTGTTCTTCCCTCTTGTGAGTATCTGAGGGAGTTACATGCATGCTGGAGGGACAATAACAGCCCATCCACACAGCAGCTTTAACAAAATCTTGAAAATCTTGGAGGTGGGCGTGTCTGAAAGCTTGGGGATTTTTTGTGAGCAACGCGACCAACAACCAATCACATGAATATTCCCAAACAGGCGAAAACCTACCAGTTTCACCCACTGTCTCTGCCACCTCCCTCCATGCCTGGTTCCTCCGGTTTATATCCCGGCAAATAGTTACTGGTCGTCAAGAACCGGGTGATTTGCTACCGTAATTTCTCGTTTGGAATATGAGGAAATGAACTGCGGTATGTCTCTCCCAGCTTACACGCGCTTTGATTGGCTAGTGTTTGTACTGTCAGATTTGCATAAACGGATTTGATTGGTTGACGCTTCCACCTCAGCTTCAAAAGTTGAACATTGCTCAACTTTTGAATCCTGAAAATCCTGGAAATCCTGGAAATCTTCGCTTTGCTTCCCTACAATGCAGTTCGGCGAAAAGTGAGGCAAAGTGACGTCAACCCATTCAAAGTGAATGGGCAGAGAAGCGTTGGAAGATTTTTTTTAACGCTGCTGTGTAGACGGGCCGTAAGGCTCTTTACAGTCTTACGTCCGATGGCCGAGCCTTGGCAGCCATGCAGGATGCGGCAAGAGTTGGCCTTGACCACACGATGGCTGTTGAGCCTACCATTGCTTCCCTCATAGTTTCCCCTGACGAAGCTCTGAGGTCGGAGGCCAGGTGCCCTCGACTTCAATTTCGGGTCACTGATGACCTGCTCACTAAGGCTTACGATGCAGCGGCGTGCATGGGCCGTATAGGCAATTCCCTCTCTCACCTCATGCTCGCCCTCTCAGCTTCCCCGCAGCAGGATGCTCTTAGCGCTTCCTCTACCAGCCTCAGTGACGCCTCATTACAGGCGTTCGCTCTGTCTAGAGAGCTTTGGCGTCTGATGTCAACTCTCGTCCAGACTCGTCGCCAGGTTTGGCTGGCACAGTTACCCTTATCAGAGACATGTAGGAGGACTCTCCGTGCTGTCCCAGTGGAGCCGGGGGAGCTGTTCGGTTAAGCTGCCGTACAGGTGCTCGGACGGACTGTCCAAGCTAGTCAGACCAGGCAACAGTTCTCAGCTCTTCGCAGAGACATGCCCTCCCCCCGGTAGGCCTAGTGCAGGGGTGCCCACACTTTTTTGGCTGGTGAGCTACTTTTGAAATGACCTGCTCACCGAGGTCTACCAACCAAAAAATAAAATCCCAAATTGCAAGGGTTGCTGAATAACACGTTTTATTTATACATGGGATAACTACAATAGGGCTGCAACAAACGACTAATTTGATAATCGATTAATCTATCGATTAATGAAACGATTCATCGACTATTCTGACTATTACTGTATGCCTTGCACAATTTCTCAAACGCTCTTATTTAGCCATCAACTTTTAGATTTAGCATGAGGTTGTTTAGGCATGTGGAAACTAACAATGAAGACAATAAAGATGAATACTTGATTCAAAAATACATATATTATTAAATTAACTTAACAAATTGGGAACACAATTAACATTGCTTTTTATTTAAATTAAATAAATAATATTTCACATCAAAAGAAACAACAATGTTTTAACAAATCTTATTAAATAATCTGATGACAGAACTGGAAACAGAATAGCTGAAACTTTAACAAAATAAATAACTCAGTTACCTCTAATCATTAACCCATGTTTGTATAATTGAGTTAACTCTGTGAGTTGCTGCTAGCATACATAACACCTGACGTGGAAAGGTTACTCGTGGATGGGGCTACAGAGCTACTAGAAAGACAGTCGAACCCGGTGCATTCTTCCGTCTGAATGTGGTGCACTTTTGCTAAATGTTTAGACAAATTGCTCGCGTTACCGCCCTTAAAGGCTAAACACTCTTGAGGTGGACAATGCTCGTTGCCAAGAAGGGTAACATTTAACCACACCTTGGAGCGCTTCTCTCCGCCATTCCCCGCCGTGTGTTCCTGCATGTAGCAGCTGCGTGTGTGAAAACTGCCACGCCCCCTCACACACAGACGGGGGAGAGAGAGATCTCGTCGCGATTGGAAAGATCGAAAATACACTGACCATAGACGCATTAACAGACTGGAAAGCGATAGGTCGCTTTTTCTGTCAAATCAAGTAAACTCCTGAATTAAGTTGCAGGGAGGCCAAGTGAGGAGGGATCAAAACCTGTTTTGTCTATTTTAACGGAGCTGGATTTTTTTTTTTATGAATGACTCGCGATCTACCAGCAGGTCGACCGCGGTCGACGTACTGGGCACCTCTGGCCTAGAGATTCCACGTCTGCCTCCCGAGGCTGCTCCCATCCACCGGCTCACCCCGGTGCCCGCCATTGGCCTTAGCGGCCCACAAGGGGGCCGGCCAGCTAGGGTCCTGTTGACTCGCCCCCAAGGCAGCCTCCAGGTACTTTGGGTCTGGGGCCGGCTGTTGGTTATTTCTCTCAGCAGCAGCTCAACTACTGGGTAGCTCAAGCTTCAGACCCCTGGGTGGTTTCACCTTAACCCAAGGGTACAAGCTTCAGTTCCGACGCTGGCCCCCAGTCTTCAGCCGGGTCAAGATGACCACCATAAGCGACCCGGCAAAAGAAATCGCCCTAAACCAGGAGCTGTCAGTCCTCCTTGCCAAGGGTGCAATCGAGCCTGTGGACCCCATCTCGCAGCCCGGGGGCTTCTACTCAACCTACTTCCTGGTAAGGAAGAAAGGCGGTGGACTTCGCCCAATCCTCAATCTGAGGGGACTCAAACATTTCGTAAAGATTTTACCTTTCCATGTGCTGAGCACAGCGGACGTTCTTCGTACCGTGGCCAGGGGGGAATGGTTCACGTCCGTCGACTCGAAGGACGCTTATTTTCATGTGCCTATAGTGCCTCATCACAGGCAGTTTCTTGGCTTTGCCTTCAGAGGCCGTCATTTCCAGTTCAGGGTGCTCCCATTCGGACTCTCCCTCTCCTTAGACGACTGGTTAATCTGTGCACCATCCCGGTTACAGACGATCCAGGACACGGCTCTCCTTCTCTCTCATGTCGCCCGGCTAGGCCTCAGGGTTAACATGGAGAAGAGTTGTCTGAACCCCTCTCAGAGCCTAACCTTCATTGAGGTGGCTCTGGACACAGTCACTCAACCAGCGAAAGCAGTGTTCTCGCCCCCACTCCTGGTAGACGTGATGCTTTATTCTAGCATGGGTGTAGTTACATCCCTTTTGTGTTTGGCAAGTAGGGGCGTTGCTCTACTCTTTCTGTTCAGCAGGTAGCTGGTGAAGGCTGTGTTCTCGCACCCTGCTCTCGCCTACGCTACATCTGGCATTCGTTATTAACTCAACCAGTGAGGGCGGTGTTCTCGCCCCCGCTCCTGGTAGACGCGCTGCTTCATTCTCGCAGCAGCCGACTGGATAAGCTGTCCTGCTAAAACTTCTTTTTTTTCCCAGCTTGGTGAAGGCAGTGCTCTCGCTCCCGCTCCCTCTGCTGGTAACATGGGTGTAGTTACATCCCTTTTGTGTTTGGCGAGTAGGAGCGTTGCTCTACTCTTTCCGTTCAGCAGGAAGCTGGTGAAGGCTGTGTTCTCGCACCCTGCTCCCGCCTACGCTGCATCTGGCATTCGTTATTAACTCAACCAGTGAGGGCGGTGTTCTCGACCCCGCTCCTGGTAGACGCGCTGCTTCATTCTAGCAGCAGCTGCCTGGCTAAACTGCCCTGTTAAATTTCCTTATCTAATCCACCTAGGTGAAGGCAGTGCTCTCGCTCTCGCTCTCTCTGCTGGTAACGTGGGTGTAGGACATTTACATCCCTCTCTGTGTTCGGCGAGTAGGAGCATTGCTCTACTCATTACGTTCAGCAGGAAGCCGGTGAATGCTGTGTTCTTGCACCCGCTCCCGGTTACGCTGCATCTGGAATTACATTACATTACATTACATTGCATTTAGCTGACGCTTTTATCCAAAGCGACTTACAATAAGTGCATTCGACCAGGAAGATACAACCTTGAAGAAAACAGAATCATATAAGTACATCAGGTTTCATAGAGCCAAACATTTCAAGTGCTACTCAACTGGCTTTGGAAAGCCAGCCCTTTATTAGTATATAAGTGCTTTGTTAGTAATTCAATCGCTCGAAGTGGAGTCTAAAGAGATGAGTTTTCAGTTTGCGCCGGAAGATGTGTAAGCTTTCTGCTGTCCTGATTTCAATGGGGAGCTCATTCCACCATTTTGGAGCCAGGATAGCAAACCCACGTGTTTTTGCTGACGGGAACTTGGGTCCCCCTCGCAGTGCGGGTGCAGCGAGCTGTTTGGCCGATGCCGAGCGTCAGTTATCAACTCAACCAGTGAAGACATTGTTCTCGCCCCAGCTCCTGGTAGGCGTGTTGCTTGATTCTAGCAGGAGCCGCCTGGCTAGGATGTCCTGTTAAACTTCCTTGTTTAACCCAGCTAGGTGCGGACCTGTCCATCTGCTGCACAGACTCTACTGTGGGACGCCTTGGCGTCTCCCCAACAGGAAGGACCTCTTGTCTCAGCTGGAGGGTCGGATGTGGCACCCCGACCCCTGCCGCCTCCAGCTGTGGGTCTGGCCACTGGAGGGCCTGACCCACTGCTGAGTGACTGCATAGAGTCTGTCCGGAAGACTATTCTCAAATGCTAGGGCACCATCTACTCGTAGGCAGTACGAAAACAGGTGGAAACTGTTTTGTTTTTTTGACTGGTGCCAAGGGCGAAATGAGGACCCAGTATATTGCTCGGTGTCTATTACCCTTGAGTTCCTGCAGTCCCTCCTGGACGACGGCCGGTGTCCCGCTACCGTCAGGGTGTATGTGGCTGCTATATCAGCTCAACACGCAAGGGCTGACAACAGCACAGTGGGAGCCATAGGTTGGTATCCCTCTTTTTAAGGGGGAGCTCTGAGGCTTCGCCCCCCGAATATCCCAAGGGCCCCTACATGGGATCTGCCCTTGGTGCTGGACGCCCTATGCTCGCCTCCTGTTGAACCTTTGTTACAGGCAGAACTGAAGTGGCTCTCAGCTAAGACTACTTTTCTTCTTGCCATCACCTCAGCGTGTAAGCGAGCTTCAGCCCTTTTCCGTGAACAGCTTGTGTCTGAGGTGGAACTCAGATGGCTCAGGTGTCACCTTATGGCCGAACACAGCGTTCCTCCCTAAGGTGCAAGGACATATATGCTGCGGCCACATGGGCATCCCCGAGCACATTCGCCAGATACTACAGAGTGAATGTTGACGCCCCTCACCCGCTGGGTGTGGTCCTCCTGCAGAGTCAGCCTAGGCCATCTTTATAGGGGGAGTATTCAGACTTCCTCGTGACTCTGTTGGTATAGGTCATCCAGTGCTAAAGCACCGCCTCTGGCGGTCAGTAAGGATGAAATAGAACGATAGTTACGTATGTAACTACGGTCCTATGAATACTGGATGACCGCCAGAGTTTCTTGGTCACTCGGAATCTCGTGTTTCCGCGTAAAGATTCCATAGAACTGAACTCGTTGACAACACCGGAACTTATGCCTTCCGGGGTCATACGAGGTCACACGTGACTTTGTTGATATAAATATTCGACCTATGCATGCGCGAGACAGAAGATATCCAGTGCTAAAGCACCGCCTCTGGCGGTCATCCAGTATTCATAGAACCGTAGTTACATACGTAACTATTGTTATAATGTTTCTTAACGCACGTCGTCTGGTTGTATTGTCATATGTGCTGTCCACTACAGTGTGTTGATGATATGCTCTCCAGATTAACAGCAGCATGAAAATAACCTGCCGATGCTCCATGGCGGAGGCTCCGGTAGAAATTGTCGGGATTTGCGTTGTTACCCCCTTAATGTCTGACCAATTGTTGAACAGCATTTCCGTGCACATGACTTGTGTTTAAAGTGTATAGTTCGCTTGAGTTTTGCCCGTGTGAACACAAACCGAACCTTCTGTGCACCAGAGAAGTGGACTAAAGTATTAGGTGTGAATGCAACCTTAAAGTTTAGAGACTTATCAGGTAAATTGGCAAGTTTGTCCCTGAGGTAGTCTGAAAAGGCTGATATTTTCCTTTGTTAGCATTATTTGCCCTTTCTAACCAGGGAGCTAACTGGCTAACATGTGGCTAACAGCGCCACTTCCGCAGCCACCCTCATTCGTAGAACCAATACAGAATATATTTCCTCCTTCCATTGTTGTTTTGCATTCATTATAGAGCACACAAACTTTGCTTTAACCAAAATAATGTACTATATTCACTAAATTGACAGCTGTTAGCTACAATTAGCCTCAGGTATTGTTGATTGATTGTGCTTCTTTAACTATGGTTGTGCTTTTTAAAATATAAAGGAGTCAGTCTGTACAAATCTGGCAAGTTATGCACCTGAAAGGTTGGTTATGACATTCAAATGCTAAAACAGAAAATTGCTAGTGGAAGGTTTCTTCACTAGCATACTTTAATTATTCTGGTTTGATCATCTTAGAAGCAGATTCATTTGGCCCCGGTTTGGCCCACTGTCCGATATAAGCCTTCCACTGGCCAAGGAGAGCTCTGCGAGAAGCAGCTTAATAGATTTAGATGAAAGGAGGAAGTCATGGAGGCCTCCACCAGCAGAGAGTGAGAGCATCTGCTCAAAGGCCACCTCCCCACGCCCGGATCACCATCTCCAGAAGAACTCGGGCATGGAGCCTTCTTCTCCGCAGCTCCACACTAATTCCAGTGCCCCCGCCACACGCAGGCTAATTAAAGCCATGCATTTATTTATGACTGAGCTCATTAAACAGCGAAAAAGATGGTCGCCGCTCTGAAAACACATTAGTCCCCGGGGAAACTGCCTGTGAAGTCGCTCTCCTCGGGCTGTTTCAGGTCACAGATTCTGAATCTATGTGACATATGAAGAAACAGGGAGCTGTAATGCCTTAACACAAGTAAAACTTCAGTTCTGAGGCGACAGAGGGATGGTTCAGGACATTCTTCAGGGTATATTTGAAGCAGCTTGAACTGGTCCCTTAATTACATGTATAGGTCATTTACCAGGGGATGAGTGGAAATTCATTTCAGGCCCTGTGATTTGCATTTTTGTCTGCAGGGATTTGTGTTGTTCTTTACATTCATGATGTACTTCCTTTAATATAATATGACAACTGCAGCCAAAATAAATGACTCTTTGGGAATACATAGCCGTTATTAAAGGACATAATTCAACTTTGATGAACACAAATGCCTCACCCTCACCCTATTTTTTATTTTATTATACTTTTAAAGTTGATTTCAGACTAAGGCAGTGCAGCGACTGAATTAAAGACAGCAGATATCCCTCAGGTATATGTTCTGTCTCTGGAGGGCTTGTCTCTCTCACTCTCTCTGTGTGTGTGTGTGTGTGTGTGTGTGTGTGTGTGTGTGTGTGTGTGTGTGTGTGTGTGTGTGTGTGTGTGTGTGTGTGTGTGTGTGTGTGTGTGTGTGTGTGTGTGTGTGTGTGAAGGGCATAGACAAATACTCAAAGTGGTTACCTGTTATAAATACCTAGGTATCTGGCTTGATGATTGTCTTACTTTTACACTTCAGGTCATTAATCTGCTTAAAAAGCTGAGGGTTAGACTAGGTTTCTTTTTCAGAAACAAGTCCTGTTTCTCATTTGCAGCCAGGAAAAGGCTAGTCACTGTGACCTTTTTACCTTTGCTGGACTATGGTGATTTGATCTATATGAATGCACCTGCCCATTGCCTGGAAAAGTTAGATGCCGCCTATCACAGTGCTCTGAGATTTGTTACTAACTGTAAAGCACTTACTCATCACTGTACCCTGTATGCCAAGGCAGGTCTGCCTTCACTTACTGTACTGAGCACTTTGGTTCCCCTGCATCATTTTAAAACTCGGCTGGGTGACATGCTGTTTGATACTCATGGTACCTGTCACTGTAAATAGAGTTTGTAAACTGTACCCTGTACATTATGTTGTATGTCATCCTTATTGTTGTTCTGTTGTTTTTATGTTACATGTGTAACTAATGTCCTGCAGGTCACCCTTGAAAAAGAGATCCTTTGATCTCAAGGGGCTTTCACCTGGTTAAATAAAGGCTAAAAACAAACAATAGACAGAGCGATCCCAGTCCGATCCTCCTCCCTTGTAATTGCAAAGATAATGCCAAATCACACAGTCCTTTGCAGTGACAACTGGCAACTTGATTTAGTTCTCTTTAATGGCTCCAACTTTGAAGACTGAGGAATTCCTTGCGTTTTATGTTTTTTTTCCTATATAAAAGACTTGCGTTCCATCAGATTGTCCCATGACTTTCTATTTATTATTAAAGTTGCAAGAGTCATATCAGAAACACTGAGAGATGTTTGCTTACTTCAAATGGAACTTTTGAGTTTAAGGCCACAACATTGTTTATATGCTTGGCTTTCAAGTGATTGTGTTGTGAGAACACCTCTTTTAGGCAGGAGCAATGTTAATGTTTCCATCGGCGCCTAAAAGCCACCAAGGCTAACAATATAGCACGCTAACAAGCAGGTAAGGAACTGCAGAAAATGCCATAAGGAAACCAAGGCCCTAAAAAAAACGATGGGTTTTAAAGAGGACGTATTATGCAAATGTTCATATCAGTATGTAGCAACAAGTCCTCCAACTCATATGACCAAATGGGCCGATTGTTCAGGCCCAATTATTACGACCAAATATGTTGTTTGTTCAAGCGCTTAATACGTCCTATAATTACGTTGTAAAGTTTTCACCCTCTAGTGCTCCCGTTGAATGCAAACTTTGCAGATGGTCGTTTATTCACAAATAACCCTCTCTGTAAAATCCTAAATTGTAGGATAGTTTGGCCATTAAAATACTTTTTGATTAGATTTCTAGCGAGAAGTGTATATTGTACAGTCCAGTCGATATGTAGGATCTATAGTTTGATAGATATTACGAAGATGATTTGAGGTATGCGGCAGCCTCCATGTAAAGTTACGGGTTGAAAACAGTATTTCCGGTCTCGACGTTTTCATAATAAAACCAATGATCAAATGATTTAACAGTGATATCTGCAGTACTCAACTAAAAAACATCAGTTTATCCTTGTTAATTATACGACATTTATTGGTTTAAATTGTGTACAAAAACATTGATTGTTTTAGCCGCAATGCATGTCGGGATATGGTGTTTATGCGATATGAAATCGGAAAAATATATTTTTTAAATAAAATAATACTTTATTCCAAATGTTCTTGCTTTTCTCTTTGAAAGTCATCACATAACGACATTGTAATACACGGTTCGGCTGCATTAAATATTACATATCTGCCGTAGATATTTATTTATAGAGCCCTGATCAGAAGACCTTTTGACAAACTGAAAAAATGCCGCCAAAACTGAATAAGTGACGTGAATCATAAATATATTAGCAATTAAACAACATCTTCCATTTCTTTTCACACAATACGTCTCTTGCAGTATCAACACTAATTCGGCTGACTTTTATATTTGATCCAATTGGTAGATAGGTTATATTTACACCATAACGGTGCACAGCTGATAGAAAGGGATTTTTTTGTAGTTTTTAAAGATATTATTTACTGAACTACCTTTCCAACTCCTCATGCAGACTGTTACAGGTCTATACAGGTTCATGGTACAATGCATAAGCTTCAAATCGAGAGACTGAAACTGTATTTTCCTTTACCGTTCTGTTTTAATTTCACAATAAAGTTAATAGTCATATTATGTTTGATACTATTATGTTTTATTAACTACACCACTGTTTTTTTAACCCGCACCGCCTAGTGGTTAAAGCACGTTATTGCATTTTGTTGTTGAATAAGTTTTATTTGATGAAAACATTTAAATATTAAGAGTAGCCTACATACAAAATTGGGGGAAAGTAGAAGGCATGATGGAAATATAGAATAGGAAATATCAAGAAGATACTGTAGTGATCTCTACAATAAAACAGTTGAGTGCAGGACGTCCAAAGATATTAACATGAGGATGTGCAAAACAGACAAACTAATAAGGCTTTATTTAAACATTAAAGAATATTTTAAGTTAAGGTCTTCTTTTGAATAAGAAAAAAACGTTGGGGTTATCCACAGATAAATATGAAGTCTGACAAAGTAGTTAACGTCCAATATATTGCATAGTTTATTTTGGCACTTGACAATCACCTTCCCTGAATTTGACTCAGGTGTAACTAAAGTCTGATTTAAGGGTTGTTTATATTTCACATCATTAATCAAAATCTACAAAGTAACTAAAATACATGTAATGGAGTAAGTATACCAAGTTAGCCTCTGAATTGTAGTAGAGTAGAACAAAGTAGTATGCTGCTGTAACAAAAACATTTCCCAACTTGGGATCAATAAAGTATATCTTATCTTATCTTAAGATGTTCGATGGCTACTGCCATATTTGCAAAATGTGCCTATGAACCTTGACAAGTGCATGTTTCAGGCTTATCAATGAACAACAGGAGGGGTCACAGACATAAGACCAGCTGTTAAATAAAGCTCTTCTGACCTTAGCTGTCATGTGGGTACATTAATTCACATTAATTATATGTTTTAAATGTGATAACACCACTGTGTTTCGTATCCCCTAAACCTCCATGGTGTACACAGTTTAATACTGGCAACTTCTAATTGTGGGAAATACGAAAACGTCTTATTAAGAGACGTGCCATAGAACTTGTTGCGAAACACACAATAGCCCGCATGTGTAGTTCTGGGGGGGCTGACCCGGGGGCTGGACCCGTCCAATTCCAGTTTTGGAAAGTCTGCCGTGGTTCCATTCCATTTCATAGAGCTGTTTGACACTCAGCGTAACCTTGTCGCACTGCCACTCCAACATCCAATCACAGGGCTTGATGACTAATCACGGATTTGTAAAGCAAGGCGGATGTTGTAGTCCCAAACGATAGCTGGGGACTCTGGGTAGTGCAGTGTCTTCGGAAACTGTAGTGTCTAAACTCCGAAAAAACTATTTGTTTCTCTGAATCGAAGGTTAAAAACACAAAGCATTGTACACAATTCAAACCAATCAATCTTGTGTAATTAACAAGGATAAACTGATGTTTTTTAGTGGATGAGTAATGCAGATATCACTGTGTAATCATTTGACGGTGAGGGGAATATATCCGGTTTTATTATGAAAACTTTGAGACCGGAAAAACAGTTTTCACCCCGTAAGGGTTGACGCTAACTTAACATGGAAACTGCATACACGTTATCCTGGCGAGACCTCAAATCATCTTCGTAATATCAAACTATAGATCCTACACATCGACTGGACGTGGATTCTAAGAGTACAATATACACCTTCTCGCCAGAAATCGAATCAAAAAGCATTT